>NC_091952.1:258120123-258420123 GCF_031021105.1 Erythrolamprus reginae
TGCTGCCCCCTGCCTATCGTCCCCAACACTGGTCAGCCCCTGCCCCACCCAGGAGTGCCTGTGGCTGCCTCTCCCACTGGCCGAACCCTGTGGTGCGCTGCCACCCATCGAAGCTGAGAGGGCGGGTAAGCACGGACATTGGGGCCGGGGCTCGATGCACTGCGGGCCCCCTCTGCCCCTTGCAAAGGACCAGCCCATTCCTGCTGGCGCCGAGGCACAAGACTCTCCTGCGCACACCTGGCCAATGTGCTAAGGTGTCTCTCTCTCTCCTTCGCATCGGCGCTAGCTCCGTCTTCGCAGCCTGTCCAGAAAACTGGGTTGCTTTCGCACCGTCTCCCCTTCCTTCCTGCGCCGGGGGGGCTCCTCCGCTTTCTTCTTCTCCTGCGAGGCTGGCGCCTTCGGGGGGCCACTGGCTGGGGCTCCCCGCTTGGGCTCCCCGTGGCTCGCGGGCACCCGGCGTTTCCTCTCTGGGTCCTGCTGCAGAGCGGCCTGCAGTGCCTTCTCCCTCTCGGCGATCTTGGCTTCCCGCAGGGACCGGCGCTCGAAGGCCTCCACGATGCGAGGCACCCGGTTCTCGGCCTGCAGGCGGGCGGCCACTTGCTCCGCCGACAAGTCTGGCCCTTCCTTGCCGGACACCAGCTGGCCGTGAGGCCTCTGCCGTTCGCAGAAGAGGCAGGAGCAGGTGGCCGGAGAGGTGCTGGCGTCGTCGAAGGGCAGGAGGTGAGCGGCCGGCTGCAGTGGAGGGGGGGGGGAGAGGAGGAGAGGTTGAAGGATGCTTGTCTGGGGTTTGTCAATCCTGGGGGAGAAGCGGGGGGGTCTTTGCGATACCCTCACGCCCCCCCCCAAGGATGGCATCTCGGGGTGTCTCTTAATTCGGGGTCAGAAACATTATCTCGGCACCTGAACCCGACTCCCAGACCCTGCATGGAAGCCAATTCTTTCTGACACTCGCTGGCAACCTCCTACAGGTGGTCCTCGACTTACAACCACAACAGTTTTCTCTTGGTAAATGACACAGTTGTTAAATTCTTTGTGTGTCCAATCACAATTGGCCAATAAAGAATTCTGTTCGGTTCTATTCTGTGTATCCTCTCCTCTTCTCTGTATTTTCTACTCTACTCTACTCTACTGTCTGGCGAGGGGGGCGTTTGCCCAGGTTACGGCCCTATCTGGACCGGGAGTCATTGCTCTCAGTCGCTCATGCCCTCATCACCTCGAAGTTCAACTACTACAACACTCTCTACATGGGGCTGCCTTTGAAGAGTATTTGGAAACTCCAGATTGTGCAGAATGCAGCTGCGAGAGCTATTGTGGGGCTCCCTAGATCTGCCCACATCTTGTCAACACTCCGTGGCCTGCATTGGTTGCCAATTAGTTTCTGGTCACAATTCACAGTGTTGGTAATGACCTATAAAGCCCTACATGGCATTGGACCAGAATGCCTCTGGAACTGTCTTCTGCCACACGAATCCCAGCGAATGATAAGGTCCCACAGAGTTGGTCTTCCCCGGGTCCTGTTGACTAAGCAATGTCGTCTGGCGGGCCCCAGAGGAAGAGCCTTCTCTGTGGTGGCCCCAGCCCGCTGCAATAAACTCCCCCCAGAGATCAGAACTACCTCTACCCTCCTAGCCATTTGTAAGCTACTGAAGACCCACCTCTATCATCAGGCTTGGGGAAATTGAGATACTCTTGGGCTTATATTGTTTATGTATGGTATGATTGTGTTGCGTGGTTTTAATAACTGGTTTTTAGATGTCTTTTAAATATATTAAATTTGTTACATTGCTGTTATTGTTGTGAGCCACTCCAAGTCTCCGGAGAGGGGCGGCATACAAATCTAACAAATTATTATTATTATTATTATTATTATTATTATTATTATTATTATTTTATTTTCTATTCCAATTCTAATTCCATTCCATTCCTTATTCTGTCCTATCCTTTGCTATCCTGTGTGAGCTTTGCCCCATCCTACAACCTTCCTGCCCTCAATTGTTAAGTGAATCACTGCAGTGGTTCGGTTAGTGACCCGATTGGTAAGTGCCTCTGCAGCCAAGAACGCCCCTTTACCCAGAGGGCAGCCCACCTCCAGGAGGGAAAGCCCCCCCCATCACTAAGGAGTCACTTCCATACTAAACAGTGCCGTCACATGGTCAACCCCTGCTCCCCCCCCATTTTCTCCGAAGTGACCGTACCCTCACCGGATGCTTGGGATGTTCTCCGTGGCGGCTTTTCCTTGGGCGTCTGGCCTCAGCAGGGACCCCCCGATTCTGGTGATCTCCGGCGACCTCCGGGGTCCGTGTCTCTCCTTGCCTCTGTGCCGCACAACCATAGAGGGGCCGTTGCCCCTGAGTCCCCGGTCTTGCCCGGTTGGCAGTTCTGTGCTTCTCCTGCGAGCGATGGGGGGCCGGTTGGCTGTCCAGGGGGGTTTGTTCCAGCCACCGCTGCACCTTGGCAATTCGGTCAGGGACCTGTGGCTGGCCGTGCGGCTGCGTCCTGTCCTTTTGGGGGGAAAGGCTGGTGCTGGTGCCCCCCTCCTCCTCCTGCAGTGGGGCCCAAACGCCGCCCTTGCCCGCCGGCTTGTCCTGGTTAAACGCCTGGCATGCTCGGCAACGCTGGATGTGGCTTATACGGCACTGCGGCAGGATCCTGGCCGAGCTGCTGGCACTGGTGGAGAGCCGGCTACCCTCCTGTGGGTGGGAGAGACCGTCCGAAGCCTGGCCTTTGCCCGCCGCCCTGTGCTCGGGGCATCTTTGCCAGCGTTTGCACCTGGGGCCATAATTGTCACCAAAACTATCGGCCTGCTCCGTCGGCAAGTTTCCGTGGACTGCCCGTCTGGGCTTCTGCCCACCAACTCTTTGCTGGTGGGTGGCGGGTCCATTCTGGGAAGCTCTCCAGGCCGGGCCGGAACTGGGGGGCTCTTCCTGGGCGCCCTCCGTGTCCGAGAGTCTGGCACTATCGCTAGCCCAAGCTTTGAGCTTCTCCGAGAAGAAGGTGTCCAGCTTTTCGGCAGCGTTGCGGTGGAAGAGGGACGACCTCTCGATGCCCAGGCTGGGCGAGGAATGGACGTGAGGGCAGCGGGTGGGTGGGTGGCCTTCTGCCACCTTCTCCTGCTTCCCACCTGGATCACGGTAAACCAGGCGGTGGCTGCGGAGATCGGCACCGGTGTTAGCAGGGCTGGAGTTCCCAAGGCTGAGGTCTCGGATGGACCTGGAGAGATCTAAAAAGCAAGCCAAGCAGAGAGCAGATGTCATTGCGTGAGGGGGCTGTTGGACGTGCAGGGTTCCCCCCCAGATGTGTGGGGCTGCTGTTCCAGATGGGAATGCCGGCCTTCAAAGGGGCCAGTTTGGCTAAGGCCCCGTTGGCTAAGAGCTAGGGTAGTACAATGGTTAGAGTGCAGCGCTGCAGGCTACTTCAGATAAACTGCTGGCTGTAGTTCAGCAGTTCAAATCTCACCACCGGCTCCAGGTTGACTCATCCTTCTGTCCTTCCCAGGTGGGTCAAATGTTGACCCAGATTGTTGGGGGCAAGAGGCTGAGTCTCTGTAAACTGCTTAAAGAGGGCTGGAAAAGCTCTAGGAAGCAGTAGATAAGTCTAAATGCTATTGGAATAAATAAATAAACAAACAAACAAACAAAGAGAGAGAGATAAAGAAAAGATAGGAAAGAAGGAAGCAAGAAAGGAAAGAAGGAAGGAAAAAGAGAGATATAGACAGAAGGAGAAGAAGGAAGGAAAAAACAGAAAGAGAGAAAGGAAAAGAGAGAAACAAAGAGACAGAAAAGGGAAAGAAGGAAGGAAGGAAGGAAGGAAGGAAGGAAGGAAGGAAGGAAGAAGGAAGGAAGGAAGGAAGGAAGGGAGCCCAGATGGCGCAGTGGTTAGAGTGCAGCACTGCCGGCTCCTTTGGGTAACTGCCAGCTGTAGTTCAGCAGTTCAAATCTCCCCACCGGCTCCAGGTGGACTCAGCCTTCCCTCCTTTCCAGGTGGGTCAAATTAGGACCCAGATTGTTGGGGGCAAGAGGCTGATTCCCTGTCAACCCTTAGAGAGGGCTGGAAAAGCACAGTGAAGTGGGATATAAGTCGAAATGCTATTGCTTCCAGCTGGGATTTGCCTTATTTATTGATCCAGAATGTTTGTATGGCTGCTCTACTCAATCATGGTGACACACACACACACACACACACCACCTCTGGCCGCACAATCAAAGCAACCACTGGATAAATAAAATAAAATAAATCATACACTGGGACAAAAATAGTCCTAATAGGTCATTCTTAACTTATGACCACCATAGGAGCCACAATTTCCACCGCTAAGCAAGGCCCTTGTTAAATGAGTTTTTCTTTTATTTTTGCAAATCACTGTAGATAAAAGAGGAATTATCTGGAGTAGGAAGTAACCTGGTTAAAGTCTGAGACAAGTAGTGTAAGCCTAAGCAGGGGGATGGCCTAGAAGACCTCTAAGGTCCCTTCCAACTCTGTTGTTGTTCTTGTTGTTATCATTATCATTATCATCATTATTATATCAACAATGCAACACAGCAAACGAGATCACTATGCTGGATTTCGTATTTCATCCCCAGTTGGGCGCTTCCCAAGCACCTAGGACTGCATGATGTAGCGGCGAATTATGTGTGCTGACCCCAGTAAAGCGGCCTTTTGCAATTGACAGGTGGAGATTTTGTCAATTCCGATGGTTTTCAAATGTCCGCTGAGATCCTTTGGTACTGAGTCAAGTGTGCCCAGGACCACTGGGACCACTTTCACTGGCTTATGCCAGAGTCGTTGCAGCTCAAGTAGTAATAATAATAATAATAATAATAATAATAATAATAATAATAATAATAATTATAATAATAATAATAATAATAATAATAATTATAATAATTATAATTATAATAACAACAACATTGTTATTGTTTTGTTGTTATTATTATTGTTATTGTTGTTGTTTTATTGTTGTTGTTGTTATTATTATTATTATAGTTCCACCCTTAGTTATGCAGGGACAGAGGGAAGAAACCCATCCAGATTTGTTGGTCCTGACCTCCGTGACTTTGGAATCCTACCTCGAAGGGCTCATGTGCTTGCTTGGCCTCTAAGCCCAGCCTAGGAGGAGGGGGGGGCCAATGGCTGTGACCTCTCTGTCAAGACCCCCAAATTAAAGGCCAACAGATGCTTCAAAGCAACGGATGCTCCTGGCACAGAGATGATGCCCCCCACCTACCAGAAATGATGGACGAGGTCGAAATCTCGCGCTCCCTCCAAGGCCTGCTGTCCTCCTGGACGAAATCCGGGTCCGTTTCCCACTCTTCCTCTTCCTCGGGGCCGTAGGGAAGATGCCCCCCTGGGGGGACGCCCAGATGGTGCCGCCCTCTCCTGAACGGGCCCGGGGACCGAGGGCAGCCCGAGTGGGCCATGTGGGATGCCCAGGGACGCCCCCAGCACCCACCAAAAGCTCCAAGGGTGGGGGGGCGACTCGGCCGCTGCCCTCCTCCCAGCCTGTCACTGACCACTGTGATGTCACTGCCGTGTCACGCTGGGTTCTCTTCTCCCTCTTCCACATGACAGCCTGGCATTCTTTGGGGCAGCCGTGTCCAATGGCAATAGCACTTAGACTTATATACCGCTTCGCAGGGCTTTTCCAGCCCCTTCTAAGCAGTTTACAGAATCGGCACTTTTGCCCCCCAAAATCTGGGGCCTCATTTGACCCACCTGGGAAGGACAGAAGGCTGAGTCCACCTGGAGCCGATGGTGAAATTTGAACTGCTGAACTACAGCTAGCAGTTAGCTGAAGTAGCCTGCAGGGCTGCACTCTAACCACTGCACCAACCTGGCTCCCTCCCTCCCTCCTTTCTTTCTTTCTTTCTTTCCTTCTTTCTTTCTCTCTCTCTCTCTTTTTCTTTCATTCTTTTTTTTTTTAATTGAATTGCAAAGACAGACAAAACATACATTACATGTAACATTTAGTGGAGCAACAATCGCTCCTCTCAAAGTAGAAGTCATCTTTATATTTATAATAAGTAAAAAATAAAAATAAATAAACTAACTTTATCATTATTTATAAAATACTTGGATATATCAATTGTAAGATAGTAAGTAAAAAACACATCTAAAACATTTTTCTTTAGCTTTTTCCATCACCAAAATGGCAACTGTGAGTTAGGTAGCTACATCAATCAATATAATAAGCCAATAAACCTTCAAGAAAGATAAGGCCAGTGGCTCTAAAGTGGTTCCTTTTTCTTTCCTAGAGGAGCTACTTCAGAGTGGCACAGAGTAAATAATAATGAGGATTTAACTCCATGCATTTCAGCTTTTCTTTGGGCAATCTGGTGTGGGTTTTAGTTTCGCATAAATAGGTGACTCATTCTTGGACTCTTCGCGGAGGGATCAACTGTAGGTAATCCTGAAGATTCCTGGAAACGTATCTTAAAATATGTTTCAGCAACATCTGGTGGGAGGTTAATCCTTTGGTTTAGAAATCACAAGCTGGAAAGCTGGTCATGCAGAATAATAAGGGGCCTTAGAGGTCTTCTATTCCAACCCCTGCAAGAATAATAATAATAATTTATCAGATTTGTATGCCGCCCCTCTCCAAGGACTCGGAGACCCTGTATACCAGAGATGTTGAACCTGGGAAACTTTTAAGTCTTGTGGACTTCAACTCCCAGAATTCCCCAGCCAGCAAAGCTTGAAGTCCACCAGTCTTAAAAGTTCCCAAGGTTGGACAATGGAAAACCCTGCCTCCTGCCCAGTTCCATTCTGGACAAATTCCCTTTTCCTTTTTCCCTTTTCTCTTTTTCTTTTCCTGGCGGTGAATGCTAACATCTTGTCACAGTTGGACAGTTGGTTGGATTTTATAATTCGCTTTTACTGTTTTTTAGTACTTAATATTTGACTTTTTTTAAAACTAAAAATAGTAAAAAAGCATAGAAGTCAATTTAATTTAATTTAATTTAATTTAATTTATTCTCTTCTCTTTTCCTTTGCTTTCTTTTCTTTCTTTTCTTCTAGATTTTCCCAGCACAAATTGGACAATTTAAATCCATTTACCAAGCTCCACCATGGATTCCGTGGGAAACCCTTGGTGGCTTTCTTTCTCCTTGCAGTTCAGCAGATAACAGAGGCTGAGTCTTCAAACCAGCCTGATGCCGTCCAGATGTGTGTGGGACCACAACTCCCATCATCCTCCGCTTTAACTCAGACCGAGAACAGCTTCAGGCAGATAAAACTCTGTCGCCACTCGGCGGCCACCCGAGGCTCTGCAACCCAAGGTCCGCCTGTCTCGGGCTTCCTCGAGCCTTTTTTTGACCTCACTCAATATGGCGGCGGCCCTACACTTCCGGCCTGCGGCAGAAGTGTGATTGGTTGCCATGGTGGCGATGCCGGGCCTAGCGAGAGACGCGCGCCTTGGAGGTAGGCCGGCGTGGAGTCGCAGCGATGGGACGAGAGAGACGGGGGGGGGGGGGGGGGGAAGCGGCGGGAGTCAGTGGGGGGTCTCCCTCGAGGGGCTCGGAGTTCAGGGGTGGGGGTCACTCGGTGGAGGGAAGAGTGTCGGATTTACTGGGGAGGGGGGCGCCTTTGGACTTGTGGAGGGGGGGCAGGGCGAGGGCCCCCCGGAATTCCCCCTCCCCGAGGAAGGGTACCCACACCTTCCCAGTCCGGGCATTCCGGCTCGGTCACCCCTTCCATCATCCCCAGCCACCACTGGTCTGAAAGGAAAGGGAGGGGGTGCTTGGATGATGAAGGCTGTAGTCCAAGACAGCCCCACCTCCCAGTGATGGGTTAGGTGGTTGGTTCAGTTCATGGCATCCTGCGTGTGGAAAGGCAGCGGGGGGGGGGGGAGCCGTCGAAGGGGGCAGTTGGATGAAAGGCCACCAGGAGATCCTGCCACTCTGGACTAGGCTCATTTCTCTCTCTCTCACCCCCCCCCTCTTGTGCTGCTGCTAATGGGGATGCAGGAGAGAGGCTCAGCCCCATGGGCCAGAAAGTGGGCTCTGGTAGGAGGGAGTCACCCCAGCCTGGTTTCCTGGTGGTCTCCCATCCAGTGTGTGTGTATGTGTCTGTGTGTTTAAATTTAAATTTGTCCAGGTAGTCTCCCATCTCGTATGTGTATGTTTAAATTGATTGGCCTTGCATCTTACCACAGGATGTCTCTATATAAATCTATTATAATCTATAATGCTGCAAGAATATAAAAATACAAAATACGATAAACAATGGGGAGAGAAGGAATAGGATGAGCAGGTATGTGTGTGTGTGTAATTCTCAGGAATTTTCTCCTTCTAAGTTTATTTATTTATTTTATTTATTAATCAAATTTGTATGCCGCCCCTCTCCGCAGACTCTTGTTTCTCTCCTTGTTTAGTTTCCACCCATTGCTTCTTGTTCTACTCTCAGGTTTTACCCTCAGGTGCTTTGGAGAGTAGGTTGACTCTCTCCTCTTTCTGACAGCCCCTAATATATTGGAAGGCTGTTACCGTGTATAGCATAACATAATAACAGAGTTGGATGGTACCTTGGAGGTCTTCCACTCTAACCCCCTGCTTGGGCAGGAAACCTAACACCAGACAGATGGTCATCCAGCATCTTCTGAAAAACTTCCAGTGTTGGAGCATTCACAACGTCTGGAGGCAACTTCTGTTCCACGGATTAACTGTTCTGACTGTCAGGAAATGTCTCCTTAGTTCTGAGTTGCTTCTCTCCTTGTTTAGTTTCCAGCCATTGCTTCTTGTCCTGCCATCAGGTGCTTTGGAGAATAGCTTGACTCCTTCTTCTTTGGGGCAGCCCCTGAGATATTGCAAGGCTGCTATCCTGTCTCCCCTGGTCCTTCTTTTCATTAAACTGGACATACCCACTTCCTGCAACTGTTCTTCATAGGTTTTAACCTCCAGTCCCCTAATCATCTTGGTTGCTCTTCTCTGCACTCTTTCTAGAGTCTCAACATCCTTTTTGCATGGTGGCAATCAAAACTGAATGCCATATTCCAGGTGTGGCCTTATAAAGTGGTATTAACCCTTCACGTGCTCTTAATTAACCCTTCACGTGATCTTAAAAATTAAATATTTTTAAACTGTAATTTAGATTTGTTGTAAATTGTTTCACTTTGTTGTGAGCCGCCCCGAGTCTGCGGAGAGGGGCGGCATACAAATCTAAATAATAAATAAAATAATAAATAAATTCTCTCCCTCTGTTGATGCAGCCTAGAACTCTGTTGGCTTTTTTGGCAGCTGCTGCACATGGCTGGCTCCTATTTAAATGGTTGTCCACTAGGACTCCAAGATCCCTCTCACAGTTACTCCTGTTGAGCAAGGTACCACATGTACTGTACCTGTGCGTTTTGTTTTTCTTGCCTAAATGTAAAATAATAATAATAATAATTTATAGGTCGCCCATCTTGCCTTAGGGTAACTCTGGACAGCTTGACCTGATACTAATCATCTGATACTAATCAATCAACCTGCCAGACTAAGAGAATTGGAAGGGACCTTAGAGGTCTTCTAATTGAACCCCCTGCTCTAACTGGAGACCCCCAAACAATCCAAGGCCCTCTAGGGCTGACCCTTTCTTAGCAGGGTTGGCTCTCAGGTGGGCTGTCTGTTGGCTGCAGGGACCCCCAGGTATGGTACTGATTTAGGGGTGGAGGGAAACAAGTTTGAAAAAAGCATCAGCTAAGGCCGGATTCACAAGTGTGTCCAAAGCGATCAAGGGTCTCAAGCAGGAACTGATAAATAGTCATTGGTTTACTAACAGAGATCTTAGAGCACTCTGGTGTAATTCAGTGTTTCCCAACCTTAGCAACTTGAAGATATTTGGACTTCAACTCCCAGAATTCCCCAGCCAGCATTCGCTGGCTGGGGGATTCTGGGAGTTGAAGTCCAAATATCTCCAAGTTGCCAAGGTTGGGAAACACTGGTGTAATCAGCACAAAACGTTTTACTGAAATATCCCAAATCTCTGCTGAAATGAAGCAGATGGTTCCATGTTTTGATTACTTGACTTTATGCTCCTGGCAATTCTGAAATATGGGTGAAGCCCTTGTTTATATTTAGCAGATGTAAGTTTTTGGAACTTTCTTAATTTTATACTGGTATAATTATAGCGTTTTCTTTCGGCAAAAGTTATCATTTAGAAAACCCTTTTTCCCTTTTCAAGCAATTCCAATTTACGCTGATTATACATTGGTCATCTCTCTGGCGAGCTGTCCAGATTTTGAAGAGGCTCCAAAGAGCCGTGGCTGATGATATTATGTGCTTGCTGACAGCAGCAAGAACTCTCTATGCCCAAAAATGGAAGGACACAACGGAGAAATGGCTGCAAAATTGGATGGAGTTAGCAGGCAGGGCTAAATTGATTTCTTTGCTTAAAGAAAAGAAGAAGGCAGTTTTGTTTTTACTTGGAAGTCGTTTCTGGACTTTTTGTGCCTGAGATGGGGAAAAATAAATAAAACTTTCTTTTGCTGATGAGATAAGTTTGTTGTTCTAGAAATGGCTAGCACATATTATTATGAAAAAGTTGAGGTTGTATGTTATTGGCTTATTCTACTACACCGAAAAAACAAGTCAATGCTTTCTCTTTTCTTTCCTACACTTTTCCTTCCTTCCTTCCTTCCTTCCTTCCTTCCTTCCTTCCTTCCTTCCTTCCTTCCTTCCTTCCTTCCTTCCTTCCTTCCTTCCCTCCCTCCCTCCTTCCTTCCCTTCCTTCCTTCCTTTCTCTTCCTTCCTTCCCTCCCTCCCTCCCTCCTTCCTTCCTTCCTTTACTTCCTTCCTTTCTCTTCCTTCCTTCCCTCCCTCCCTCCTTCCTTCCCTTCCTTCCTTTCTCTTCCTTCCTTCCTTCCCTCCCTCCCTCCTTCCCTTCCCCTTTTTTCTATTATTCTCATTTTCCTTTCCATTTTTGTATTTTATATTTTGATAAGTTAATAAAAAAATCTAGAAACCAAAGGGTGGGGGCTGCCCCCCCCCCAGCGGAATAGCTCCTGGGGAAAAGATGTGATGGAAAGTTCATTTGATGGGGAGGTAAAATAAAAGATGGGTTGTGTCCCAAGAGACAAGGTTCCAGATAGTATCCAAACAAAACCAGCCTTATTGCCGGAGACATCCTAGCACCCACACAGGGAAAGCTGAATCTGAGCTTCCAAACCAGGTGAAAGTTCACCTCCCTTGTCCCCCACCCAGAAACGTGTCATGTTGCCCACTCAGGTTGTGCCAGCATGGCCAGTCTTTCCACTTCCGCCCAGGTGGATGGGCACAGGATGTCCTTGAACCCCTCGAAAGAATGCTTTGTGGCTGCATCTGCTCCCTTCTGAAAATCCCCCCCCCCCCCAGGCAGTGTTGCAAGCCATTGATTTATCCCCAACTTCTGCACAGGTTTAACACCAAGACAGCGTTAGTGACGGAAGTTACTTATGACCGTTTTTCATACTTAAAATCACCACCGGATCCCCAGACCCTTGGCAATTGGCTCATACTTAGGATGGTTGCAGGGTTCCAGGATCATGTGATCCCTTCCGACAAGCAAAGTCAATGGAGAAGCCAGGTTCACTTAACGACCATGTTACTTTTAACACCTGCAATGGATTCATTTAACAACTGTGGCCAGAAGAGTCGTAAAATGGCCCAAAAACCGATTTCACGACTGTCTTGCTTAGCAACAAATATTTTGGACTCCAATTATGGTTGTAAGTCAAGGACTGTTTTGCTGTTGTGAGCCGCCCCGAGTCTTCGGAGAGGGCGGCATACAAATCTAATAAATAATAATTTATCTATCTGTCTGTCTGTCTGTCTGTCTGTCTGTCTGTCTGTCTGTCTGTCTGTCTATCTATCTATCTATCTATCTATCTATCTATCTATCTATCTATCTATCTATCTATCCATCCCTATATCTGTCTGTCTGTCTGTCTATACCTATATATATCTCTCTCTCCCCCCCCTATATCTATCGTCTGTCTGTCTGTCTGTCTGTCTGTCTATCTGTATCTACCTACCTACATATATCTCTCATCTCTCTCTCTCCCCCCCCATATCTCTCATTGGTCTGTCTATCTATCTATATCTATACCTATATCTCTCATCTGTCTGTCTGTCCGTCCGTCCGTCCGTCCGTCCGTCCGTCCGTCCGTCCGTCCATCCATCCATCCATCCATCCATCCATCCATCCATCCATCCTTCTATCTATCTATCTATCTACATGAAGAGGGAACAGCCATTGTGATCTCCGGAATGTTTAAAATGTATTTAAAACTACTAAAATTAACTAAGCTTTTTTAGTCTTCTACTAACGTCGCCAGAGTGCCAAAATCCCCACTGAAGACAGTTGATTTTGTATAACGCTGCTCAATTTGCCCCTTGCCCGTGTCCCAGGCCCTCCAATTTGGCTCCGCGTGCCGCCTGTCGCAAGCCTGCCATAGTTTCACCATCGCTGCCCTAGCTCTTCCCTTCGCCATCGGCTCTTCCTGGTTGGTGAACGTAGTGAGGGGCCCTTCAGAGCCCTGGGCTGCTGTACAGAACTCCTTCCCTTCCGATGGTGCTCCTGGCACCCGGAAGCTGCGTTTTTCCTGGCAGGTGTCCTCGGTCTACCTCGGCCTGAAGGACGGGAGGGGCCTTGACCATGCAACTGAAGGCGGAAGCAACCCACGAAAGGGCCTCTTTGGAGGAGACAGGGTGCCTGGCTGTGCCTAGGTTTTGCAGGAGGCAAATAAGAGCTCTGCCTGCTGGGAACAAACCAAATATTTATTATTTGGCCAGTTGAGCTTTACAAGACAGCCAGGTTTATGAGGCCTTGTAAAACGGCAATGCAGGGCTCTCTAAACTTGGTAACTTTAAGAATAGAATAGAATTAGAATAGAACAGAATTCTTTGTTGGCCAAGTGTGATTGGACACACAAGGAATTTGTCCGTGGTGCAGATGCTCTCAGTGGACATAAAAGAAAAAGAGACATTTGTCAAGAATCATGGGGTACAACACTTAATGATTGTCATAAGGGTCAAATAAGCAATGAGGAAACAATCAACATTAATAAAAATCTTAGGATAGAAGCAAAGACTTCATGAACTCCATCTGAACAGTCTGGAGGACAGAAGGAAAAGGGGGGACATGATCGAAACATTTAAATATGTTAAAGGGTTAAATGAGGTTCAAGAGGGAAGTGTTTTTAATAGGAAAGTGAACCCAAGAATAAGGGGGCACAATCTTAGGTTAGTTGGGGGAAAGATCAGAAGCCACGTGAGAAAATATTATTTGACTGAAAGAGGAGTAGATGCTTGGAACAAACTTCCAGCAGACCTGGTTGGTCAATCCACAGTCACTGAATTTAAACATGCCTGGGATAAACATAGATCCATTGTAAGATAAAATACAGGAAACAGTATAAGGGCAGATGAACCAGGAGGTCTTTTTCTGCCATCAGTCTTCGATGTTTCTATCTTGAAAAAGCCGAACGTTGGACTCTGGCTGCAAAAACACTCCGCTGGGAGGTGGGCAATGCAGGGGGGCTGCCCTTGGATAGGGAGAACATGATGTACAGGAACAAGGCAGGTAAGCCCAGGTAATCCTCAGGGACGGTCATTGAGTCCCAAAGGGGCTTCTTCAAGGAGGCAATTGAACTGTCTCCTTTTTCTCTTTGGAGACTTTTTCGCTTCTCTTCCAAGAAGCTGAGCAATGGATGGAAATTTCAAAGGGGCTTTTCTTGCAAGAGGCACCTGGATTTTTTTCTTCGAAGACATGTCACTTCTCATCCCAGAAGCTTCTTCAGCTCTGACTGGATGGTGGGGAATGGAAGGGACCCACCAGCTTCTTGGATGCTCTCTGTCTCTCTCTCAGCCCAACCCACCTCATAGGGTTGTCGTTGAGCAGAAAGCAGGAGAGGGAGGAGGAGGAAGGGGAGTTGGGTACCTTCGCCTCCTTGAGTCACTGAGTAAAATAAAAAAAGGGATGGAAAAGAAATAAGCCAACGTAGTCAGGAAGCAGGACGTCCTCTGGCCGCTCTGTTCAGCAATTCTGGCACTTTTGGTTGAGGTTGTTAAGCAGGTCACCGCCGGTTGTTAAGTGAAGATGCCAGGTGATCCCCACTGGCAACCTCCTGCCAGCTTTCCCACCGATTTTCGTGGTAGGAAGCCACCAAAGAAGGTCGGAAGCAGTGAGCGTGCGACCACAGGGATGCTGCCACCCATGTAAATCCAAGGACCAAGTCCCAAGGGCGCTGAAAAGAGGGACTGGGAACGTTTTGCAGACCGAACGGCTGTTGCAGATGGCAGCCCTGCGGCCCCTGGTCAGAACTCAGGTGCTTGGTATCCGACTCGGATTTATGATGGGGCCACACGGTGTCCTTTTGCAGCTTTCTGATAAGTAAAGTCAACTCACTTAACGACCGTGGGATTAATTTAAGAACTGCGGTGCTTTGCTTAACAGTGGTTGAGGACCGTCTATAATTTTAACACCATTGCAGTTTATTGTTCGGAATAGAATAAAGAATAGAATAAATAGAATAGAATAAAGAATAGAATAAATAGAATAGAATAAAGAATAGAATAGAGAATAGAATAAAGAATAGAATAGAATAAATAGAATAGAATAAAGAACAGAACAGAATAGAGAATAGAATAAAGAATAGAATAGAATAAGGAACAGAATAGAACATAGAATAGAATAGAATAAATGGAATAGACTAGAGATAGAATAGAATAGAATAAAGAATACAATAGAGAATACAATAGAAAATAGAATAAAGAACAGAATAGAATAGAGGAATAGAATTAGAATAGAATTAGAATAGCATAGAATGGAATAGAACAGAACAGAATAGAATTCTTTATTGTCCGAGTGTGATTGGACGCAAAAGGAATTTGTCTTTGGTGCAGATGCTCTCAGTGTGCATAAAAGAAAAGATGCATCTGTCAAGAATCACGAGGGACGACACTTAATGATTGTCACAGGGGTCAAATAAGCAATCGGGAAAATCAATACTAATAGAAATCTTAAGACTACAAGCAACAAGCTACAGTCATCAATGGGAGGAAGTGGGTGATAGGAATGATGGTAAAATAACTAGTAGTAGTAGTAGTGCAGACTTAGTGAATACCTTGACAGTGTTGAGGGAATTATTTGTTTAGCAGAGTGATGGCGTTTGGGAGAAAACTCCTTGTGCCTGGTTGTCTTGATGTGCAGGGCTCTGTAGCGACGTTTTGAGGGTGGGAGTTGAAACAGTTCGTGTCCAGGATGCGAGGGGTCAGTCAATACTTTCACCGCCCTCTTTTTGACTCGTGCAGTCCACAGGTCCTCCATGGAAGGCAGGTGGGCAGCCATTGTTTTTTCTGCTGTTCCGGCTTTGACGTCCTGCGTGGGGTTTCTTGTGCCCAGGAGAGGAGGCCCAGCCTGCTCCTCTCATGTCCCCAGGGGTCTCCTGCTGCATCCTTGTGTGGGCCACCTGGCCTAGCAGGAGACACCCCCCCATTCCCCCCACCCCAGGGCCCTTAAGCCCAATAAAGGCTGGCTTCTCTTTGCAGAGCAGAAGGCCCTGGCCCAGGTTGCTCCTCCTGCTCTTGCTGAATTCTTCACATTCCAGACTCCAGGAAGAGTCAGGGAGTTCCCGCATTCCACATTTCACCTGCGGCGGCTTTGTGTGGGTGCCCCAGCATATGGCGTGGGGCAGCAGGAATGCTGGAGCCGGTGCCTGACTGGTTGGGTGGGTAGGTGCGAGAGGAAGGCAGCCTGCGTGGCTTTCCGACCATGGCTTCGTCCGGGGTTTGCTAGCCAGAAAGGGCTCCATGGGCATTGATCGGTCAGAGGTATGTACAAATGTTCAACAAAGGCATAACATTATGTATCTATAATGTATGTTGGGATGAATGTGGAGGATCGGTTTTTAAATGAATATGAATCAAGGTAGATTTTTTTACACGTTTTTAGAATTGGTGCCTTTAGAATTTTAAACATTAGATTTCTTGCATATTTTTATATTTGCTCTTTTGTAATCTGCCCTAAGTCTCAGGATGAATTAACAAATGAATGACAGACAGAGGACTAGCCCAGAGGCAAGGACATCTTTTGCAAGTGGGAGCAGGGTCTTGCATTCAAATGTCACCCCTGGTGATTGATCTGTGGACCCTGGAACTCCTGTTGCCAATCAAATCGAGTGAGCTGGGCTCAGGGGTGGGCTAATAGTCGGGCCAGACTATTTAGACCATGCGAAGGGTTAATACCACTTTATAAGGCCTTGGTAAAGCCACACTTGGAATCCTGCATCCAGTTTTGGTCACCACAATAGAAAAAAGGATGTGGAGACTCTAGAAAAAGTGCAGAGAAGAGCAACCAAGAAGATAGAAACATAGAAACATAGAAGTCTGACGGCAGAAAAAGACCTCATGGTCCATCTAGTCTGCGGGGGCTGGAGGCTAAAACCTATGAAGAACAGTTGCAGGAACTGGGCATGGCTGGTTGAATAAAGAGAAGGACCAGGGGAGACAGGATAGCAGTCTTCCAGTATCTCTCAGGGGTTGCTCTCAGGGGTTGCTCCAAAGAAGAGGGAGTCAGGCTATTCTCCAAAGCACCTGAGGGTCAGGGCAAGAAGCAATGGGTGGAAACTAAACAAGGAGAGAAGCAACTTAGAACTCAGGAGACATTTCCTAGCAGTTAGAACGGTTGATCAGTGGAACAGAAGTTGCCTCCAGAGGTTGTGAATGACCATTTGTCTGGAATTGTACAGGGTTTCCTGCCTAAGCAGGGGTTTGGACTAGAAGACCTCCAAGGTCCCTTCCAACTCTGTTGTTGTTGTATTATTATTATTATTATTATTATTATTATTATTATTATTATTAATTATTATTATTATTATTATTTATTATTATTATTATTATCATCATCATTATTGTCTTCTGTCACCGGGTCAGCCTTCTCCAGGTCCTGTCATCCAAAGAGTACAGATTGGCGGGGCCACGTGGGAGGGCCTTCTCTGTGGTGGCTCCGGCCTTCAGCATCCCCCAGCGACTTGTACTTCCCCCCCACCCTCCTGGCTTTCTGAAAGGTGGTGAAAACGTGGCTCTGCCGGCAGGCTTGGGGGCTGCTGCTGATTGTTGTATTTTGGGGTTTTAACCGCTTTATTATTGCTACTGTTTTATGATGATGTTTATTACTGTTTATACTGTTTCTCTATGTTAGTTTATCTTTATGACTGCATGCTGTCCAGAGTCCACAAGGAGTTGGGCGGCTTAAAAGTCAAATAAATTAACCAAGTCAATTAAAATTTCAGAATGGGGGAGCCGCTGCTGGAGAGCCGCTGGGTTTGCCATCCTCTTTCTCAGCAATCCTGGGGGGTGGGGGGGTGTTGATGGCCCCCACAGTGGTCTTTGGGGTTCATATTCGCAGTGGATTTGTGAATACAACGAAAGCAACTTTAAAGAAAGAACATGTGTACTTTTGTTACCGCCCAGAGTCCGAAAGGAGTTGGGTGGCTCAGAAATCTAATAAATTAAATTAAATTACCAAATTACCCAAGTAGGGAATCACCCTCCATGCTGGAAGGGAGAGGGGTTGATGGGGAGTGGGGGGGCTACTGTGGGGGTCCTTGGGGCTCTCCGAGGTTCTGCTTTTCTTGCAGGCGTCAGTCTTCTATGTTTCTGTGTTTAGGTGACCTCATGAGTGCTTGCTTGGGCAATGAAACTGTCTGCAAAGGAACTTTACCAAGCTCAGAGAGCACCAAGGATCCTATTTATTTATTTATTTATTCAATTTTTATGCTGCCCTTCTCCGCCCTATACTCTTCCTCCTCCTCCTCCTTCACTCCCTCAAACTTTGTTCCCTTCTAGCACTGATGTCGTCACCTAGTTGGGCAATGAAACGTCTGCCAAGCTCAGAGAGCCCCAGTGATGGCGAAGCTTTTTTGGTTCACCTGTTCAAAGGTTGCGTGTGCGTGTGCTAGCTCTCGTGTATGTGCCTACACCCATTCCCTCGTTCCCCCCCATGCATGCGCACCCCTCCATGCTGGCGCATGCGCACAATCTCCCCTCCACCCCTCGCATGCGCACAGGCTTCAGCCTGGGACGGTGAAAAAACAAGAGAACCGGAAACTCGGAAAAAGGGACTTCTGGTTTGCCCGTTGTGCTGCTTCCTGAAGCCCAGGAGTGCAAAAAACAGCATAACACGTAAACCAGAAGTTAATTTTTCCAAAATTCCGCTTTTCCCGTTGGTTCCCTGAAGCCCCTGTAGAGCAAAACGGCCTTCCTCAAAGCTGAGAATCAGCTGGTTAGCACGCACATGTGTGCTGGAGCTGACATAGGACAATGCCTCGTGTGTCCTCCGATATTTGTTTGTTTGTTTGTTTATTTTGTGAAGTACATATTAGTGGTATACAAAGATATAACAGTGTTTATATACAGTGGGTGGACAGAAAAATGGAAACACCTTGCAGCTCTTCCGTGGAATCCAGATTTGTGAAGCTCCCTTCGAACAGTTTTTGTGGAAACTGGGTTGTGTATGTGTCTATTGAGCTCTGCAGTGATTTTAGGAGCTGTGGTCTTGCGATCCACTCTAACCATTCGCTTTAGAGTCCGACGGTCTCTCTCAGACAACTTCGACTCTTGACCAGACCTGTGCTTGGCTGAGGACGTTTTCCCTTCTCTTTCAAAAGCAGTCATGACTTTTGAGACATGACCTTTGGAAACGCCAAACACTCGGGCACTTTCTGTGACACCAGCGCCTGCCATTCGAGCACCAACAATTTGGCCTCTTTGAAAGTCTGAGAGGTTTGCCATTCCTAGAAGGTTATAACCAATTTCCTTAAATTTCTGTACAAAAAAAAAGGTAGTTTAAAAAAACATATCAAATAACAGAATAAAAAAACCCAAAAAACCCATTAAAATAAGTCAAGTTTTGATTGATTTGAACATGTTCGAACATTATGATGCCCAAAAGTCAAGTGTTTCCATTTTTTTGTACATCTCCTGTACATGATGCTAGTAAAAGAAAGACATGGGGAGAGGGGACGGAAGGCACGCTGGTGCACTTATGCACCCCCCTTACTGATCTCTTAGGAATAGGGAGAGGTCAACAGTGGAGAGTCTAAGGGTCAAGTTTGGGGGGTGAGATGGCTCCATGTGCCACCTGTGGCACGTGAAGCATAGGTTCACCGTCACTGCCCTGTGCTCTTCTTCCTCCTCCATTCCCTCAAACGTTGCTCCCTTCTAGCATTGATGTCGTCACCTAGTTGGGTAATGAAACGTCTGCCAGGAAGCAAGTGCTGAGAGGGCCAAGGACCCTCTTTGACCCTCACTAATACAGGAACCTGGAGAAGAATAGAGCCATCGGGTCGCTCCGTTTAATTTAACCATACCTGCCTCGTTGTTTCTGGAGGCTCTCAGTAAATAGTGTCAGAAACACGCCCCATTTGTTGTAGGGTTTAGATACTGTAGTTTTGGGAGTACAGCGACCCCTCGTTTTTCACGGGGGATGCGTTCCAAGACCACCCGTGAAAAAGGAATTTCCGTGAAGTAGAGGAAAGATATTTTTTTTATGTATTTAACGTGTATTTGGACTTTTAAAACTCACCCTTTGCATTAAACGGTCATTCTATAATGTTTCTCAGCTGGAACTACATGGGATATCCTACCAGTTTCCATAATAGAGTACAGTAGTACTTTAGAAGAATTTTATGGATTTTTAATGGATTTAAATATTTTCAATGGATTTAATGCATTTAAGCCCCCTTTGAAAACCCGTGAAGTAGCAAATCCGTGAAAGATGAACCGTGAAGTAGCGAGGGGTTACTGTATAAGATGCAGCTTCCCCACCCACTAAAAAGAGGATGGAAATGTTGGTGCGTCTTATACACCAAATACAGCCATTTTTGGTCTCCCAAAGCTTCGCCACCACGTCCCATTTTTGCAAAAATGGAGGGTTTAGGAGACCTGCAAAGTGCTCCTGGGAGCTGGGGGAAGGCCCAATTTTTGCAAAAAAAAAAAAAAAAAACACCAGCAAAAAATAAGCATTTTTTTTTTCCAAAAAATAGTGTTTTTACCTTCTCTCAGTGCCCAGGAGCACTTTGCAGGTTTCCCAAACCCTCTGCACACCCCATGTTTTGCAAAAATGGGTGAAAAATGGGGTCCGTTTTTGTGAGAAACAGGACGCCCAGAGGGTTTGGGAGGTCTGCTGAGTGGTCCTGGGGGCTGATGAGGACAAAAGTTTTTTCTTACATAACTTACTTTGAAATCTTGGTGCATCTTATACACCGGTGCATCTTAATAGTCCGAAAAACACGGTAGTTGGTATTCCATATGCTCATTGTGACACATGTGGTATTTTAGAAAATTATGCACCAGTGTGAATTTTTTTGCAGGCTTTTTTTGTGCAGCAAAACTCACTGAGAGCCTCCAGAAACATGCAGAGAATATGTGCAATTATCTTTTGTTTGCCTATAAACTCATTTGTTAGTCCAGGAGCTATGCAGAGAGCTGATCTCTTCGTTGCTTTTCGTTTGGCGGGCCCCAGGGGAAGAGCCTTCTCTGTGGCGGCCCCAGCCCTCTGGAACCAACTCCCCCCGGAGATTAGAACTGCCCCCACCCTCCCTGTCTTTCGTAAACTACTCAAGACTCATTTATACCGCCAGGCATGGGGGAGATGAGATAGATCTTCCCCCTAGGCCATTACAAGTTATGCATGGTATGTTTGTGTGTATGTTTGGTTTTATAATAGGGGTTTTTAGTTGTTTTTATTATTGGATTGTACATGTTGTGTTTATTATTGTTGTTAGCCGCCCTGAGTCTGCAGACAGGGGCGGCATACAAATCCAATAAATTATTATTATTAATTATTATTATTTTCCCTCCTCTTTGCTCATATAGAAGATTTTCTCAGGAACTTCCCCAAAGCGTTTTCCAAGTAAGCAGATTATATGGCAACTAAATACAGCTGCATTTTTTAAAAATTGGAATTCTAGGATTGCTCAGTCTGGCATTCTGTGGCAGCTCTGCGGTTTAGCTTGGCCAGCTTTAATTGTTGGCACCGATTTTAATGACAGGCTAAGCCGTAAGCTGTTTTTGGCTGTAAGGTATCTTAGTTTTATGGCGGTTGGGCTAAGCCAGAGTGGTTTGGGGTGCGATCCCCAGCTAGATGGGGGTCACTGGAGAAAGAAATGGAAACCTTTACATCGTCCTGAGCCGCTTTGCCCCAAGTGAGCCTGGCCAGATTTTGGTGGCCATTTGGTGAGGTGGCAGATCTGTAGATTATGGTGGCTGGGAATTGTGTCCTGCCTTCGTGGCTCTTGAGAGATTCAGGGTGGAGCGAGGAAGCAAGGGCAGGTCTCCGGTTTCTGGAACTTGAAGCAATATTTATTTGTACTGATTTAAAATGTATCTAGGCCACTTTTAACAGGAACTCCCCAGCCAGGTTACAGGCAGTCCTGAGAAACCCAGAAGATTGACGACAGAAAACGACCTCCTGGTCCCTCTAGTCTGCCCTTATACTATGTTTATCCCAGGCATGTTTAAATTCAGTTACTGTGGGTTTACCAACCACGTCTGCTGGAAGTTTGTTCCAAGTATCTACTACTCTTTTAGTAAAATAATATTTTTTCACGTGGCTTCTGATGTTCCCCATAGCTAACCTCAGATTGTGCCCCCTTGTTCTTGGGTTCACTTTCCTATTAAAATCACTTCCCTCCTGAACCATATTTAACCCTTTAACATATTTAAATGTTTTGATCATGTCCCCCCCTTTTCCTTCTGTCCTCCAGACTAGACAGATGGAGTTCATGAAGTCTTTCCTGATACGTTTTATGCTTAAGACCTTCCACCATTTTTGTAAACCGTCTTTGGACCTGTTCAATTTGATCCATATCTTTTTGTCGGTGAGGTCTCCAGAACTGGACACAGTATTATTCCAAATGGGGTCTCACCAGCGCTCTATACATTGGGATCACAATCTCCCTCTTCCTGCTTGTGATACCTCTAGCTATGCAGCCAAGCATCCTACTCGCTTTCCCTACCGCCTGACAGCACTGTTCACCCATTTTGAGACTGTCAGAAATCACTACCCCTAAATCCTTCTCTTCTGAAATTCATAACCATTCATTTCGTGTCCCAAAGGTGCTTTTTCCATGAGGCAAGTAGACTTTCTGGATATTCTTTGAAGACCTCTCGCTTCTGATCCAAGGAGCTTCTTCAGCTCTGACTGGATTGTGGAGAATGGGTTTCTACTCCTTGCAGACAGCGGATCATTGAATTTAATTTATTTGACTTCCATGGGATTTCGGGTCTCCGGAGAGGGGCGGCACACAAGTCTAATAAATAATAATTTCCAAGGAGTATAAATCCTTCCATTCCCCACCATCCAGTCAGAACTGAAGAAGCTTCTAGGATGAGAAGCAAAACGTCTTCAGCAGAAAAAAAAAAGAAAGTCCAGTTGAAAAAGCACCTTGGGTCACACAATTCAGAGGCAAAGCCTGGATTTTCCCAGGCTCTTCAGTGGGGGCATTTTCTGTGCATTTTCTCCGGGTTTTTTCAAAGCAGCTTCTCTGAGTCCTGTTTCCTCTGGCGAAAGAGAGACTCGGGTTTCTGTGAGTCTTGCAGGTTGGATGCACTTCCATTGGACGCTGCTGGTAAGGGAGTGGTGTGTGTTTAGAGAGCGTGAGCATTTTTTGATATTGAGACTCTAGAAAAAGTGCAGAGAAGTGCGACAGAGAGGATGAGGGGACTGGAGGCTAAAACACATGAAGAACGGTTGCAGGAACCGGGCATGGCGAGTTTAATGAAAAGAAGGACCAGGGGAGATACGATAGCAGCCTTCCAATATCTCAGGGGTTACCCCAAAGGAGAGGGAATAAAACTATTCTCCAAAGCAGCTGAAGGGAGGACAAGAAACAATGGGTGGAAACTAAACAAGAGAGAAGCAACTTAGCACTAAGGAGAAAATTCCTGACAGTCAGAACAATTAATCCATGGAACTGCTTACCTCCAGAAGGTGTGAATGCTCCAACACTGGAAATTTTTAAGCAGATGTTGGATAACCATTTGTCTGAAGTAGTGTAGGGTTTCCTGCCTAAGCAGGGGGTTGGACTAGAAGACCTCCAAGGTCCCTTCCAACTCTGCTGTTATTATAATTGAGAGGTTATAATGCATAAGGCAAAAATAATATAAAATACATCATATTAAAAAAAAGATGTTGAGACTCTAGAAAGAGTGCAGAGAAGAGCAACAAAGATGATTAGGGGACTGGAGGCTAAAACACATGAAGAACAGTTGCAGGATCTGGGCATGGGTAGTTAGAAACATAGAAACATAGAAGTCTGACGGCAGAAAAAGACCTCCTGGTCCATCTAGTCTGCCCTTATACTATTTTCTGTATTTTATCTTAGGATGGATCTATGTTTATCCCAGGCATGTTTAAATTCAGTTACTGTGGATTTATCTACAACGTCTGCTGGAAGTTTGTTCCAAGGATCTACTACTCTTTCAGTAAAATAATATTTTCTCACGTTGCTTTTGATCTTTCCCCCAACTAACTTCAGATTGTGTCCCCTTGTTCTTGTGTTCACTTTCCTTTTAAAAACACTTCCCTCCTGGACCTTGTTTAACCCTTTAATATAGTTGAATGAAAAGAAGGACCAGGGGAGACAGGATAGCAGCCTTCCAATATCTCAGGGGTGGCCCCAAAGGAGAGGGAATAAAACTATTCTCCAAAGCACCTGAAGGTAGAAGGAGAAGCAACGGGTGGAAACTAAACAATGAGAGAAACAACTTAGAACTAAGGAGTTAGAACAATTAAGCAGTGGAACCGATATTTCCTCCAGAAATTGTGAATGCTCCAACACTGGAAGTTTTTAAGAAGATGTTGCATAGCCACCTGTTTGAAGTGGTGTAGAGTCTCCTGCCTAAGCAGGGGGTTGGACTAGAAGACCTCCAAGGTCCCTTCCAACTCTGTTATTCCATCATTTCTGTTATTCCACTGGGCCAATCTGCTGTCTATTCCTGGGGCCACTTCAGTCATTTACAGTCCCCCCTCTAAGCTTTTAATCTGTCTCTCAAAAGCCCCTGCTATTTGTCCCAAGGCAACAGACAACCCCCCCAGCCAGTCCCACCCACCCACCCAGGGGGATTAGATAGGAAGGATGCAGTTTGCGGGGAAATGTGAAGGGCGTCTAATTGCTGGCGGCTCCTAGAAAGCTTTAAAAATGACTCCCCCTCCCCTCTTCCTCCTTCTGGTCTCCTGGTCTGCTTCGTGTTATAACCTCCCAAGTCCTTGGCGTCCACTTTGGGCTCAGCCGGGAGGAAGGCAGGGCAAGAGCCAGCGGTTTGCCTGGCCCAGCGGTGGGTAGGGCTGGCTTAGGTGTCCGGGTGTGTAGCCGCCTCCAAGCCCTGCCTGACCAGCTTCCTCCTTCCTCTTTTGCTGCAGGACTTTGCAGGCAACTGGAAACTTCGGTGGTGGAGGGAAGCTCAGCCCAGGGCTCCCGAGTGTCTGCGCGTGAAAGGAGGCGTCTCCAGCCGGAGTGAAACAGCCCCCCTTGAAAGCAGCCCAGGAAGGTGGACCGGAGTTTTCCCTTTATTTGCCAATCCGTTTTTTTGTTCCTGAAGTTGCCGGAGGAGGCGAGGGGAGCCCACGCCTGGCGGGGAGAAGGAGAGGGAACGAGCCCCCTGGAGGGCGGGATTTCATTGGACTCTGCTTGGAAGAAGATGCAGCCGTGGGCAGAGGGGCCAGGCCCTGCCGTGGGCTCCTTGCGTGGCAGAAGTGGCTCTGGGCCACTGTCAGAGGTCTGACGGCGGTTCAGGCACAGAAGTCCCCTTTTAGGGACCACACAGGAGGAGTTTTGTAAAGAATCGGACGCCACCTCTGGACACCTGGACATTCAGCCGACGGTGGAGGTGGAAGGGTCGGTCCAGAAGGGGCTGAGAGGCAGGCTGCCGCTTGAAGGGGCCGGATGGACACCAGAGAATGAAGGGTTCACGCTGTTCCTTTGCGGGTCTTCTGAACACGGGGGGCAAGGGCTAGCAGCAGCCCCCCACCCTCCCTCCTGCAGCCTCCCTTTGGGGCCGCTTCAGAAGTCCTCCTTTCCGTGGGTCCCCATCCTCACGGGCTCTGCCTGGATGAGGAAGGCAGGAAAGGGGCGGCTTCCCTGGTTAGGGTTGGCACCCCCACCTGCCCCAGAGGAGTGGCTAAAAACCCAGCTTTCTCCCAAATCAGTGAAGATGCACTTTGGGCAGCCCGGGTGTCATTGCTGAGAGAGAGAGACGCAGAGAGAGAGAAAGAAAGAAAGAGAGAGAGAGAGACTGAGAGAAAGAGAGAGAGAGAGAAAGAGACAGAAACAGAGACAGAAACAGAGAGAGAGAGAGATAGAGAGAGAGAGAAAGAAAGAGAGAGAGAGAGAGAGACTGAGAGAAAGAGACAGAGAGAGAAAGAGACAGAAACAGAGAGAGAGAGAGAGAGAGAGAGAGAGAGAGACCGAGAGAGGGAGACCGAGAGAGAAAGAAGAGGGGGAGCTTATAGACCCCCCACCCAGCCCGTCCATCCTTTCCAAATGCTTCCAAGTCTCAGGTGAGCACACCTGTCTGTGGCCGAGGCATGGCAGACCACCTGGAGCTGCTGGCTGAGATGCCGGCCGTGGCCCGGATGGGCACCCAGGAGCGCCTGAAGCATGCCCAGAAGCGCCGCACCCAGCAGCTGAAGAAGTGGGCGCACTTCGAGAAGGACGGGCAGGGCAAGAAGGCTAAAGGGGAGAAGAAGAGGCGGAGGGCGGCCAAGGAGAAGGCGGTGGTCTTCCCAGAAAACGTCCAGCTGTTGGAGGCTGCCGGCCGCAACGATGTGGAGGAAGGTAGGTGAGGGAAGCGCCTCTGTCGTGCAGAAGGGTTGGCATTGGCCATGAGTGTTTAGACTCATACACCCCTTCCCGGTGCTTTCCCAGCCCTCTCTAAGTGGTTTACAGAGAGTCAGCCTCTTGCCCCCAACACTCTGGGTCCCCATTTGACCCACCTGGGAAGGATAGAAAGCTGAGTCAACCTGGAGCCGGTGGGGAGATTTGAACTGGTGAACCACAGCTAGCGGTCAACTGAAGGAGCCTGCAGGGCTGCCCTCTAACCACTGCGCCAGCCACCCCAACTCATACATAGATAGATAAATGAATGGATGGATGGATAGATAGATAGATAGATAGCAATAGCATCCCTATCTGTTTGTCTGTCTGTCTGTCTGTGTATCTCATCTATTCATTCATCCATCATCCATCCATCCCTGTCACTTGTCTGTCTGTCTGTTTATCTGTAGCAATAGCCACAGCATTTAGACTTATCTACCGCTTCCCTGTGCTTTTCCAGCAATCTCTAAGCGTTTGACAGAGAACCCGCCTCTTGCCCCCAAACACTCTGGGTCCTCATTTCACCCACCTGGGAAGGAGGGAAGGCTGAGCCCACCTTGGGATGGTGGTGAGATTTGAACTGCTGAACTACAGCTAGCAATCAGGGCTGCCCTCTAACCACTGCGCCACCAAGGCTCATTAGGAGAGTCCGTTTGGTACAGTGGTTAAAGCCCCAGGCTAGAAAGCAAGAAGCCATGAGTTCAAGTCCAGCCTTAGCCATGAAAGCTGGTTGAGCGACCTTGGGTCAGTCTCTCTGTCTCTGTCTCTCGCTCTCCCCAATTCACCTCACAGGGTTGTGGTTGGGAAAATAGGAGGAGGCAGGAGCATCAGGTATATTTGTCTCATTAATAATAATAATAATAATAATAATAATAATTTATTAGATTTGTATGTCGCCCCTCTCTGAAGACTCAGGGTGGCTCACAACAATAATAAAAACAATATTACAGCGAAACAAATCTAATATTAAAAAGCCCATAAAAACCCTGTCATATTTAAAACCAAACAACACATACACACCAAACATAAACTATAAAAAAGCCTGTGGGAAGGTGTCTCAACTCCTCCATGCCTGGCGGTATAGGTGGCTCTTGAATAGTTTACGAAAGATAAGGAGGGTGGGGGCAGTTCTAATCTCCAGGGGGAGTTGATTCCAGAGGGCCGGGGCCGCCACAGAGAAGGCTCTTCCCCTGGGGCCCGCCAAACAACATTGTTTAGTCGACGGGACCCGGAGAAGGCCAACTCTGTGGGACCTTATCGGTCGCTGGGATTCGTGCGGTAGTTATTTGTACAGATAATAAAGGCAGGGAATATTTAAAGAAACAAAGAAACTTAAAATGGACCCATCACTGTCTTCCTCCCTCTTAGGCCGGAGACCAGGGCTGCCTTCTTTCTCTTGAGGGAGATTGAAATAAATACTTTTCTTCTTGTTCTGTTTCTTCCTCTTTTCCTGAACTCTTCTTTACTTTTTTCTTTTTCTTTTATCAATGTCTTGTACTGTTCTCTCCTTTTCATTCAATCAATACATGGCTACCTATTGTCATAGAGGCTTAAGGCAAAAACTATATATTTGTATTTGTTTTTATATACCCTATGCTCACATTTCTCTCTTGTGATTTGTACATGTAAAGACATAAATATTGTGGTAGTGTTCTTCAATAAAGAAACCCTTAAAAACAAAACAAAACAAATGCAGCCAACAGGCTAGCAGAAAGGAAGGAAGGAAGGAAGGAAGGAAAGAGAAAGAAAGAAAGAAAGAAAGAAAGAAGATGGAGCAGAGACATAAAATTACAGTTTACTCATATTTTAGAGACTTCCCCAAGGGAGCAAAGCAATAATTTCTTTGTGGGGACAAACAAGAAGCCTTTTGTTTGATGTATCTCCCAGAATTAGGGCAGGCAATTGTACATGGAGGTGGGCAGCCTTTTTGTGGCCCGTGTTGCAATTTTTCACCCCCCCCCCCCCGTGGCATTGGGATACAATAGGTAGGTTGTGACCATTAGGGTCAGATAGGTTTTTTTTGGGGGGGGGTCTGCTCTTTTTGTTTTTTAAAAAATAGAGATAGATGCTGTAAGGTAATTATTGTCCATCAATGCCTGGGTCTTCTATGTAAATCCTAATTTCTCATAATTTTTCATCTCCCTTTGCCCTGACCTCTTAATACATAGAAACCTAGAAGTCTGACGGCAGAAAAAGGCCTCCTGGTCCATCTAGTCTGCCCTTGTACTATTTTCTGTATTTTATCTTAGGATGGATCTATGTTTATCCCAGGCAGGTTTAAATTCAGTGACTGTGGATTCTTCCTCCCCTCCTTCTTTCCTTTCTTTCCTTCTCTTCCTTCCTTCCTTCTCTTTCTTTCCTTCCTCCCGTCTGTCCTCATTCATAGAAACATAGATTGACGGCAGAAAAAGACCTCCTGGTCCATCTCGTCTGCCCTTGTACTATTTTCTGTGTTTTATCTTAGGATGGATCTATGTTTATCCCAGGCATGTTTCAATTCAGTGACTGTGGATTGACCAACCAGGTCTGCTGGAAGTTTGTTCCAAGCATCTACCACTCTTTCAGTCAAATAATATTTTCTCACGTGGCTTCTGATCTTTCCCCCAACTAACCTAAGATTGTGTCCCCTTATTCTTGGGTTCACTTTCCTATTAAAAACACTTCCCTCCTGGACCTTATTTAACCCTTCAACATATTTAAATGTTTCGATCCTGTCCCCCCTTTTCCTTCTGTCCTCCAGACTAGACAGTTCCTCATGTTGTGGTGACCCCCAACCATAAGTCTAGTGCCAATTTTCCCCACAGAACTTTAAGCTGATTGGCCGGAAGGTCAGAGGGACACCCCCACCGTAAACGCCTGATTGGTTGGATGGTAAAGATACGTTCCAAGGCACCAGAATAGAAGCGCTAGTTCCTAACACCGTGGGAAATTTGTTTCCCCCCCCCTAGGGTCTTCTTAGGCGACCCCTGTGAAATGGCCGTTGGGCCCCCAAAGGGGTCCCGACCCCCAAGTGGAGAACCACAGATTAACAGAGTTAGGAGGGACCTTGCAGGTCATCTAGTCCAGCCCCCATGCACACGTAGGAGACCTCAACACCAAACTGGGGCAGTGCAAAAGCTGACACAAAAAAGACAAGTGGGGTTTGTCTTTGGAACCCCCCCCCCAAGGTTTTTCTCCCCAATTTATTCTGTGTATGAGAAGGTAGCAAAGGCCATTAGTTTTTACAAATTCTGCAATGTTGTTATCTATGTTTCACTTTTTTTGTATGTTCTTTGTTTTGTTGATTTTTTTCAGTTTTAATAGTAATAGAGTCTGGTTCTTTTCCTTCTTTTTTAATACTATAATCTAGGTTTTTCCTTTGTAGTTAATAAGTCTTTATTTTTTGTAAGGGTTTTGGAGAATGTTTGAGAAGGAGGAGTTGGCATGATGGCATACCTGAATTTGCAAGAGGATAATGATATTAACTTAATAAGTTCAAAATGAAAGCAATGTTGAATTCAATTAAAAGAAAATTAGATATCTAGATGACAAAATCAGAGGTCAAGATGAGGAGGATCGATGAATACCGGAAGTAGTTAATTTGGAACTAATAATTTTGGAGGGCAATTATATTTGTTTTACTAATTCGATACTATTTTTATTGTATTATGAAGGTAGTTTGAAATGTATTGAAAAAGTTTGTAGGGAGGAAAAAACTAAATTACCCCAAAAACCTCCATTTAGTGGTGGTAGTGGCAGAAGAAACAGAAGCAGAAATAGACGGTGCCTTCTGTAGTGCTTGTGGTATTCGAAATAACCCTAGCATATATTTACAGCGAGTTGAAGCTTGGAGAAAATAAAGAGGATTGAAGCAGCCCTTGGCCAAAGGAAGCAGATAGCTGCCTCAACAAGGGAGACAGGCAAATAAAATGCAGCTACGAGAGCAATCATGGGCTTCCCAAGATATGCCCATGTTACACCAACACTCCGCAGTCTGCATTGGTTGCCGATCAGTTTCCAGTCACAATTCAAAGTGTTGGTTATGACCTATAAAGCCCTTCATGGCACCGGACCAGGATACCTGCGAGACCGCCTTCTGCCACACGAATCCCAGCGACCGGTTAGATCCCACAGAGTTGGCCTTCTTCGGGTCCCGTCGACTAGACAATGTCGTCTGGTGAGACCCAGGGGAAGAGCCTTCTCTGTGGTGGCTCTGACCCTCTGGAACCAGCTCCCCCCTGAGATTAGGATTGCCCCCACCCTCCTTGCCTTTCGTAAACTTCTTAAAACCCACCTCTGCCGTCAGGCATAGGGGAATTGAAACATCTCCCCCTTGCCCATGTAGTTTTGGTGTATGATTGATTGTGTGCTTGTTTTTTATATATATTGGGGTTGCTTTTATGAATTTTTTAACCTAAAACTGTAATTAGATTGGTAAATATTAGATTTGTCACTTTGTACTGTTTTTGCAATTGTTGTCAGCCGCCCCGAGTCTGCAGAGAGGGGCGGCATATAAATCCAATAAATCTAATCTAATCTAATCTAAGGAAGAAACTCTGGCTGGGACAATCAGGACCAGCCGATATGGGAGATGATCTTCATCCTAAAATATAGAACATAGAATCCTAGGGATGGAAGGGACCTTGGAGGTCTTCTAGCCCAACCCACTGCTGAAGCAGGAGACCTTATTCCATCCTGGTCAAATGGTCATCCAGTCTCTTAAAAGCCTCCAGTGTTGAAGTATCCACAACCTCTGGAGGCAAGTTGTTCCACTGGTTAATTGTTCTCACTGTCAGGAAGTTTCTCCTTAATTCCAGGTTGCTTCTCTGCTTGATTAATTTCCATCCGTTCTTCTTCTCCTGCCTTGAGGTGCTTTGGAGAATAGCTTGAGCCCCTCTTCTTTGGGGCAGCCCCTCAATGATTGAAACACTGCTGTCATGTCACACTTGATCCACCCTTCCATAGTTCCAGTTCCCTCAACCATTCCCCTTACAATTTAGCCTTCAGCCTCCTTTATCATCTTTGTTGCTCTTCCTAGACTTAGTTTCCTTCATTGGTCCATTGAAAGACCCATGGATCTTCCTCTATCTCTTTGTACAATTTCACAGGTCTTCCATTGATGCTTATTTAATCCATTGTGATGTTTTAGCAGCTGAAGCAATACTACAACTAATGGAAATTTATTTATTTATTGGATATATATGCCACCCCTCTCTGAGGACTTGGGGCAGCTTACAGCATATAAAAGAAAAAAACAATACAATACAATGTCCTAAATCAAGGCTCCAGGTTGACTCGGCCTTCCATCCTTCTGGGGTGGGTCAAATGAGGACCCGGATTGTGGGGGCAACAGGCCGGCTCTGTTAAAAAGTTGCTATTGCTAACATGTTGTAAGCCGCCCTGAGTCAAAGGAGAAGGGTGGCATAAAAAATCAAATCAATTCAATCAATCCAATTCATTTCAATTAGCTAATCTAATCTAAAATTCCCAGTACAGTGATACCTTGTCTTACAAACTTCATTGGTTCCAGGACGAGGTTCTTAAGGTGAAAAGTTTGTAAGACAAAACAATGTTTCCCATAGGAATCAATGGAAAAGCGATTAATGCGTGTAAGCCCAAAACTCACCCCTTTTGCCAGCCGAAGCGCCCGTTTTTTTGCACTGCTGGGATTCCCCTGAGGCTCCCCTCCATGGGACACCCCACCTCTGGACTTCTGTGTTTTTGTGATGCTGCGATTTCGCTGAGGCTCCCCTCGCTGGGAAACCCCACCTCCGGACTTCCGTTGCCAGCGAAGCGCCTGTTTTTGCCCTGCTGGGATTCCCCTGCAGCATCGCAAAAACACGGAAGTCCGGAGGTGGTGTTTCCCATGGAGGGGAGCCTCAGGAGAAGCTGGCAACGGAAGTCTGGAGGCGGGGCATCCCAGTGGCGGTGGCTTGGGTTTGTAAGGTGAAAATAGTTTGGAAGAAGAGGCAAAAAAATCTTAAACTCCGGGTTTGTATCTCGATGAGGGGTTTGTAAGACGAGGTATCACTGTAATATTAAAAACCAGGCATTCCCATTCAGACAACAAACTTACATAGCATTCATCGGTCAGGGACCAGGCCGTGGGAATATTTTGCACATCAACTGAAAATATGGCTTAAATAAAAAATAAAATTTAGGAAGCTTCATAGAGGCAAATAGAACATAGAAGAATAGAGTTGGAAGGGACCTGGGCAGCTTTCTACTCCAGCAGGTGAACCTGTATAGACTAGTGATGGTGAATCTTTTGCTTCTTGTGTGCAAAAACATTGATTTTTAACTCCTTTTGATGCAGGAGAATAAGGCAATAATGCAAAAGCTCCATTTTTAAAAAAAAAAAAAACCCTTTATATGGTAATACATACCAGCCATTTCTGTAACACTAGGCCTACACAATCAGCTAAACCCAACATGAGAGTTCCATTTCTCCATCTCAAGCACAAAGTCCAGGAGTAGTTTCCAAATAAAAAATAATAATAATTGTGTTCTCCTCTTTAATCAAAGCGGTTAATTTAGGCCCCTCTGCTAACTCCATCCAGCCATTCATCCATTGCGGGAACCAAATTTTGGGGCACAGAATAATGTTGCTCCTTCAACATGTACAACCTCTGAGTTCCAATATTTTTCCCCCCAAGTTCATTATCCATCAGGCCTAGAAGATTCAACTCTGGTTTTATCTTTATGTTCACCTTAAGAAATCTCTGCGTTAGGCCTATGACTGAATGAGAGGATGAATGTGGAAGAATGTATTGGGGTTTTAGAATTGAAATTACATATTTTTAGCATCGAAAGGGTTTTTTTTAGTGTCTTTTAATATTGGATTTCTTAGATGTATTTATTCATTGTGAGCTGCTCTGAGTCTCAGGAGAAGGGGGCACAGAAATTGAATGAATGAATGAATGAATGAATGAATATCCTGCCCCAATATTTCTTTGTGTAACCTGGCTGCCTGCTGGCTCAGGAATTCTGAGAGTTGTAGCGTCCAGATCGTATAAAGTCGCTGGTCTCTCTTTTAGGAGAAGGAGTGGCAGTTCAGTGGAAGGAATTTAGTTTCTGGCTCACGTTTTTGGCTTACCTGGATGATTGATGGCTGGCCATGAGGACTAGTCACATGTTTAACCGAAGCCGGGACAGTTTCATCAGGAGGACTTTAAACTTAATCCTGGCAGGAGGGGTTGAAGATAAGCCTGGCTGCTCTAGAAAGAAAGAAGGAAAGAAAGGAGGAAGGAAGGGGAGAAAAGTTGCTTTTAATAGGGTGTGTCCAGAGTAGTATTTGCCCTGCTAAGCTTTTGAAAGATTAAGTCGTGCCTGGCTTGGCATGTGCCCGGACGGGAGGCAGAGGTGACCCAAAATATAATTTTATCCTATTCTGTCTGTCTGTCTGTCTGTCTGTCTGTCTGTCTGTCTATCTGTCTCTGTCTATCTTTATCTTGATTGATTGATTGATTGATTGATTGGATTTATATGCCGCCCCTCTCCGAGGATTTTTAAAAGTCTGCGGAGAGTGGCGGCATACAAATCTAATAAATAATAATAATAAAAAATAATAATTTTATTCCAGTTTAATTTTAAATCATTTTTTATTCCAGCTTCATTTTAAATCTTATTTTATCCGATTCCGTTTTAAATTGCCTTTATCAAATTTTAGCAGTAACTTTGTTTTGGGAACTTTGCACTTTGATACGGCCCAAGGGCCAATCAATCAATCAATCAATCAATCAATCAGTGAAGACTTTAAAAGATGAAGACTGTGAAGGCTGAAGAAGGAAGAAGGGCAATTCTGAATCTCAGGGGGCAGCCAATTCTGTTAAAGGGGTATGTGCCCCCCCCATACTGGGGGGGGGGCAGAAGCAGTGCCCAGAGTGGCAAGCAGTTGTTAGGCGAGGACTGCCTGCAATGGCTTCCTTTGCTCTGGCGCCCTGCCTGTTCTTCCCATCCTCCGATGCAGGGTCCCCATGGCCACCCCAAAAGTGGCTCAGCCTCATCGGAAGCAAACCACCATCAGGCCATCATCCATATCCTTTTCTGGTTTCCCCCGACTGTGTTTATTCTTCCATTTTCATGGCTTCCGTCTCGGACCCCAGAGATTTAAAGCAGGGCTCTCCAACCATGGCAGCTTTAGACCTTGGCGGACTCCAACTCCCACGAGCAAAGCTGGCTGGGGAATTCTGGGAGTTGAAGTCCACCAAGGCTTAAATAGAATTTCTTGGCCAAGTGTGATTGGACACACAAGGGATTTGCCTTTGGTGCAGATCCTCTCAGTGGACATAAAAGAAAATATACATTTGTCAAGAATCATAAGGTGCAACACTTAATGAGTGTCATAGGAAATAATCAATATTAACATAAGTCGTAAGGTTACAAGCAACAGGTTACAATCATATAGTCATAAGTGGGAGGAAATGGATGATAGGAATGATGGGAAAAAACTAGTAGTAATAGTAGTGCAGACTTCATAAATAGTTTGACAGTGTTGAAAGAATTATTTGTTTAGCAGAGGGAGGGAAAGGGGGGGACACAATCAAAACATTGAAATACGTGAAAGGGTTAAATAAGGTCCAGGAGGGAAGTGTTTTAAATAGGAAAGTGAACACAAGAACAAGGGGGCACAATCTCAGGTTAGTTGGGGGAAAGATCAGAAGCAACGTGAGGAAATATTATTTGACTGAAAGAGTAGTAGACGCTTGGAACAAACTTCTTTCTTTCCTTCCTTCCTTCCTTCCTTCCTTCCTTCCTTCCTTCCTTCCTTCCTTCCTTCCTTCCTTCCTTCCTTCCTTCCTTCCTCCCTTCCTCCCTTCCTCCCTTCCTCCCTTCCTCCCTTCCTCCCTTCCTCCCTTCCTCCCTCCCTCCCTCCCTCCCTCCCTCCTTCTCCTTCTCTTTCTCCTTTTTTTTCTCCTTCCAGGTGCCACCCTCTTCATGCTGCCAAAACGCCCCCCCCCCCCGGCTGACATTCGGAACCTCTGATCATCCCGGTATTGATCTCTGAATCTCTTGGCCTTTTGTCATCAACAATCCGACCTGTCATCTTTTTTAGATTTACCTCCATTCTCCCGCCCTGTGTACGCACGGGTGTACTTCAGTATCCGAAGACAAAGGGCCCTTTCAGGTGTCACTCAGCTTCCTCATTCATTCCCAGGCCTCCAAACGGCCCCTGCTGCATTCTTGTCTTGGTCACATCCATCCAGTCACATTGCTTAATAAAATAACACACACACACAGATCCCCGACACTTGTAATCCTCCACAATTTTACACATTTTTGAAAAATCCACTTACTTCAGGGTTTCTAGTTTCATATGCATTCAGTGTAGACGTGCACTTTAAACCGTGTACAGTGATACCTCGTCTTACGAACTTAATTGGTTCCAGGATGAGGTTCTTAAGGTGAAAAGTTTGTAAGACAAAACAATGTTTCCCATAGGAATCAATGGAAAAGCGATTAATGTGTGCAAGCCCAAAACTCACCCCTTTTGCCAGCCAAAGCGCCTGTTTTTGCGCTGCTGGGATTCCCCTGAGGCTCCACTCCATGGGACACCCCACCTCTGGACTTCCGTGTTTTTGTGATGCTGCGACTTCGCTGAGGCTCCCCTCGCTGGGAAACCCCACCTCCGGACTTCCGTTGCCAGCGAAGTGCCCGTTTTTGCACTGCTTGGATTCCCCTGCAGCATCGCAAAAACACGGAAGTCCGGAGGTGGGGTTTCCCATGGAGTGGAGCCTCAGGGGAATCCCAGCAGCGCAAAAAAACGGGCGCTTTGCTGGCAACAGAAGTCCGGAGGCGGGGCATCCCAGTGGCGGCGGCTTGGGTTTGTAAGGTGAAAATAGTTTGGAAGAAGAGGCAAAAAAATCTTAAGCCCCGGGTTTGTATCTCGAAAAGTTTGTAAGACGAGGTATCACTGTATCTATAAATCTAGTATAGATTAGATTAGATTAGATTTATTGGATTTATATGCCGTCCCTCTCCGCAGACTCGGGGCAGCTGACAACAATTGCAAAAACAGTACATAGTGACAAATCCAATGCCCACCAATCCAATTACAATTTTAAGTTAAGAAATTCATAAAACAATCCCAATATATATAAAAAACAAGCACACAATCAATCAAACAGCAAAACAACATGGGCAAGGGGGAGATTTTCACTGGTGCAGGTATGACGGTCTTAGTATATTCAGGTTTCTTCCCGTGTAGGATTCAGAGATGTCTGGCGATGTTTTGACGAGGTCCCACTCGTCATCTTCAGGCTGGTGCTTCTGTCCTTGTTGTAGGGCGAACACTAGAACAAGGACAGAAGCACCAGCCTGAAGATGACGAGTGGGACTCTTGCAGAAGGCAGGGAGGGTGGGGGCGGTATGGATTATGGATTGTGCCGATCCCCTTTCCACAGGCAGAATCCGGCAGCCTCCCCACCTTTCCCTTGCAGGATTTCGGGGAGCCTGCTGCCCTTTTGTGGGGTGCCTTAGGGGTCAAAATTGCAGGTTTGGGTGACCTCCCGGCTCCGTGGGGCTGCTCCTCCCCCCTGGGCTGCCCCTCCCTTTGGCAGAACGTCTTAGCTTGTTGAGGGTACAACAGGCCGCGGCCTGGATGAGATTCACCCTGGGCCTGTTTGTTCGCTTTCTCAGCGGCCTTGGCTCCCTTCCCTGTCACTGTTGGCCTTCCACCTCTGGGTCCCAGCTGGCTCCACCCAACCCGGAGCTCCGGGAAGTCTGGGCCAAGCCTGGCATCGGCCTCTCCTTGCAATGAAGGCAGGAGGGCTCTGAAGCTTTCCCCCCTGGTCTAGGGGGAAGTTTGCTTTGAGACCCTCTTGGGCTTTAACAAAATAGCAGAGTTGGAAGGGACCTTGGAGGTCTTCTAGTCTAGTCCAGCCCCCTGCTCCGGGAAGAAGCCCTGTACCATTTCACACAAGCAGCTGTCCAGGCTCTTCTGCAGAACATCCAGCGATGGAGCATTTCTGGGGCCAATCTGTTCCACTGGTTAATTGCTCCAACTGTCAGGAAATTTCTCCTTAGTTCTGAGTTGCTTCTCTCCTCGTTTAGTTTCCACCCATTGCTTCTCGTTCTACCCTCAGGGGCTTTGGAGAATAGGTTGACTCCTTCTTCTTTGGGGCAACCCCTGAGATACTGGAAGGTTGCTATCATGTCTCCCCTGGTCCTTCTTTCCATTAAACTAGACATAAATCCAGTTCCTGCAACCGCTTTTCATATGTTTTTTATCATTTTAGAATTTAGAATTTTAGAATTTAGAATAATAGAGTTGGAAGGGACCTTGGAGGTCTTCTAGTCCAACCCCTGCTTAGGCAGGAAACCTTGCACCACTTCAGACAGATGGTTATCCAGCATCTTCTTTAAAACGTCCAGTGTTGGGGCATTCACACCTTCTGGAGGCAACTGTCAGGAAATTTCTCCTTGCAGCAACTGCCGAAAAAGCCCACACAGTTCTAGGCTGCATCAACAGAGAGAGAGAATCAAGATCACGCGAAGGGTTAATACCACTCTGTAATGCTTTTGTAAGGCCACACTTGGAATCCAGCATTCAGTTTTGGTCTCCATGATGCAAAAAGGATGTTGAGACTCTGGAAAGAGGGCAGAGAAGAGCCACAAAGAGGAATCAGGGGACTGGAGGCTAAAACATATGAAGAACGGTTGCAAGAACTGGGCATGGCTGGTTGAATCAAGAGAAGGACCAGGGGAGACAGGATAGCAGCCTCCCAGTATCTCAGGGGTTGCCACAAAGAAGAGGAACTTATTCTCCAAACATCTGTGGGTAGAACAAGAAGCAATGGGTGGAAACTAAACAAGGAGAGAAGCAACAGAACTCTGGAGACATTTCCTGACAGTCAGAACAATTAATCTGTGCACCAGAAATTGTGAATGCTCCAACACTGGAAGTTTTGAAGAAGACATTGGAGAACCATCTGTCTGAAGGGGTGTCGGGTCTCCTGCCCAAGCAGGGGGTTGGACTAGAAGACCTCCAAGGTCCCTTCCAACTCTGTTGCTATTATTGTGTTTTTTAAAATATTATTATTATTATTACTATTATTATTATTATTACTATTACTATTATTATTATTATTATTATTAACAACATGATAAGCCCTCCCCCATCCCGAAGCTCCTTTTTCTTTTCCAGTTCAGCGTCTCCTGGACAAAGGCATCAGCCCCGACCTGAGCAACGAGGATGGACTGACCGCATTGCACCAGGTGAGCCCAGCGCTTCTTGCCGGCTGCCCTGCCAGTCTCCCACCTCCTGGGCCGGACGTCAGGCGCTTTCCTCTACATGGCAGGTTACGGTCCCCCCCCCCCAAGCCACGAGCTCTCCCCACATGCCCCCTCCCCCCCCCCAGGCTCCTCCCTTGCTGGTGGCCCTGTTGTCCTCTCCACGAGGGCCTGCGAAGCCCCATCACCCCCTTGGTGCCAGCCCACGTGGGAATGGCCGACTTGGAGATCCAGAGGACACCTGACGGGGGAGGCTGCCTCCGAAGTTACCTACAGGACTGGGGGAGGAGGAGGGGAAGGGTGGTGCAGTGGTTAGAGTGCAGCCCTGCAGGCTCCTTCAGCTAACTGCTGGCTGTAGTTCAGCGGTTCAAATCTCACCAGGCTCCAGGTGGACTCAGCCTTCCATCCTTCCCAGTTGGGTCAAATGAGGACCGAGATTGTTGGGGGCAAGAGGCTCATTTTGTAAATCGCTCCGAGAGGGCTGTAAAAGCACTGGGAAGTGGTATATAAGACTAAATGCTGTTACAAGAAAGAGAGAGAGAGAGTGAGAGAGAGAGAGAGAGAGATTGACAGAGACAGAAACAGAAAGGGAAGGAAGGAAGGAAGGAAGAGAGAGACAGACAGGGAAAGGAAAGAAAGAGAGAGAGAAAGAAAGAAAGGAAAGAAAAAGAAATAGAGAGAGAGAGGAAGGAAGGCAGAAAGAAAGAGAAAGAAAGAAAGAAAGAAAGAGAGAGAGAGAGAGATTGACAGAGACAGAAACAGAAAGGGAAGGAAGGAAGGAAAGGAAGAAAGAAAGAAAGAGAGAGACAGACAGGGAAAGGAAAGAAAGAGAGAGAGAGAGAAAGAAAGAAAGGAAAGAAAAAGAAAGAGAGAGGAAGGAAGGAAGAAAGAAAGAGAAAGAAAGAAAGAAAGAAAGAAAGAAAGATGCCCAGACTCCACCCCAGTGCAAGGGATTATGTATGGGGTGTTTAAATGAAGACGATGATGAGTTCTATGGGAAGAGACGTTGTGGGTCTGTTGTTGGTGATCCAGAGGTGATCTTGGGCAGAGGGCCCTGCTGCTTCTCCCCTCCGGCCTTTTAAAAGTTTTTAAAGTGTCGGTTTTATCTCCTCCTTCCGCTCTTTTCTGTTGTGGGTTGTAAACGTCTGGGCACTCCTGCAGTTGTGTTGAGTAAATACTCCAAGTGGCCTTGAGGGTGAAGTTCAGTCTCCAGATGGGCCCAGCTCCCTCTTTATTTCCACGCTGTAAGGTGGCAGATAATCCTCCGCAATGGAGCCCCCAATTCCTCTTTGCCAAGCCAGGCAGTTGTTAATGGAGCACAGCCCCATTTTACGAGCTTTCCTCCCGCCGTGGTTAAATGGATGGCCGCAACGGTTAAGCGAGAAACACGGACGTTCAGGGAATCTGGATTCCCCGCTGACTTGGCTCCTCGAGATTCAGGGAATTTTGTCAACCGTCATAAATACCAGGCAGTTTCCAAGCCTTCCCATCGCGTGACCACACGAGTTGCCGCCACGGTAGTAAAAATTGGAAAAACGGAAACTTTTTCCAGTGCTGTTGTAACTTCGAGTGTGTCACTAAACAGAGGTTTGTAAGTCGAGGAGTCTCGCGATGGGAAGCCAGCGAGATGGATCCGTGGGGTGGGTGGAGGGGCAGCGAAGGACTTGCTCTCTTTGGCGGTACCGATGCGCCCTCTGTGGCTGTTGCGGCTGTGCACGCCCCCCATCATCCGTGTGACATTTGGCTTCTGCACAGGCACAGCAAGCAAAAAAAATGTTTCTTTAATTTTAAAAACAATTTTTTAATACATAAATGGTAAAACAAACAAACAGGAAAACAGATAAAAATCGAATGGATGGATGGATCAATCAATCAATCAATCTTTCTGGGATGGTTTAGTGAATCCTACATTGAGCAGGGGGTTGGACCCGATGACCCTGGAGGTCCCTTCCAACTCTATGATTCTCGGATTCTGTGATTCAAATCTCATGCGGGCCTTCACTTCATGTTGTGAGCCGCCCCGAGTCTTCGGAGAGGGGCGGCATACAAATCTAAGTAATAAATAATAAAATAAAAAAATAAATAAATATCGGCCACCCAGCTGTGCGCCCATCCCGAGAATTGCCATGGGAACGTAGCACCTGACTCTCCCTGATGGGGTGGGGGCCCTCTCCTTCAGCCCCCTTCTGCCCCTCCTCACCTGCCTCCTCTGCTCTCCCCCCCCCGTCTCCCCAGGGCTGCATTGACGACTACGGGGTAATGGTGGAGCTGCTGCTGGACGCCGGGGCCGACGCCAACGCCTGCGACAGTGAACTCTGGACCCCCCTGCACGCGGCCGCCACCTGTGGGCACCTGCACCTGGTAGAGCTGCTCGTCCAGAGGTATGTGGCGGGGCCCAGGGAGGGTGCTACGTCCCGCTAGAGATTTTGGGGACGGGCAGACAGCTGCGTCTTCCCAATGCGTGCACATAGAAACATAGAAACATAGAAACATAGAAGACTGACGGCAGAAAAAGACCTCCTGGTCCATCTAATCTGCCCTTATACTATTTCCTGTATTTTTATCTTAGGATGGATCTATGTTTATCCCAGGCATGTTTCAATTCAGTTACTGTGGATTTACCAATCACGTCTGCTGGAAGTTTGTTCCAAGCATCTACTACTCTTTCAGTGAAATAATATTTTCTCATGTTGCTTTTGATCTTTCCCCCAACTAACTTCAGATTGTGTCCCCTTGTTCTTGTGTGCACAGGCGCCTGCGCGCGAGATTTGGCATCTGCGCATGCGCCATAAGCGAAATCTTGCAGGAAGATGCTCGCGCGAGCAAGATTTCAACAATCTTCAGCTATTTCTTGCTTCTGTGCATGCGCGGAAACAAAAATATGGCGAAAATTGCAGAAACCTCACTCGCGTGAGCGTCCTCACATGAGACTTTGCTTGCTGCACATGCGCAGAAGCAAAAACTTGCAGTGATGGGCGCACGCGCATGCGCCAGGGCATCGAAGGGCATACCGGTAGCGCCGAAGAGGGCAGCCCTTCGCTGGAGGTGCCCCTTGGGAGAGGGAGCAACACACACATCCGCCTGGGCTTCTGGCTGCTCTGGTTGTGTTTTTAAAAACATAATTTAATTTTTTCTTCACCATGAAACCATACATACTGTATATAACAACACATATGTCTTCAATGAATAATAGAATACGTATAGAATCTCTTTCATATAGAAACATAGAAACACAGAAGATTGACAGCAGAAAAAGACCCCCTGGTCCATCTCGTCTGCCCTTCTACTATTTCCTGTCTTTTATCTTAGGATGGATCTGTGTTTATCCCAGGCAGGTTTACATTCAGTTCCTGTGGAATCACCAACCACGTCTGCCGGCAGTTTGTTCCAAGCATCTACTCCTCCTTCAGTCAAATAATATTTTCTCACATTGCTTCTGATCTTTCCCCCAACTCCCCTCAGATTGTGGCCCCTTGTTCTTGGGTTCCCTTTCCTATTGAACACAAGAACAAGGGGGCACAATCTGAGGTGAGTTGCGGGACAGATCAGAAGAATATAAAACAATAAAAGATCCTAAATCTCTATTATTCATTCTATCCAAAGAAGAAAAGCTGCATCTCATTTTAACTTACGAAACAATTATCTGAACAGTTTTGTTCATTTTTCAATTCCAATACTCTATTTTTAAACTCTTCAATTCCACTTCAACTCTATTTTAATTTAATTTTTAATTTGATGGAGCTGCTCGTCCAAAGGTTCGAGGGTCCCCTTGGGAAGGGCAGCAGCACACATTAGCTTGGGCTTGTGGCTGGTGTGTGTGTGTGTGTTTGAGGGTCAGGGCTCAGGCTGTGGCCACCTTAGAGGGCAGGGGCTGCTGGGTATGAGAGTCAGGAATACATTGGGTGGCTTAGGGGCCATTTCGGCAATAGGAAGGATTTTGTAAATACTATAAACTTAGTTTGTTCTTCCGCCCCTGAGACAGACAGGACTCTTGGCCCCAGTTCCTTTCCTCTCCCACATTCAGGAAATATTTATGTTTCTATCCTGCCTTTCTTATCTTTATGAATAATTCCAGGTGATTCCTCCTGATTTTCCCCACAACAACGATTCAGGGAGGGGGGGGAGAGAGGGAGGGGACCGGCCCCAAATCACCCAACTGGCTTTTATGACTAAGGCGGGACTAGAACTCACCGTCTCCTGCTCTCTGCCTTAACCCAGGAGTCGGCAACCTTAAACACTCAAAAAAGCCATTTGGATCCGTTTTCCCAGAGAAAACAAAACCCCGGGAGCCACAAAACCTGGGTGGGTGTGGCCAACTCATTGTCACTCCCACCAAGTCACATGACTCACTCTCAGCCACGCCTAACCAGGTTTTGTGGGCTCCCGGGGTTTTGTATTCTCTGGGCAACAAGTATCTTTTCTTTCTCTCTCTCTCTCTCCATCTCTTTTTCTCCCTCCCTCCCTCCCTTCCTTCCTTCCTTCCTTCCTTCCTTCCTTCCTTCCTTCTTCCTTCCTTCCTTCCTTCCTTCCTTCCTTCCTCCCTCCCTCCCTCCCTCCCTCCCTCCCTTCCTCCCTCCCTCCCTCCCTTATTTATTTATTTATTTCTCTATTTATCTGTCTGTCTGTCCATCCATCCATTCAGTCACTCACTCACCCATTTATTTATTTATTTGTTTGTTTGTGTATGTATGCATGCATTTATGTATTTATGTCTTTATTTATTTCTAAGCTGTCCAACTCCTATCAGACTCCCCTATCGGGTGGCATACAACATATAATAAACAATATAAAAACAATCAAAAACCCATAGAAAACTCAATCATCTCATTCAATGGCTGGAATAGATGTTATCAAGTTGCTCCGTCCACGGCCCTGGGGCCTCCCTTACAAATTGAGACCTTCACGTACTTTCAGAAGGCCGGCAGGGTGGGGGCAGTATGGACCTCGGAGGATAGTTGGTTCCAAAAAGCCGGGGCAGCCACAAAGAAGGCCCTTCCCTGCAGCGCAGCCAATCTGCACTGCTTAGTCAAGAGGACCTGGAGAAGGCCAGCCCTGTGGGATCGGATGGGTCTCTGGGAGGTAGGTGGCAGGGGACAGTCCCGAAGATTGGGTTGACCCCCCTCCTCTCTGTGGCAGCCCCTCAAATATTGGAAGGCTGCAGCCTTTTAGCCTCCGGTCCCCTAATCCTCCTGGCTGCTCTGCTCTGCCCTCTTTCCCGAGTCCCCACACCCTTTTCTACAGTGTGGTGGCCAGAACTGGTTGCGGTGTTCTAGGTGTGGCCTTATAAAATGGCATGTGCACTTCGTGTGATCTTGAGGCTATCCCTGCCCCCTAGCTCATTATTATTGTTGTTGTTGTTGTTGTTATTATTATTATTATTATTATTATTATTATTATTCTCCGAAGACTCGGGACGGCTCACAGGATAAATACAAAAACAATATTTAAACAAATCTAATTAGTTAAAACTATCAGCTAAGATCCCGCTACATTAAGAAGCAATCAATTAACTCAGCCACATCCACACATAACCTTTGATGGTCATGGGAGGGGGGGGGGACATAGTCTAGCTGCGTGGCCAGTCCTCCCTCCACTTCCGCCAGGTGGGTGGGCACAGGATGGCCTTGAACCCCTCGAAGAAAGAAGTCTTTGTGGCTGCCCCCTGCTCCCTCCTGAAAATCCCCCCTCTCGAAGTTCCCCATCAACACCAGGCCTTCCACAGGTAGTAAGACACTGATTTATTTATTGTGTTTGTTTTATTAATTGGATTTCTATGCCGCCCCCCTCCAAGGACTCGGATTTATCCCCAATGTCTGCACCGGCTTGACACCCCCTCGTGTGTCCTCCATGTACATGTCCCTTCCTGCAGACACCTGATGAGTCATTTGCCCTCTTCTGGATTGAACCGTAACAGGCTGCTTGTATTTTGGCATCTGGTTCTACAAATATTGTGGTCTGGTATTGAAACTGGAGGTAAATCCAGGGCAGGTGCAGAGGTCACGTAACACGCCCTCTTCCCCCCCCCGCCCCCAGGCCACGGCCAAAAGTGTGGGCCCCATAAAGCCCCGTGGGTTTCCTGGCAGGCTCCTAATTAATAACAATAATAACAAAAAGATATTGACAAAATTGAACGGGTCCAAAGACGGGCTACAAGAATGGTGGAAGGTCTTAAGCACAAAACGTATCAGGAAAGACTTAATGAGCTCAATCTGTAGAGTCTGGAGGACAGAAGAAAAGGGGGGACATGATCGAAGCATTTAAATATGTTAAAGGGTTAAATAGGGTCCAGGAGGGAAGTGTTTTTAATAGGAAAGTGAACACAAGAACAAGGGGACACAATCTGAAGGTTAGTTGGGGGAAAGGTCAAAAGCAACATGAGAAAATATTATTTCACTGAAAGAGTAGTAGATCCTTGGAACAAACTTCCAGCAGACGTGGTAGATAAATCCACAGGAACTGAATGTAACCTGCCTGGGATAAACATAGATCCATCCTAAGATAAAATACAGGAAATAGTTTAAGGGCAGACGAGATGGACCGTGAGGTCTTTTTCTACCGTCAGTCTTCTATGTTTCTATGTTTCTATGTAACAATAACAACAACAATCATCATCATCATCATAAGTTATTAGATTTGTATGCCACCCCTCTCTGAAGACTTGGGGCGGCTCACAACATAACAGCAACCAGTGCAGGCTGCGGAGTGTTGAGGAGACATGGACATATTTGGAAAAGCCCATGACTGCTCTCGCAGCTGCGTTCTGCACGATCTGAAGTTTCTGAACACTCTTCAAAGGCAGCCCCATGTAGAGAGCGTTGCAGTAGTCAAACCTCGAGGCAAAGAGGGCATGAGTGACTGTGAGCAGTGAGTCCCGGTCCCAAATAGGGCCCGCAACTGGTGCACCAGGCGAACCTGGGCAAACGCCCCCATTGCCACAGCCGAAAGATGGTGCTGCGAGGAAGAAGTAGCTGGCGTGTCAGGACTCTGTCCATAACTATTGTGTTGGCAATATATATGGATTTATATGCCGTCCCAAGTCCTCAGAGAGGGGCCTCATATAAATCCAATAAATAAATAAAATAAAATAAATATTGGCTGCAGGTGTTGCAGACTGCCACAAGAGGGAGTTAGAGTTCATAGCTTATTTCTCTGAGGCACCCTCTCTGCCTCTCTTTGTCTGGCTACTCACTGTATGCACTGCAATCTCTCTCTACTGTGGTCACGTATTATAGCTCAAATGTGTTTAGCCCTTGATACCTTTGCTGATGATGAGAAAGGCAACTGGCAAGAAAGACTATGGACTGGGTGATATCTGGATTGTTATTCTGACTTACTATGCGCATGACTTTATCTGAGGATGTTATTTCTCAAAGTGAACTTTAATTCAAGCTAGTATGTCTGTGTGTGGCTGAGTAGTTATTCACAACTCATCTCAATCTAACCTTGGTAAACAAGGATGACTCTGCTCCTCCATTAATAGAATTCTACCTCCTCCTCCTCTTCCACAAATCCCACTCCCTTCTAGAACTGAAGATGTTACCTAGTTGGGTCATGAAATGTCTGCAATAAAACCACCCCAGCTCTTCTTCTCCTTCTCCTTCTCCTTCTCCTTCTTCTTCCTCCTCCTCTTCCTCTTCCTCTTCCTCCTCTTCCTCCTCTTCCTCTTCTTCTTCATTTCTTCTTCTTCATTTCTTCCTCTTCCTCTTCCTCTTCCTCCTCTTCCTCTTCTTCATTTCTTCTTCTTCATTTCTTCTTAGAAACATAGAAACATAGAAGTCTGACCGGCAGAAAAAGACCCCATGGTCCATCTAGTCTGCCCTTATACTATTTCCTGTATTTTATCTTAGGATGGATATATGTTTATCCCCAGGCATGTTTAAATTCAGTTACTGTGGATTTATCTACCACGTCTGCTGGAAGTTTGTTCCAAGGATCTACTACTCTTTCAGTAAAATATATATTTTCTCATGTTGCTTTTGATCTTTCTCCCAACTAACTTCAGATTGTGTCCCCCTTGTTCTTGTGTTCACTTCTCTATTAAAAACACTTCCCTCCTGGACCTTATTTAACCCTTTAACATATTTAAATGTTTTCGATCATGTCCCCCCTTTTCCTTCTGTCCTCCAGACTCTACAGATGGAGTTCATGAAGTCTTTCCTGATACGTTTTATGCTTAAGACCTTCCACCATTCTTGTAGCCCGTCTTTGGACCCGTTCAATTTTGTCAATATCTTTTTGTAGGTGAGGTCTCCAGAAACTGAACACAGTATTATTCCAAATGGGGTCTCACCAGCGCCTCTATATAGCAGGATCACAATCTCCCTCTCCTGCTTGTTATACCTCTAGCTATGCAGCCAAGCATCCTACTTGCTTTCCCTACCGGCCTGACTGCACTGTTCACCCCATTTTGAGACTGTCAGAAATCACTACCCTAAATCCTTTTCTTTTGAAGTATTTGCCAACACAGAACTGCCAATACAATAGTCAGATTGAGGATTCCTTTTCCCCAAGTGCATTATTTTACATTTGGAAACATTAAACTGCAGTTTCCATTGCTTTGACCATTTATCTAGTAAAGCTAAATCATTTACCATATTGCCGACGCCTCCAGGAATATCCACCCTATTGCACACTTTAGAGTCATCAGCAAATAGGCAAACCTTCCCCTACCAAAACCTTCCCCTATGTCACTCACAAATATATTAAAAAGAATAGGATCCCAGAACAGACCCTTGTGGCACACCGCTTGTAACCTGTCTCTGCTCAGAATACTCGCCATTAACAATAACTCTCTGATGTCTACGCTTCAGCCAGCTTGAAATCCACTGAACTATCCAGGGATTAAGTCCTTCTTCTTCTTCCTCTTCCTCTTCCTTTTCATTTCTTCTTCTTCTTCTTCCTCTTCCTCTTCTTCATTTCTTCTTCTTCTTCTTCTTCCTCTTCTTCTTCCTCTTCCTCTTCTTCTTCATTTCTTCTTCTTCCTCTTCCTCCTCTTCCTCTTCTTCTTCATTTCTTCTTCATTTCTTCTTCTTCTTCCTCTTCCTCTTCCTTTTCATTTCTTCTTCTTCTTCTTCTTCTTCCTCTTCTTCTTCATTTCTTCTTCTTCTTCTTCCTCTTCCTCTTCCTCTTCATTTCTTCTTCTTCTTCCTCTTCTTCTTCCTCTTCCTCTTCTTCTTCATTTCTTCTTCTTCCTCTTCCTCTTCTTCTTCATTTCTTCTTCATTTCTTCTTCTTCTTCCTCTTCCTCTTCCTTTTCATTTCTTCTTCTTCTTCTTCTTCCTCTTCTTCTTCATTTCTTCTTCTTCTTCTTCCTCTTCCTCTTCATTTCTTCTTCTTCTTCCTCTTCCTCTTCTTCATTTCTTCTTCTTCTTCCTCTTCCTCCTCTTCCACTTCCTCTTCTTCTTCATTTCTTCTTCTTCATTTCTTCTTCTTCATTTCTTCTTCTTCTTCTTCCTCTTCTTCTTCCTCTTCCTCTTTTTCTTCATTTCTTCTTCTTCTTCCTCCTCTTCCTCTTCCTCTTCATTTCTTCTTCTTCATTTCTTCTTCTTCCTCTTCTTCTTCATTTCTTCTTCTTCTTCTTCCTCTTCCTCTTCCTCTTCATTTCTTCTTCTTCTTCTTCTTCTTCTTCTTCTTTTTCCTCTTCCTCTTCTTCTTCATTTCTTCTTCTTCCTCTTCCTCTTCTTCATTTCTTCTTCTTCTTCTTCTTCCTCTTCCTCTTCCTCTTCCTCTTCTTCTTCTTCTTCCTCTTCCTCTTCATTTCTTCTTCTTCTTCTTCTTCTTCTTCTTCTTTTTCTTTTTCTTTTTCTTCTCCTCCTTCTCCTCCTTCTTCCTCTTCCTCTTCTTCTTCATTTCTTCTTCTTCTTCATTTCTTCTTCTTCATCATCTTCATTTCTTCTTCTTCTTCATTTCTTCTTTTTCTTCTTCTTCTTCTTCCTCTTCATCTTCTTCTTCTTCCTCCTCCTCCTCTTCTTCTTTTTCTTCCCATTCCCCTTCTCCTCTTCCTCCTCCTCCTCCCCCTCCTCTTCTTCTTCTTCTCTGCTTGTTTCTCCTGTGTGTTGGCCAAGCTGGCAGCAGATGGCAGGGTTGTCCTCGCAGGTGGCCCTTCCTTCCTCAACCATCCTGGGGGCCACCAGAGGGAGAGACTGAGGGGGGGGGGGAAGTGCCGTTTCATATAGTTTTTTAAAAAAAATTCTCCCTCTTAAAACATACATAAATGGAAACACATATATCACCACTATCGATCATATATATGCATATACACAGGTCAATATCACATGGTACATTTATACAATGGACTAGCAGCCCAACAGCCAATCTATGTCTAAAAGGAAAAAGAAAAGCAATAAACAAGAAGTCTGAACATTGAAAAAAAAGAAATTACGTCTATCGCTGACTCTGTGCTCAGTCTTCGTAGTCACAAATCTCCTCCTTTACATCCGTCTTACGTGGTCTGTCTAACCACCGTCTTATCTCTATTTCTTCTACATTGCTTTCAAAATGCTTGTTTGTTTGATCTATTTTCATTTTATTCAGTCCGTTCATACAATTCCCCCCCCCCCCAGATATGAATAAATCTTCTTTAGCCCCTAATTTCCATTGCCAGTCAGCCCAACCCATCGTCTCCCTTCAGGCTGCTCTGCCTGTCTGCTCAATTTCCACACAGCAGGAGCCCTTCCAGCCCCCCTGGACGGGAGGGAGCGGCAAGCGTCCGAAACCCAATCTCCTGCCATCCGGCCCAGCCAGTTTTGCCAGCTCCCGGACCAAAATAGCTCCCCCGGTATCTGTTGCTCTCCAATGTCCACCCGCTCTCCTCCAGTGGCAGGGAGTCTGGGCGGCTGCCAACTTCCCTGCCTCTCTCTCTCTCTCACTCTCCCCCTCCGCCTCCCTTTCCCCTCCAGAGGTGCCAACCTGCTTGCGGTCAACTCCGATGGGAACATGCCCTACGACCTGTGCGAGGATGAGCCCACGCTGGACTACCTGGAAGTGGCCATGGCCGAGCGAGGTAAAAGATTTCTGTGCAAATCAATGGTGAGACATAGAAACCTAGAAGACTGACGGCAGAAAAAGACCTCCTGGTCCATCTTGTCTGCCCTTATACTATTTCCTGTATTTTATCTTAGGATGGATCTATGTTTATCCCAGGCATGGAAGTTTGTTCCAAGCATCTACGACTCTTTCAGTGAAATAATATTTTCTCATGTTAGAAACATAGAAGACTGACGGCAGAAAAAGACCTCCTGGTCCATCTAGTCTGCCCTTATACTATTTCCTGTGTTTTATCTTAGGATGGATCTATGTTTATCCCAGGCATGTTTAAATTCAGTTGCTGTGGATTGACCAACCACATCTGCTGGAAGTTTGTTCCAAGGATCTACTACTCTTTCAGTAAAATAATATTTTCTCATGTTGCTTTTGATCTTTCCCCCAACTAACTTCAGGTTGTGTCCCCTTGTTCTTGGGTTCACTTTCCGATTAAAAACACTTCCCTCCTGAACCTTATTTAACCCTTTGACATATTTAAATGTTTCGATCATGTCCCCCCCTTTTCCTTCTGTCCTCCAGACTCTACAGACTGAGTTCATGGAGTCTTTCCTGATACGTTTTATGCTTAAGACCTTCCACCATTCTTGTAGCCCGTCTTTGGACCCATTCAATTTTGTCAATATCTTTTTGTAAGTGAGGTCTCCAGAACTGAACACAGTATTATTCCAAATGTGGTCTCACCAGCACTCTATATAAGGGGATCACCATCTCCCTCTTCCTGCTTGTTATACCTCTAGCTATGCAGCCAAGCGTCCTACTTGCTTTCCCTACCGCTTGACCGCACTCTTCATTCATTTTGAGACTGTCAGAAATCACTACCCCTAAATCCTTTTCTTCTGAAGTTTTTGCTAACACAATACTCAGATTGAGAATTCCTTTTCCCCAAGTGCATTATTTTACATTTGGAAACATTAAACTGCAGTTTCCATTGCTTTGACCATTTATCTAGTAAAGCTAAATCATTTACCATATTACAGACGCCTCCAGGAATATCAACCCTATTGCACACTTTAGAGTCATCGGCAAATAGGCAAACCTTCCCTACCAGACCTTCCCCTATGTCAAAAATAGGTCAGTAAGTATTGTATTGCCTCTACAAATTGATGGCGAGACCAGACTTGGAGTCCTGTGTACAGTTCTGGTCATTGCACCTCAAGGAGGATATAATGGAACTGGGAAAGGTGCAAAAGGGGGCAACAAGAATGATCAAGGAAATGGAGCCCCTCCCTTATGAAACCAGGTTGTAACACCTTGGTCTCTTCAGCCTTGAAAGACGGCATTAAAGGGGCGACTTGATTGAAAGGTATAAAATCTTGCATGGAATAGAAAAGGTGGATAGAGAAAAAATATTTTCTTTATCACACAATACTGGGACGAAGGTGTGACAGCTGTCAGCCTGGAGAGCTTCAAGGCAGGATGAGACAGATTCAGGGATGCCGAGTGTATCATAGGTGGTGATTGAAATGGATGTACAAGTGCCACCTCTGTTGACTGTGGCAGGCAGGGTCCCCTTGGGTCCCCTTTGTTGGGGGTCAGGGGAAAGGGAGGGTCTTGCCTTCTCTTTCTGCTCAAGATCCCCAGGGACAATTGGGGGGGCCACTGTGGACACAGAATGCTGGACTCGAGGGGCTTGGGCCCCATTCCGCAGGGCTCTTCTTAGGTTCTTTTAAGTGTTCAGTCATTTGTTTAGAGACATCAAAGTTACAACGGTGCTGAAAAAAAGTGATTTAAACCATTTCCCATACTTATAGGAATAGGAAGGGAGGGAGGAAGGGAATGAGAAGAAGAAAAGATGGATGGATGATGGGTGGATGGATGGGAGGGAGGAAGAAAGGAAGGAAAGAGGAAGGAAGGAAAGAAGGAAGGGAATGAGAGGAAGAAAAGAAGGAGGGGGGGAGGGAAGGAGTCTTATCCCCAGGGTTACCTGATCCACATTTGGATGCTTGGTAAATGACTTATACATTTGCTCATGTCCGGGGTGTGTGTCTGTGTCACGAGCAAAGGCAATGGGAGGAGCCGGCTTCGCTTACCAACCATCTGACCTTTGACCTCTTTTGCCCCTGTAGGGCCGAGGTATCCATTCACCAGTAGTGCCTCTGGCCGAGGAGGAGGAGGGGAATTCTGTGGCAGGGGGGGGAGTTTCTTCCTCTTTGGGGCAGCCCCAGACCCCAACTCCTACCCCTTTTCCAGACTGACTCTACGCTGGTCTTCCTCTCCGTAGACATCACTCAGGCCACCATCGAGGAGGCCCGCTCGGGCCGTGGAGGGCACCATGGTGAAGGACATCCAGCGGTTGGTGAAGGAAGGGGCCGATCTGGACACCCCCCTGGACCACAAGGCCACCCTGGTGAGGGGGATCCGGGACCCTTGGGATGAAAGAGTCCTGAAACCTCCCTTCCTCTTTCCTTCCTTCCTTCCTTCCTTCCTTCCTTCCTTCCTTCCTTCCTTCCTTCCTTCCTTCCTTCCTTCCTTCCATCTCTCCATCTCTCCATCTCTCCATCTCTTCCCTCTCCCTTTTCATCTCCTTCCTTCTTTCTTTCCTCCAATTTCCTTTCCTCCCTCCCTCCTTTCTTCCTCCCTCCTGCCTCCCTCCTTCTTTCCATCCATCCCTCCATCCCTTCCCTCTGTCCTTTTTCATCTCCCTCCCTCCCTCCCAGCTTCTTTCTCTGTAAAACCTCTGTGCTTTCTTCCTTTCTCTCTCTCTCTCTCACTCCTTCCGAGATGGCCGCAGGAGCAGGGTAGAAGCCGGCCTGGGTGCTGGCACCTCTGGCCAGACCCTCGGGGACTCGGCCCACCTCCGCTTAGCCCCACGAGGCCCCTCCCCGTGTGGCTCAGGTGAGGCTCAGCCCCATGCCTGCCCGACCACCCCTGCGCAGTGCCCCTTCCCTCCTCCCAAAGGACCAGCGCCCCCTTTTCTCTGCCCCCCACAGCTGCACATCGCTTCCGCCAATGGCTACCTGGAAGCCGCGGAGCTCCTGATAGAACACCAGGCCAGCCTGAGCGCCAGGGACCAGGACGGGTGGCAGCCGCTTCACGCCGCCGCTTGCTGGGGCCAGGTGAGGGCCCCTAAGTCCTCGTGGTGGTGGTGGGGTTTTCTGGTGGGGGGTCCCTCACAGGACCAGGCCAGGGTGGCTCTCCCCTTCATGCCTCCCCTGAACCCCTCTCTCTGTGGCCGACAGATCCCCTTGGTGGAGCTGCTGGTGGCCCACGGAGCAGATTTCAACGGGAAGTCGGTGCTGGAGGAGAGTCCGCTGGGTGAGCAAGAGGGGCCGGAGGGAGGGAGGGAGGGAGGGGCAGCCGGGCAGTCTCAGGTGACCCCTAAGCAGGCCAGGACTGGGCTGTTCACCCTGCAGGCCCTTCGTCTGCTGATGTAGCTGGGGTGCAAAATAGCATTTAGCATTTTAGACTTATATCCCGCTTCACAGAGCTTTCACAACCCTCTCTAAGCGGTTGACAGACTCAGCCTCTGGCCCCCAACACTCTGGCTCCTCATTTGACCCACCAGGGAAGGATGGATAGATACCTAGATGCATGGATGGGTAGCATTTAGCATTTGGACTTATATACCACTTCACAGTGGTTTCCCAGCCCTCTCCAAGTGGTTGACAGACACAGCCTCCTGCCCCCAACAATCTGGGTCCCCATTTCACCCACCTCGGAAGGAGGGAAGGCTGAGCCAACCTTGAGTCGGTGATGAGATTTGAACTGCTGAACTACAGCTTGAAAACCCCGGAATACACTGTGCAGTCATACGCACATACATACCAAGCAAATCGCAATTCGGCCGCGACTAGATGTTACTCTCATGGTCTCCAGGCCTGCCGGCAAAGCCAGGTGTTCACGGCCTTTCAGAAGACCAGTAGGGTGGGAGCAGTATGGATATCGGGGGGTAGTTGGTTCCAAAGAGCCAGGGCAGCCACAGAGAAGGCCCTCCCCTGCAGGCCTGCCTGCCTGCATTGCTTAGTTGACCGGACTCTGTGAGATCGTATTGGACTCTGGGAGGTATGCGAAAGAGATGGAGGGAAGGCGGCTGGTTTGGGCCGTTTGTGGAGCTCTAGAAAACGGGTGAAATGTTGAGAGGGTGCCGTTGTTGAGTGCCAAGAGGTTTTTTGGGGGGGGGGGCACTGAGGCTTGCTTCTCTTTCCCCCCCCTGCCAGATGTGTGTGTGAATGAGGACGTGCGGAGCAAACTTCTGGAGCTGAAGCACAAGCAGAATGCCATCATGAAATCCCAGGACAAGCAGAAGACCCTCCTGCAGCGCCGGACGTCCAGTGCCGGCAGCCGAGGGTGGGCTCTGGGTGGGAGGGAGGGAGGGAGGCAGGCTGGGTTTGGCAGGGAGAGGAGGAGGAGGAGGAGGAGAAGGAAGAAGCAGCAAAGGACAACAGCTGTGGGGATCTTAGAAACATAGAAGATTGACGGCAGAAAAAGACCTCATAGTCCATCAAGTCCATGAGGTCTTTTCCTGCCGTCAATCTCCTATGTTTCCAAGATCCCCACAGCTGTTGTGTCCTCTGCTACTTCTTCCTTCTCCTCCTCTCTGAGCTGGGTGGGTTTCTTTCAGATGTTTCATGACCCAACTAGGGAACATCTTCAGTTCTAGAAGGGAGCGAGGTGTGTGGAAGAGGAGGAGGAGGAGGAGGAAGAATCCTGTTAATATATGAGCAGAGTCATCCTTGTCTACCAACGTTGTACGCACACAGAAACGTTTAGATTGAGATGAGTTGTGAATAACTACTCAGCCACACACAGACATACTAACTTGAATTAAAGTTTACTTTGGGAAATAACATCTTCAGATAAACAGTCTAAAGTCCTACACATAATAAGTCAGAATAACAATCCAAATATTACCAAGTATATAGTCTTTCTGATCAGCTGTCTTTGTCATAATCAGCAAACAAAGATATGGAGCCTAAACACATTTTAACTGTAATACACGACTATAATACAGAGAGATTGCAGAGCTAACCTAACAGTGAGTAGCCAGACAGAGAGAAACAGAGAGGAAACTGCAGAGAAATAAGCTGTGAACTGTAGCTCCCTCTTGTGGCAGTCTGCAACACCTGCAGCCAATATATTGCCATATTAAGAGTCCGAACTCAGCTGGTGGTTTTCCTGCAGATGCTTCATGACCCAACTACCATGTTTTCCCAAAAATAAGACCCTGCCTTATATATATTTTTTGAACCCTGAAATAAGCGCTTGGCCTTATTGCCATGGACTCCAAGGCCCAATGGGGCTTATGATCAGGGGAGGTCTTATTTTGGGGGGAAACAGCATAGGTAGCACCATCAGTTTGCAGGGAAGGGAGGAAGGGAAGGGGAGGGATGGAAAGGAAGGAAGGTGGGATGGAGGTAGGGAGGGGAGGGAGAGGAGGGGAAGGAAGGAGGGAAAGGAAGGAAGGAAGGGAAAGGAAGGATGACAGAGGGGAGGGAGGGAGGAGTGATGGAGGGAGGGAAGGGAAGGGAGAGGAGGGGAACGAAGGAAGCAAAGGAAGGAAGGAAAGAAAGGAAGGAAGGATGGGAGGGAGGGAGGAAGGAGTGTCGGAGGGAGGAGGAGAAGGAAGGAAAGGAAGGTAGGGAGGAAAGACGGAGGGGAGGGAGGGAAGAAGGAGTAATGGAGGGAGGGAGGAAAGGGGAGGAAGAGGAGGGGAAGGAAGGGAGGACAGGAGGGAGGGAGGAAGGAAGGAATGGAAAAGAAAGGGAGGGAGGAAGGGAGCGAAGGAAGCAAATGAAATAAGGAAGGAAGGAATGAAGAGAGAAAGGAAAGGAATGAAGAAATGCAGTGGAGGGAGGAAGAAAGGAGTGTTGGAGGTAGGGAGGGAAGGGAGAGGAGAAGAAGGAGGAGGGAAGGAAGGACTGTGGGGTCCTGGGTGTCTTTCTTGCAGACGTTTCATGACCCAAACTAGGGAACGTCATCAGTGACAGACGGAGGGAGAGAGGGAGGAGGGGGAGGATTGGGAAAGGGGCCCCAATTCCTGGCCCCTCGGGGACCCTCAACTCTGCCTCCTTCCACCCCCCCCCCCAGGAAAGTGGTCAGGCGGGCGAGTGTGACCCAGCGCACCAACCTCTACCGGAAGGAGCATGCCAAGGAGGCCATCGTGTGGCAGCGGCGGCAGAGCGAGGCGGAGGCGGAGGTGGAGGACGAGGACGGCCAGGCCGACGGGCAGCTCCGAGGGCAGGTGGGAGCCCCCTTCCCTTCGCCCAGACTCGGGAGGAAGCCTCGGCCCCTTCCCTCCCAGGCTCTTTCGTTTCCAGGCAGTCCCCGAGTTACGACCACAATTCAGCCCTGGGGTTCCTGGTTGCTTAACAAGGCATTTGTGGATTTTGACCCATTTTCTGACCTTTCTCACCTTTTTTTAAAAAAAATATATTTTTCTCTCAACATACATTCAAGCAGTACAGTAGACCATCTATTTTTCATGAATAAAATGCGGTATTTTGTTAGGAACTAATATCAATCATGAAAGAAAGTTGCAAAAAAATTTTTTCCCATTTTTGTCATCCAGTTACATACATTATCTTTTAATTAAATTCCCTCCTTCACGTTCCTTCAAAAGTATAACACCCATGATAGAAACATAGAAAACCTAGAAGACTGAGGACAGAAAAAGACCCCCTGGTCCATCTAGTCTGCCCTTCTACTATTTCCTGTATTTTATCTTAGGATGGATCTGTGTTTATCCCAGGCAGGTTTCAATTCAGTTACTCTGGATTTATCTACCACATCTGCTGGAAGTTTGTTCCAAGCATCTACGACTCTTTCAGTCAAATAATATTTTCTCACGTGGCTTCTGATCTTTCCCCCAACTGACCTCAGATTGTGTCCCCTTGTTCTTGCGTTTGCTTCCCCCCTGGACCTTATTTAACCCTTTAACATATTTAAATGTTTCGATCCTGTCCCCCCTTTTCCTTCTGTCCTCCAGACTCTACAGGTGGAGTTCATTAAGTCTCCCCTGGTCCTTCTTTCCATTAAACTAGCCATGCCCAGTTCCTGCAACAGTTCTTCCTATGTTTTAACCTCTAGTCCCCTAATTCTCTTTGTCGCTCTTCTCTGCACTCTTTCTAGAGTTTCGATCCTGTCCCCCCTTTTCCTTCTGTCTTCCAGACTCTACAGATGGAGATCATGAAGTCTTATCTGATAAGTTTCATGCTGAAGGCCTTCCACCCTTTTTGTAGCCCATCTTTGGACTGTTCAATTTGATCCGTCTCTTTTTGTAGGTGAGGTCTCCAGAACTGGACACAGTATTATTCCAAATGGGGTCTCACCAGCGCTCTATATAGCAGGATCACAATCTCCCTCTTCCTGCTTGTTATACCTCTAGCTATGCAGCCAAGCTTCCTACTTGCTTTCCCTACCGCCTGACTGCACTGTTCACCCATTTTGAGACTGTCAGAAATCACTACCCCTAAATCCTTTTCTTTTGAAGTATTTGCCAACACAGAACTGCCAATACAATACTCAGATTGAGGATTCCTTTTCCCCAAGTGCATTATTTTACATTTGGAAACATTAAACTGCAGTTTCCATTGCTTTGACCATTTATCTAGTAAAGCTAAATCATTTACCATATTACAGACGCCTCCAGGAATACCAACCCTATTGCACACTTTAGAGTCATCGGCAAATAGGCAAACCTTCCCTACCAGACCTTCCCCTATGTCACTCACAAACATATTAAAAAGAATAGGACCCAGAACAGATCCTTGTGGCACACCGCTTGTAGCCTGTCTCTGCTCAGAATACTCGCCATTAACAATAACTCTCTGATGTCTATGCTTCAGCCAGCTGCAAATCCACTGAACTATCCAGGGATTAAGTCCAATCTTCACTAATTTATCTATCAGCTCTTTATGTGGAACCGTATCAAAGGCTTTGCTGAAGTCCAGGTAGGCAATATCCACGGCACCACCTTGATCCAACACCTTTGTGACATAGTCAAAGAACTCAATGAGATTAGTCTGACATGATTTGCCTTCAGTAAAGCCATGCTGGTTTGGGTCCAATAAGTTATTGTTTTTTAGGTGCTGATTTATCCTCTTTTTGAGTAGAGTCTCCATCATTTTAACTACAACTGATGTCAAGCTAACTGGCCTGTAGTTACCAGCTTCTTCTCTACTACCCTTCTTGTGGATAGGCACAACACTGGCCATTCTCCAATCCTCAGGAACATCTCCTGTTAACAAGGATTGGTTAAACAAATCAGTCAGGGGGGTAGCAATGACAGATCTGAGTTCTTTAAGAACTCTGGGGTGAATGCCATCTGGACCCATTGCCTTATTTATCTTTAATCTTTCAAGTTCTTCTAAGACATCGGCTTCTAAGATCACTGGAGCTGAATCCGTACAGCTGGAAGCAATGCTATATCCCTCTATAGTATTATTTTGTAAGCTGACTTCTGACCTTGGCCCCCAGCCTCAGAGCCTCCCCTACCTAGATGCTTGGAGTGAGCCCAGCAATGTGTAGTTAGGGTGTTCCTGGGGGGCAAAGGGGGGGGGTCTTCTGCTCAGCTTAGTCCTTTCTTCTCTGTATCCTGGCAGGAACCCAAAGCAGAAGCCGGAGGCCCGGAGGAACGTAACGGCACGGCCCACCCTCACTCCTTCTACCCCAAACGGCCGGACCGCCCCTCTTCCTACCAGCTGGCTGCCCAGGAGGACCTGACGTCCGGCCTCAGCAAGGAGAAAGCCCACCACACCTTAGCGGACCTCAAGCGGCAGCGGGCGGCGGCCAAGCTGCAACGGTCCCCCATGGAAGAGTTCCCGCCCAGCCCCACCGTCCAGGCCCCCCCTCCGGCCCCCCAGGCAGAGCCTAACTCCATATACTTCACGACAGCCAGCGGAGACCCCCCACTCCTCAAGCTGACCGCTCCGGCCGAAGAGAGGCCGGCTCAGAAGAGGCGATGCTGCCGGCTGATGTGAGCGGTCCATTCCTCTTGGGCCAGGCCGGCGTCCCCGGTGCCTGAGCTGGTTTGAGAGGGTGAGGGGGCGGCCCCAGCCCTTGTCTGCACCTGGAGGTGGGATTCCACTTGCCTTGCGAGAAGACCCTCGGCGTCCGAATTGGGCTTATGTTCTTCTGACGCCCGGACAGTCAACGGAGATCTCAGGGAGGGCGGAAGGCCCCACTCGGCGGAAATTGGGGCGCCCCACAGCAGTCGGTGGGTCACCTGCAGAGCTTCACTGTGGGGTGGGGAGGGTCCAGGCAGACCCACCTGGATGCAAGAAATGCAAGCGTAGCCACACGTCCACAGACCACGACAGCAAATGTCCCTCCTCCAGGTGCCAGTCCTGGCCAACGGTCACTGTGGGAACCAGAACTCTCCTGGGGGTTCCCTTCTGTTGCACCAATGCCCACCTCCCTCCCTGAAGAGTTGGAAGGGCCCTTGGAGGTCATCTAGACCAACCCCCTGCTCAAATGCTGCGGACAAATGGCTGGGGATGCAGCAACTTGGCCTGGCACCGAGGCCCAGTCAGTATGGTGGTGCCCAGGAGGCATCGTCTGCAGGTGCCCGGCAAAGACAGTAGCGGTGATGACATGTCAGTCTGCCAGCACCCGCCACTCTCCTCTCTGACGGTGTTCACAAGAACCTAAGAAGAGCCCTGCTGAATGGGGCCAAAGCCCATCGAGTCCAGCCTTCTGTGGCCTCCAGTGGCCCCCCAATTGTCCATGGGGATCTTGAGCAGGAAGAGAAGGCAAGGCCCTCCCTTTCCCTTGACCCCCAACCAATGGGACCCAAAGAAACCCTGCCTGCCTCAACCAACATAGAGGCGGCACATGGACATCCGTTTCAATAACCACCATGGATACACTCGGCATCCCTGAATCTGTCTCATCCTGCCTTGAATCTATCCAGGCTGACAGCTGTCACGACCTCTTCTGGAAAGGAATCCCATCAACCAAGGACCCTCTGGGTGGAGAAATATCTCCCTTGATTTGTCCTCACTTTCTCACCTGAGCTTTGGGGAGGGGCCCCTCGTCCTAGGATTGGGGGATAGACAAGAGAATTTTTCTCTCTCCACCTTTTCTGTCCCATGCAGGATTTTATACACTTTGACCAAGTCTCCCCTTCAACGCCGTCTCTCAAGGCTGAAGAGTCCAAGGCCTTGCAACCTGGTTTCATAAGTGGGGGGGCTCCATTTCCTGGATCATTTCCTTGTGGCCCCTTTTTTGCACCTTTTCTATTCTATCCTCCTTGAGGTGCTGGGACCAGAACTGTACACAGGACTCCAAGTGTGGCCTCACCATCGATTTGCACAGCCACAATACAACACTGGCCGACCCATTTTCAATTCCCGTCCTAACCTTGCGTGGGTGAGGCAGGCAGTGGTGCCACGCAGGTCCAGCTCCCTCCCTTTGGCTGCAGGAGGAGCCGAGCGGAGGGCAGCGCAGGACCGGATTCTGCCAGCACCCATGCAGTCCCGGCTGCAAAACCCCCGGGGATCACTGGAGGGCAGCAGCGAGCCTTTCTTTGGCTCCCCCTGGTGACTGTCTGCCTTTGGCAATCCCAAAGTCAGTAGCCTTAAGCCCAGGGGCTGCGAGCCAGTGCAACCCATAGCCCTGGCAGCTGCCCCCACCCCACCGGCCTCTTCTGTGCGGCAAGGGTGGGCCAGCCGGAAGGCCCTGGGGAAGCCTGGGGGGACCGGAGGGGGGAGGAAGCGGCAGGTCTTTGGGGGCAGCTTCCCCGGCCTCCAAACAGCCTTGGACTTGGTATCAGGGTGAATGGGGCCTGGGGGAGATGCTCACCTCTTTCCCTTGGTACCCAAGGGCAGGTAGAGGTGTGTGTGTGTGTGTGTGAGAGAGAGAGAGAGAGAGATAGACAGAGAGAAAACCATAGAATTTTAAGGCTGGACGGGATCTTGGAGACTTTCTATCCAACCCCCTGCCTTATACCAGCCCAGACCACTGAATGTCTAATCTTTTATTGGGGAGAGAAAGTTATATGTATGTATGTATGTAACATATTTTGCTGAATTCAACAGAAAAATATATAGTATGTATATATATGTATATATATACAGAGAGAGAGAAGGAAGGAAAGAGAGAGAGAGAGAGAGAGAGAGAGAGAGAGAGAGAATCCCAGAGCTGGAAGGGACCTTGGAGATCATCTATCCAACCCCCTGCCTTATAGCAGCCCAGACAAATGAATGTTTTTCCCATAGGAATCAATGTAAAAGCAAATAATTTGTGCAAACCCATTAGGAAAGAATTTGGGTGGGAGGAGGAAGAAGAGGAGGACGACAGTCGCTGCCGAAGGAAGAAAGTGAGGGGAGGGGAATCAAAAATATCCAAAACTTTAAGGCTTTAAAAGAAAAAGGAGGGACTCTGAGGCAGCTGAGAGGGGCTTCCACCTCCAATAAACCCGGTGCGAGGCTGCCTCCCATACACTGCGCCAGAGAGAGAAACCCGGGCGGGCGAGAGGGGAACCTCCCGCTCCTTTGACCGAAAGGCTGCTGCTGCTGCTCCCTGCTTCCCCTTCCTTCCCATGCTGAAGGGCTCCCTCTCCTCTCACTTGCTCACTTTGTAGCCGGTACCTTTCCTCAGTTTGGCTGAAGCCGAGTTGATCCAGCCGGGGCGAAGCGCCCCCTTTTGCCTTTCCGCGCCCAGACACTCCCTACACTAGCCAAACCTAAATCCTCCAACCCTTCCTCATCTATTTTAGAAGACTAGATCTTTGATCCTAGGGACCGACCCAGACTGGATCCTGCAACGTTCTCCTGGGACAGGCACATCCGCCTTCACTCGTATTTTCAATCTTCAGCAAAAATCAAGAACGCGGAAAGCCCATGTCAGCGTTCCAGTTAGCATCCGAGAAATAAATCAGAGTCCAACGCTTGGCCTCCCTCCAAGTTGCAATTTATTAACAGAGCCATGTTGGCTATGAACTGTACTCGACCCGATTTTAACTTTTCCTACAGTTCTCCACTCAGGTCAAGGTCCATCTCTCATTCCCCCACCCACAAGTTCATCACATGGACTACTCCGGTTCGTTCAGTGTCCACTTTCCTCCCCTGAACGTCCGGCTGGTGCTGAACAAAGGATGACCTTGAATCCTCTGGAAATAATTTGTTGTGGCTAGTATTCTACTTGTGGCAGGCCAAAGTCTCCAACTCAAACCGGTGGCTTTGGCCTGACCATCTAGTTTTCACTCGCCTCCAAGCAAAAGTTCTCTGGGGTTAAATAGCCCCTTATTCCCACCCCTTAATACACTGCTCACAAAAAATAAAAGGAACACTTAGAACAACACAATATAACTCCAAGTAAATCAAACTTCTGTGAAATCAAACTGTCCACTTAGGAAGCGACAATGATTGACAATCAATTTCACCTGCTGTGGTTCACATTCAACTTTGCACAGAACAAAGAATTCAGTGAGAATATTTCATTCCTTCAGATCTAGGATGGGTTCTTTGAGGGTTCCCTTGATTTTTTTGAGCAGTATATATGAAAATGTCTTGGTCCCCTCCCCTCCCCTCCCCATTTTCCTCTCCAGGAAGTTCATATTGGGTTCCTCCATTCTGTGCTGATAGGTCTTGTCCCTCGGACCGTTTTGGCCATCCATCTCTGGACTTGTTCAACCTTATCAATTGCCTTTTTAAATAAGCGAGGTTTCCAGATCTGGACCCCGTATTCTGGATGGGTCCTGACCAAAGCTTCACACAGCGGGATTGCGGCTTTTCTTAATCCTTTTTCCTGCTGGTCATCCTTTGAGCGAAGGATCCAAGAATTTTGTGTGCCTTCCAGAGCTGCATGGCCACGCTGATCGCTCATTTTGGACTCATCTGCTGGGAGCGCAGCTCAATCCTTCTCTCTGGTTCTGATCTGGTACTCCCAACATTGGACCGCAGGCCGTGCTTGGCTTAACAACCATACAGCACTGAAGATAGTGACCTATGACTTTTTCACAGTTACAACTACACAGAACATCCTGCTGCCCAGGGTCCGAAAGGAGTTGGGTGGCTCACAAATCTAATAAATGAATTAAAAATTTAAATTAATCCCTGTGGTCCTGTGATCAAAATTCAGCACCTGGCAATTGAATCTCACTTAACGACGGTTGTCCAGGGCCGAGTGATCCCTTTTGTGACCGTCCGTCAAAGAAAGTGAATGGGGAAACCAGATTCATTTAACGACCGTGCCGTTAGTTTTAACAATTGCAGTGATTCACTTAACAACTGGCAATTGTAAAGGGACATAAAATTCACTTAACAAATGTCTCTCACTTAGCAACAGAGCTAAGTCGTAAGACGAGGACTCGTAAGACGAGGACTCTCTCTTATGTCCTGTGTTCTTGGGCCTTTTTGGTTAGAAATGCCGCATTTTCCCGTATTTTCTCTCCCCTACATGAACGAATGGAGCAGAGCGAATGCCTCTTGGCCAAGGTGCCTTTGAGTGGGGTCATTTTGGGTGGCCAGGGGGGGGGATACTTTTTCCCTAAACAAACCTGGAAACAAACCAGGCTTGGAATACTTGAAAAAAAACCTTAATTGCAAGTGAAAATGCAAGTTTCCTGACCAAACGGAGGGGGAAAAACCCAGCCTCACTTTCTCTTCTGCCTTTTGGCTCCTGTGTTTTTCATTCTGTCTTGATGGAAGGTTTCTGTGTGTCGTGCTGCCGTTGCCTTATTGCATTGTTTGGGTGGGTAGATGGCTGCAACAGCTCCCGGCCTGGGAATGAGCAGCGGCTTCTGCTTTGCCCCCTTTTCTATCATTAAAAGGCCTTTTGGAAAACTCCCGGCTGGTTGTGTCTCCTCTCTGCGTCTCCGCTACTGTCTGTGCATCCCATCAAGAAAAGGGATGGGATTGTTCGGATTCCTGGTTTGGGGGAGGCAGGAGAGGGTGGCAGAGGTCAGTGTTCTGTCCAGATGGGTCAACGATCAGAAATAAAAGAGCCACACCCGCTGTCCAAAATTCAATCAACAAAATCTATTGGTAAAACAAGTTGGTGCAATAAACTGGTTAACATAGTGTTTCCCAACCTTGGCAACTTGGAGATATCTGGACTTCAACTCCCAGAATTCCCCAGCCAGCATCCCCTGGCTGGGGAATTCTGGGAGTTGAAGTCCAAATATCTTCAAGTTGCCAAGGTTGGGAAACACTGGGGTAACGCTAAAGAATTTTCATGCTGGTAGCATCTCTCTCTCTAATTTGCTGGGGGTAAGAGAAAACGGGCTGTGAGCCAGAAAGAGTCATTCATCTCAGTCCTGGAAATCCAATTAATAATAAGTGTTTCTGGCAGCTTGACAAAACTTACAGTTCAATGAAACTCACCAGCACACAACATTGGCATGAAAGTGCAGAGAAGAGCGACAGAGAGGATCAACAACCTGGAGGCTAAAATATATGAAGAAGAACGGTTGCAGGAACTGGGCATGGCTGGTTGAATGAAAAGAAGGACCAGGGGAGACACGATAGCAGCCTTCCAATCTCTCAGGGGCTACCACAAAGAAGAGGGAGTCAAGCTATTCTCCAAAGCACCTGAGGGTAGAACAAGAAGCATTGGGTGGAAACTAAACAAGGAGAGAAGCAACTGAGAAATTTAAGGAGAAATTTCCTGACAGAACAGAATCAGTGGAACACAAGTTGCCTCCAGAAGTTGTGAATGCCCCAACACTGGAAGTTTTTAAGCAGAACCAATTCCCCCATGCCTGACGACAGAGATGGATTTTTAGGAGTTTACGAAAGGCAAGGAGGGTGGGGGCAATCCTAATTTCTGGGGGGAGTTGATTCCAGATGGTCGGGGCCACCACAGAGAAGGCTCTTCCCTGGGTCCCACCAACCGACATTGTTTCGTCGACGGGACCCGGAGAAGACCAACTCTGTAGGACCTAACCGGTCGCTGGGATTCGTGCGGCAGGAGGCGGTCACGGAGATGTTGGAGAACCATCTGTCTGAAGTAGTGTAGGGTTTCCTGCCCAAGCAGGGATTGGACTAGAAGACCTCCAAGGTCCCTTCCAATTCTGTTATTATTATTATAAACTATTTGGGCTTCTGGCTTCAGAAGAATCTTCTGCAAGAGAGGGCGGACTCTATTCAATGCAGGGCTGTAAGCACATCTGGAGCACATCTGGTGGCTGGGGCAAAGGGCCCCTGTTTAGTTTCCCTGAAACCGTCCCTTCCTGGGTTGAGAAACCCCAGTTGGTCAAGAAGGGGGCCGTTCCTTGAGCCCCTCCCTCCCTTGCCCCAAAGTCCAGCCGCCTGGGCTCCAGCAGGACCTGAGGTTCCGCCCTCCCCACTTTACACGGCCTGCCCACCTGCTGCCGCCTCTTCTGACACGCTCCGTGGGTTGCACCTCCACCCTAAAACATTTGAACGGTCACTTCTCCCATTTGCTGACTGTCGAGAAAGTCCTGCGGGGGCTGTGAGCTGGGAAGGGGGGGGGGTGCGTGTGTCTTTGGCTGGCTGCATGTTGGCCGGAGGGAGTTGAGGGCCGCTCACCTCTGGGTTGGACTCTGGACATCCTCGGGCAAGGCAAGAGGTGAGCGCAGGAGTTGGGCAACGGAGGAGGGAGCCTGGGCCAGCTGGGCAGCTTCCAGGGTCCTCCTTATGCAAGGCAGGTCATAAAAGCCAGAGGCTGCTGGGTTGAAAGAGGTCCCTTTGCTGTCCACCCAAGGTCCAGGCTCTTTCTTTGCCACAGGGAGGTGAGTGCAGCTCCTTCTTCTCCACAAACCCTTCTCCCTTCTACTATTGATGGTGTTACCCAGTTGGGTCACAAAACATTTGCAAGGAAGCCATCAAGCCCTATAAAGCCCTGCATGGCATCGGACCAGAATACCTCCGGGACCGCCTTCTGCCGCATGAATCCCAGCAACTGGTTAGGTCCCACAGAGTTGGCCTTCTCCGGGTCCTGTCGATTAAGCAGTGCCGTCTGGCGGGACCAAGGGGAAGAGCTTTCTCTGTGGTGGCCCCGGCCCTCTGGAACCAACTCCCCCCGGAGATTAGAACTGCCCTCACCCTCCTTGCCTTTCGCAAGCTCCTAAAAACCCACCAGGCTTGGGGAAGTTGATATTCTCCGTAGCTACTATAATTTATGTAAGGTTTGTTTGGGTTGTGTGATTAATGTTTATGATAAGGGTTTTTAATTTGTTTTTTTTAATATTGGATTTGTACATTGTGTATTGTGTTGTGAGCCGCCTCGAGTCTTTGGAGAGGGGCGGCATACAAATCTAATAAATAATAATAATAATAATAATAATAATAATAATAATAATAATTATTATTATTATCATCACGTTTTGAGAGTACCAAGGACTCCACAGTCCTTTTCCTCCTCCTCCTCCTCTCTGCAAATCCAACTCCCTTCTAACACTTCCTAACATCTAACACTGGTGATGTTTCCTAGTTGGGTCTATCTAGAGCAGTGATTTTCAACCTTTTTTGAGCCGTGGCACATTTTTTACATTTACAAAATCCTGGGGCACACCACCAACCAAAATGACACAAAATGACACCCTAAGACACTCTCCTCTCTTTTTCCATCCCTGTCTCCTCCCCACCCGTGTGTGTGTGTGTGTGTGTGTGTGTGTGTACACACTCTTGAATCATTTCCAAAAACAGGTGAGGGCTGGGAGGGTTTTCTCTCTTATTCTTTGGGTGCTTTTTATCATATGCTTTAAATCAAGAGTCACTTCTCTCTCTTTTGTTTCTCTCTTTCCTCTCATTCTCTGTCTCAATCATTTTCTCATTTCTCTTTTTTCCTCCCCTTTTTGCTCATTTCTCTCTCTCTCCCTTCGTCTCCTTTTCTCTCTCTCTTGCTTTCTTTCTCTCTTGCTTTCTTTCTCTTTCTCTCTCTCTCTTGCTTTCTTTCTCTCTCACTCTTGTTTTCTCTCTCTTTCTCTCTTTTCTTTCTCTCTCTTGCTTTCTCTCTCTCCTCACTCTTTTTCTCTCTCTTTCTCTCTCTCTTGCTTTCTTTCTCTTTCTCTCTCTCTCTTGTTTTCTCTCTCTTTCTCTCTTTTCTTTCTCTCTCTTGCTTTCTTTCTCTCTTGCTTTCTCTCTCTCTCTTTCTCTCTCTCTCTTGCTTGCTTTCTCTCTCACTCTTGCTTTCTCTCTCTTTCTCTCTTTTCTTTCTCTCTCTTTTCTTTCTCTCTCTTGCTTTCTCTCTCTCCTCACTCTTTTTCTCTCTCTTTCTCTCTCTCTTGCTTTCTTTCTCTCTCTCTCTTTCTTTCTTTCTCTCTCTCTCAACAAAAAGTTGCGAGACCGGAACCTGAGCTTCCTTCTTTGCGGCACACCTGACCATGTCTCGCGGCACACTAGTGTGCCATGGCACACTGGTTGAAAAACACTGATCTAGAGTAAATAACAGAGCCTTGGTGGCGCAGTGGTTAAGGGCAGTACTGCAGGCCACTTCTGCAGATCACCGGCTGCCAGCAGTTTGGCAGATCGAATCCCACCAGGCTCAAGGTTGACTCAGCCTTCCCTCCCTCCCAGGTGGGTCAAATGTGGACCCAGATTGTTGGGGGCAAGAGGTAAACAACCTAGAGAGGGCTGGAAAAGCATTGCAGAGTGGTATATAAATCTAAGTGCTATTGCTAATGCTATTGCTGAGGACTGGGGCACAGTTGATACCTTACACCAACTGGGGGTGAGCCCTGGGGCAATGGGGCTCCATTGGTCAAGAGTAGAGGGAAGCCCGTGTCACTGGCATTGATGTGTGCAAAGGGCTGTGAGAAACTGGTGCTCAGATCTGTCCGTCTCTTTGGAACCAGCTATTTTCCCCCCATCCCTACTACCCCCACCCTACTAGCCTTCCACAAAGCTTTTGATCAAATGGTATTCCATCGGGATCCCACCAGGAAAGGAAGGCGTTGGCATTTTAACTATTGGGAGCGTTTTGAATGGTAATAATAATAATAATAATAATAATAATAATAATAATAATAATTTATTAGATTTGTGTGCCGCCCCTCTCCGAAGACTCGGGGCGGCTCACAACAAGCGATAAAACAATATTGTACAGGCACAAATCTAATATTAAGAAAAAACTAAAAACCCAATCAATTTAAAAAACCAAACAACACATACATACCAAACATAAATTATAATAAGCCTGGGGGAAAGGTGTCTCAAATTCCCCATGCCTGGCGGTATAGATGGGTCTTAAGTAGTTTACGGAAGACAAGGAGGGTGGGAGCAGTTCTAATCTCCGGGGGGAGTTGATTCCAGAGGGCCGGGGCCGCCACAGAGAAGGCTCTTCCCCTGGGGCCCGCCAGACGACATTGTTTAGTCGACGGGACCCGGAGAAGGCTGACTCTGTGGGACCTTATTGGCCGCTGGGATTCGTGCGGTAGTAGGCATGCTGATTTTAAGGGGTTTTATATTGTACTGTTTTTAAGGGGGTGGTGGTTTCTTATATGTTATATTTAAAGGGCATTTTTGTATTTGGTTGTAAGCTGCCCAGAGTCCTTCGGGAGTTGGGTGTCATATAAATCCAATCCAATCCGATCCATACATACATACATACACACTAAGAAAGAAAGAAAGAAAGAAAGAAAGAAAGAAAGAAAGAAAGAAAGAAAGAAGGGAGTGAGGGGAAGAAAGGAAGGAAGAGAAAGATAGACAGGCAGACTGATAGACAGATGGATAGGCAGAGGGGAGGGAGAGAGAGAAAGAGAGAAAAGGAAGGAAGAGAAAGATAGACAGATGGATAGGCAGAGGGGAGGGGGAAAGAGAAAAAGAAAAAAGGAAGGAAGGAAGGTGGCAGGAACGAAGAGAAAATAGAAAGACAGACAGATGGATAGGTAGAGGGGAGGGGGAGAGAGAGAAAGAAAAGGAAGGAAGATGGAAGGAAGGAAGGAAGGAAGGAAGGAAGAGAAAGATAGACAGACAGGTGGATAGGCAGAGGGGAGGGAGAAAGAGAAAGGAAGGAAGGAAGGAAGGAAGAAAGGAGGGAGGGAGGGAGGAAGGTGGCAGGAAGGAAGGAAAAGAAAAATAGATGGATACTACAGAGGGGAGGGAGAGAGAGAAAGGAAGGAAGGAAAGAGAGAAAAGAAAAGAAATACTCAGTCCTTCAGGAGTGGGGTGACATATAAATCCAACAAACAAACAAACGAAACCAAAGGTGCTTTTCCAAAAGGCAAATTCGATTTCCTCGTTTTGTTCCTTGAAGACTTTTTCCTCCTTGTCCAAGGAGCCTCCCCCCTCCCTCTCTTTGTCCTTCACACACAGGCAGACTTTTCAACTGCCCCCCCCCCCCCGCTGAAATGGATCCCCTCCGCAGGGTCGGGTGTCAGGTGCCCAGCCAGGGAGCACGTGGGGGGCCCGGCAGCCCTGACTCGGCTGGAGGACCGCGTGGCTTCTGGCAGGAGTGACCCAGGGCCCCACTCCCCCCTCTAAGCCCCCTCGGAGGGAGGCATGGCAGGCAAAGTGAGCTGCACCTTCTCCAAACGCTGCCTGGGCAGGTGAGCAGCAGGCGAGGAATCCCAGGGCCCGAGGGGGCGAGCGGGCACGGCCCCCCACCGAGAGCTGGCACGACGGGCACCCTTTCACGCTGGGGGCCGTTTGGAAGCGTTACCCCGGGGGAGGGACGGACATCTCCGGAGGCTTTAGGAGGGCCCTGGCCAGAGGGGGGCGCCGGAGTCCACTTCTTCGGGGTCAGAAAAGTCAGAATGGCAGTTTAAGTGTGCTTGTCAATCTCATGATGCCAAGTTTATTTTTATTTTTTAAATACAGTGGTACCTCTACCTAAGAACACCTCTATTTATGAACTTTTCCAGATAAGCACGGGTGTTCAAGGTTTTTTTGCCTCTTCTCAAGAACCATTTTCCACTTACAAACCCGAGCCTCCAAACTTGTAACTGGAAAAAGTGGGAGAAGCCTCCATGGGGCCTCTCTAGGACTCTCCTGGGAGGAAACAGGGCCGAAAAAGGCGGGGAGAAGCCTCCATTGGGCCTCTAGGAATCTCCTGGGAGGAAACATGGCCGAAAAAGGCGGGGAGAAGCCTCCATTGGGCCTCCCTAAGAATCTCCTGGGAGGAAACAGGGCCAGAAAAGGTGGGAGAAGCCTCCGTGGGGCCTCTCTAGGAATCTGCTGGGAGGAAACAGGGCCTACACCCTCCCTGTGGTTTCCCCAATCGCACGCATTATTTGCTTTTATGTTGATTCCTATGGGAAAAATTGCTTCTTCTTACAAACTTTTCTACTTAAGAACCTGGTCATGGAACCAATTAAGTCATCTATCTATCTATCTATCTATCTATCTATCTATCTATCTATCTATCTATCTATCTATCTATCTATCTATCATCTATCTATCTATCTATCACTATATCTATCTATCTATCTATCTATCTATCTATCTATCTATCTATCTATCTATCACTACAGTATATCTATCTGTCTGTCTGTCTGTCTGTCTGTCTGTCTGTCTGTCTGTCTGTCTATCTATCTATCTATCTATCTATTTATCTATCTATCACTATATCTATCTGTCTGTCTGTCTGTCTGTCTGTCTGTCTATCTATCTATCTATCTATCTATCTATCTATCAATCTATCTATCACTATATCTATCTATCTGTCTGTCTGTCTGTCTGTCTGTCTGTCTGTCTGTCTATCTATCACTATATCTATCTATCTGTCTTTGTCTGTCTGTCTGTCTGTCTGTCTGTCTATCTATCTATCTATTTATCTATCTATCACTATATCTATCTATCTGTCTGTCTGTCTGTCTGTCTGTCTGTCTGTCTGTCTGTCTGTCTATCTATCTATCTATCTATCTATCTATCTATCTATCTATCACTATATCTATCTATCTGTCTGTCTGTCTGTCTGTCTATCTATCTATCTATCTATCTATCTATCACTATATCTATCTATCTGTCTGTCTGTCTGTCTGTCTGTCTGTCTGTCTGTCTGTCTGTCTGTCTGTCTGTCTATCTATCTATCTATCACTATATCTATCTATCACTATATCTATCTATCTATCTATCTATCTATCTATCTATCTATCTATCTATCTATCTATCTATCTATCTATCTATCTACCTACTTACCCACCTACCTACCTAAATAACTAACCAACCAACCAACAAATGAACAAACTAACTAAATACCTAATAGATAAATGGCTAAACAAGCCATAGAACTAACTAGCTAGCTAGCTAACTAAATAGCTAAATAGGTAACTAACTAAATAGTTAACTAACTAAACAAATACATAGCTAAATATTAAATAACTAAATAGCTAACTAACTAACTAACTAACTAACTGAATGAATGAATGAATGAATGAATAAATAAATAAATAAATAACTAAGTAGCTAAATAGCTAAATAAATAAAGAGCCAAAGAGCCAAAGAGCTAACCGACGGACTAAAAAGCTAAATAGGTAATTAACTAAATAGTTAAATAATAAACTAAACAAACAAACAAACAAACAAAGAACTAAATAGCTAAATAACTAAATAACTCCATAAGTAAGTGAATGCCCTCTGCACATGCTCAGAGGGCTTAATCCGGGGCGCCCCGACGGCAGCCAGCCAAGGCGAAGGAGACGCGCAGCCCCGCCCGGCCCTGCATTGGGGTGGGTAGGTCCTCGGCCAGAGCGGCCGGTCCGAAGAAGCCCGCCCGGCTCCCCCGACGGCAGGCGAAGCTCGCGGGCGCCCTGCTGGGCCAGGGGAGAGTGACAGGGAAGGGGAGCCCCCCCTTGCAGGTAGGAAGGGGGGCTTTGGGGTGGGGGAGAAAGACCCGGAGGGGGAGGGAGAGAGCTTGGGGGAGAGTAGTCCGAGGGCCCCCCAACAGCAACGCCCGAGACTTCTGCGGGGGGGGGGGGGGCTTTTGCCCTCCTGGAAGGGGGGTCCAGAGGAGACTCAAATGGGGAGGGGCTGCCTGCTCGCCCCCCTTGGGGGTTCTGGGGGATCCCCGGCAGCCCCTTCTGGGGCACAAGAGGGTCCCCGCTTCCTGTCCTGGCCGGTGGGCTCTGACAAAGCCCCCCCCCAGGAGAGTCCGAGTTCGGGGTCCCCTCTGAAGTTGGCTGAAAGTGAGGGAGGGGCAGCTGGGGGAGGGGCTGCCTAGTGTCCCCCCCACAGCTCTTTCTCCTTTTCCCCCACCCTCCCCCTCTCCTCCCTCCTTTCTTTCCCCCCTTCCCCCCTTCCCCTTCTTGCTCCCTGAGACTGATTCCCTTCTTGAAATGGGGGGGAGGTGCACTCCACGCCCACTTGGGGGGTCCTGGGGGGTCCTGGAGGAGGGGGCATCCAGGTTGGCCCCCGGTCTCTCCTCCTCCTCCCCATTGGGTGCCGCCCGGCTGGTGAGCTAATGATTACGGGATCCCTTCAGCCCAAGGAGACTTTGACCCCATTTATCTGGAGTCTCTTTGAAGGACGTCTTGAAAGACTCCTGTCCATCACTCCTGCTTCTTCCATCTCCCAGCTGGAAACCCTGCGAGGTAGGTCGGTTGGCCTCCAGAGGAGAGCTTTCCCTGGCTGCATTTGGGGAGGGGGGTGTCTCCTCTTCTGGACCAGACCCTTCCCCACTGGAACCCCTGGGCTGTGACTCTGCCTTTGGTGTGTCTGGGGGGGGGATGTCTCTCTCCCTCCTTCCCTCTTTCTCTCTCTCCTCCTCTCCCTCCCACTCTTTTCCTCCTCTCTCAATCCCTCTTTTCTCCCTCTCTCCCTCTCTTTATCCTTCTCTGCCTCCATCTTCCTCTCTCTCCTCCTCTCCCTCCTTCTTTCTCTTTCTTTCTCTCTCTCAATTTCTCTCTCCCCCTCTTTCTTTTCCCCTCTCTCATTCCCCCTTTTCTCCCTCTTTTTAACCTTCTCCCTCCCCGTCTCTTTCCAAATCCCTCTTTCTCCCTCCCTCATTCTCTCTCTTTCTTTCCCTCTCTCAATCTCTCTCCCTCCCTCTCTTTACCCTTCTCCCTCCCTCTCTCTCAATCCCTCTTTCTCCCTCCCTCTCTTTCCATCCCTCTCTCATCTTCCCCTCCATCTCCCCCTCCCCAACTCTTCCTCCCACCCCCCTCATCCTCTGAAGTTGTCTGCCATCCCTGATCTGACTGGCTGGGACTTGCCGTGATTTGACCAAGCTTCTGACAGGCAAATTTAGGGGATTCTTCTAAGTACAGGGTGGTCCTCATTTAGCAGCCTCAATTGGGACTAGCTACTCAGTCATTAAACGAAGTACTCACTAAGCAAAACCATGAATGGTGCTTGAAGTCTTACTTCAGCTTTCTTGGTTCTACTACAGACCTGCAAAGGTTATAAATCAGTTTGCAAAGTTACTTTTTATGTATTTATTTTATTTGTTTGTTTTGTCAAGTATGTATTGGAAGTATACAAAGATATAACAATGTTTATATACATGATACTAGTAAGAGAGAAACATGAGGACAGGGGACGGGAGGCACGCTGGTGCACTTATCCACGCCCCTCACTGACCTCTGAGGAATCGGGAGAGGTCAACAGTGGAGAGTCTAAGGGTCAAGTTTTGGGGGTGAGGTGGTGATACTACAGATACTGAGTTCCATGTATCAACTACTCGGTTACTAAAGTCGTATTTCCTGCAGTTGAGTTTGGAGCGGTTTACTTTGAGTTCATATCTGTTGTGTGCTCGTGTGTTGTTGTAGTTGAAGCTGAAGTAGTCATTGACAGGAAGGACATTGTAGCAGATGATTTTATGGGCTATGCTTAGGACGTGTTGAAGGCGACTTAGTTCTAATCATGGTTGTAACTGTGAAACGGCTGTTATACAAGGCAGTTGCTAAATGAGGACGCCCGGTGTGAGTTCTAACCCTGAAAATGCCTTCCAGGATGTTTGCCTGACATCCTAAGCTGGTTTATAGGTAGAAACATAGAAGATTGACGGCAGAAAAAGACCTCCTGGTCCATCTAGTCTGCCCTTATACTATTCGCTGTATTTTATCTTAGGGTGGATCTATGTTTATCGCAGGCAGGTTTCAATTCAGTTACTGTGGATTTACCAACCACGCCTGCTGGAAGTTTGTTCCAAGCATCTACTACTCTTTCAGTAATAAATAGGCCTGTTTATCCATAGACCTATTTATTAAAACATGTATTCATAAATTAACCTTTTTGGGAAGGGTATAAATGTCACGGATTGAATTATGTGCTAGTCAAACAGGCTGGATTTGCCCCAAAGTCTTCAAACCCTAATCTAATGAAAGTTAGCCTCAACCCAGTTTAGCATTTTGCAGATCTGTGTCAGAAGTCTTCACCTGGTTTGTTTTACTGTGTGTTCTTTGTGAGCTGAGACCATAGATTACATTGGGATTAAGGTGGTTTCATCACAGAATTTAGCCTATAATTTATTGTAAGATAATTTGCTGAGTGGGGTAATAGAAAAAAATTAAATTGTGTACAGGTATTCCTTGACTTACCAGGAAAGACTTCATGAACTCCATCTGTCTAGTCTGGAGGACAGAAGGGAAAGGGGGGACATGATTGAAACATTTAAATATGTCAAAGGGTTAAATAAGGTTCAGGAGGGAAGTGTTTTTAATAGGAAAGTGAACACGAGAACAAGGGGGCACAATCTGAGGTTACTTGGGGGAAAGATCAGAAGCAACGTGAGAAAATATGCTTTGACTGAAAGAGTAGTAGATGCTTGGAACAAACTTCCAGCAGCTGTGGTTGGTCAATCCACAGGAACTGAATTGAAACCTGCCTGGGATAAACATAGATCCATCATAGGATAAAATGCAGGAAATAGTAGAAGGGCAGACTAGGTGGACCAGGAGGTCTTCTTCTGCAGTCAATCTTCTATGTTTCTATGATTTTCAACTGCCACATTTCAGATGCTAAGTGAGAGAGTGACGTCAGTTTTGCCACATTTTATGACCTTCCTCACCACAGTTGTTAAGTGAGTAACGTAGTTGTTAAGTGAATTTGGCTTTCCCAGATTGTCAGAAGTTCACAAAATGGGACTATGTGATCCCAAGACATTGCAACCATTGTAAATATGAGTCCGTTGTTGTGGTGGCCCAGTGGTTAGAGTGCAGCACTGCAAGCTGCTTCTGCTGTCTACTAGCTGTAGTTCAAATCCCACCACTGGCTCCAGGTGGACTCAGCCTTCCCTCCTTCCCAGGTGGGTCAAATGGGGATCCAGATTGTTGGGGGCAAGAGGCTGAGTCTGTAAAATGCTTAGAGAAGGCTGGGAAAGCACTAGGAAGCGGTAGATACCTCTAAAAGCTAAGTCTAAATGCTAGATAGATAAAGAGACAGACAGACAGATAGATAGATAGATAGACAGACAGATTGACACAGACAGACAGATAGATAGATAGATTGATTGACAGACAGATAGAAAGAGAGAGAGATAGACAGACAGACAGATTGACAGATAGATAGAAAGACAACAGATTGAGATAGATAGATTACGTAGATAGATAGATAGATAGATAGATAGATAGATAGATAGCTCGATCAATGGATGGATGGATGGATAGATAGATCGATCAATGGATGGATGGATAGATAGATATGGATGGATAGATAGGGAGATAAATAGACAGACAGACAGAGTGAAAAGAAAGAGAGAATGATAGATTGACAGTTGATAGATTGAGAGGGGGAGGGAGGGAGGGAGAGAGAGAGAGAGACTGACTCTCTGATTCAGGTGTACTCTGCCTTCCATCCTTCCGAAGTGGGCCAAATAAGGACCCAGATTGTTGGGGGCAAGAGGCTGATTCTGTAAACTGCTTAAAGTTGGCTCGAAAAGCACTAGGAAGCAGTAGACAAGTCTACATGCTATTGCTAAATGCTATTTTGGGGTAGTGGTCTTCTAAGGTGGCCTTGAAAGGCACAGGAGGTGGGGGCTGCGCTCACCCTCCATTTCTGGACTGGGGGGTTGGGGGTCCTCTGACATCCTGCAGAGCCATGTGGGGTGCATCCAGATGTTGACAGCTGCATCTGTTGAAATCCTGACTGGCTGGAGTTTGAACAAGGGAGGGTCCCGATGCAGAGAGCAGATTGCTCAGGAGGAAGGGAGGAAGAGCTGGGTGGGGTTGGGGGCAAAGGGCATGGCTGGACGGGCAAGGAGGGGATATCCAGAGGGCACTTAATTGTGACATCTGCCTTTGCCCCCCACCTTGAAGTCTCTGCTCATTGGCTCCTTAGCAGGATGAAGTCCACAAGTCTTTGTTAGCAAAAACTCCAGAAGAGAAGGATTTAGGGATTGTGATTTCTGACCGTCTCAAAATGGGTGAACAGTGCGGTCAGGCGGGAGGGAAAGCGAGTAGAACACTTGGCTGCATAGCTAGAGGTATCACAAGCAGGAAGGGGGAGATTGTGATCCCGCTGTGTAGAGCGCTGGTGAGACCACATTTGGAATAGAGTAATACTGTGTCCAGTTCTGGAGACCTCACCTACAAAAAGGGATGGATCAAATTGAACAATTCCAAAGACGGGCTACAAAAATGGTGTAAGGTCTTAAGCATAAAACTGACCAGGAAAGACTTCATGGACTCAATCTGTCTAGTCTGGAGGAGAAAAAGGAAAGGGGGGGCATGATAGAAACATTTAAATATGTCAAAGGGTTAAATAAGGTTCAGGAGGGAAGTGTTTTTAATAGGAAAGTGAACACAAGAACAAGGGGGCACAATCTGAAGTCAATTGGGGGAAAGATCAAAAGCAATGGGAGGCAACCACTTTGTAAGGCCACACTTGGAATCCTGCATCCAGTTTTGGTCGCCACGATGCAAAAAGGATGTTGAGACTCTAGAAAGAGTCCAGAGAATAGCAACAAAGATGATTCAGGGACTGAAGGCCAAAACATATGAAGAACGTTTGCAGGAACTGGGCATGGCTGGTTTAATGAAAAGAAGGACCAGGGGAGACACAATAGCAGCCTTCCAATATCTCAGGGGCTGCCACAAAGAAGAGGGAGTCAATCTATTCTCCAAAGCACCAGAGGGCATGAGAAGAAGCAATGGGTGGAAACTAAACAAGGAGAGAAGCAACTTAGAAGTAAGGAGACAATTAGAACAATTAATCAGTGGAACAGAAGTTGCCTCCAGAAGTGGTGAATGCCCCAACCCTGGAGGTTTTAAAGCAGATGTTGGATAACAGTTTGTGTGAAGTTGTGTGGGGTCTCGTGCCTAAGCAGAGGGTTGGACTAGAAGACCTCCAAGGTCCCTTCAGGCTCCTACTCTCTTCTGTTCAGGAACTGTCGTCTAGGGCTCCGAAATGCCAGGCTAAAAGGAGGCTTGGGAATGTCTCAGAAATAAGATCCTGGAAGTGTGTGAAATGCTTTCCTCCTGAGTTCAGAATGTCAGCAGGGGGAAGAGCTCAGGGGGCTGACCTTGGGCGCAGGAAAGCCAGGAGGCCCCAGCCCCACCCTTGCTTAGATTGGAGAAGTTACTACAATCAGGGCTTTGGGGCTGTGTAAGGAGAAGGATAAAGAGGGCAGCCCTTGGACAATGAGAACGGAATGTATGAGCTGGAAGGGACCTTGGGGGTCTTCTAGTCCAGCCCCCTGGCTCAAACAGGAAACCCTATAACTTTTCAGACAAATGTCTTTTCTTAAAAACTTCCAATGAAAGCTGTTCCACTGATTGTTCTGACTGTCCGGAAATTTCTCCTTGTTTGTAAGTTGCTTCTCTCCTTGTTTAGTTTCTACACGTTGCTTCTGGTTCTAGGCTCAGGTGTTGTCTTTCCTATGTTTCATGTATCTTTTCTTCCTTTCATATATCTCCTCTTCTATTCTTCAATCTTTTCTTCTATCCTTTCCTTGATATGTATTACTACATGTTTATTCTCTTCAATGTGTATGGTGTATTGGACTGACTGACTGACTGACTGACTGACTAAATAAATAAATAAATAAATGGGTTTTTTAGTGTTTTTAAATTATTAGATTTGTTCTTACATTGTTCTTGTTATTGATGTGAGCCGCCCCGAGTCTACGGAGAGGGGCAGCATACAAATCCAATAAATAAATAAATAAATAAATAAATAAATAAATAAACAAACAAACAAACAAATAAATGATAGATAGATAGATAGATAGATAGATAGATAGATAGATAGATAGCTTGACTCCCTCTTCTTTGTGGCAACCCCTGAGATACTGGAACACTGCTATCCTGTCTCCCCTGGTCCTTGTGTTCATTAAACCAGCCATGCCCAGTTCCTGCAACCGTTCTTCATGTGTTTTAGCCTCCGGTCCCATAATCCTCTTGGTTGCTCTTCTCTGCACTTTTTCTAGAGTCTCCACATCCTTTTTGCATTGTGGCGACCAAAACTGAATGCAGGATTCCAAGTGTGGCCTTGTAAAGTGGCATTAACCCTTCACGTGGTCTTGATTCTCTCCCTCTGTTGATGCAGCCCAGAACTGTGTTGGCTTTTGTGGCAGCTGCTGCACACGGCTGGGTCCTATTTCAATGGTCGTCCACTAGGACTCCAAGATCCTTTTCACAGTTACTACAGTGTGTATGCATCTTTGACCACTCAGAGATTACTCTGCACACTCCGTAACACATGCATTACCAAACGACCCAGGTGAAGGGTTTAAAAAACAAATTGGGAAACCGAGGGAGGGATGGACCTCATGACTCAGCAGGATTTGGACAAGCTGGGACAAGGGGAAGAAACCAGCCGGGGGGCTTTCGGAGAGGAAGGCAAAGTTCTCCTTCTTCGAGTCGGGAAAATCCAGGCCAAAGTCGAAGGGAGTCGAAAGGGGTCTCGGAGGTCTCGGTGGGTCACCGGTTGCCCAAAAGGCTAGGTCAGGAATTCTGGGGGTCAAGGTCCACAGGGCGTTAAAGGGCCAAAGTTGCCATCCTTGGCTTTAAGTCACCCACATCCGTTCATATCTGATTTCCATTCTTATATATGTGTGATATCTGATGTGTGGCACATTTTTATTTATTTGTATTCATCCTTCTGGGCTCTGGGCAGTATATAACAATTTAAAAACAATAGAAAACAGTAAAACCCCTAAATATAAAACCATTCACGTATGGTTTTGAAATAGGCATGCCTATTTATTTATTTGTTTGTTTGTGTATTTATAAAATACCTTTATTGGTTATTGATATATAAAAAACAAACAAGCAAAATAGTCTAGTACAAAAATAGGCAAAACAGAGAGGAAAAAGAGAAGAGAAGAAAAAAATAAAAAAAATAAGTGAAATAAGAGGAAAAAAAGTAAAGGAAGGAGAGAAAAGAGAAAAAAAGGAAAAGAGAAACATGGTCAACTAATCCATTGACTATCATTATTACACAGCCTTTAAGTAGCATTGTGTATCTTCCCCTGATTCTTTGGTATTGGTTAAAGAGAAATATTATAGTCATTCATTCATTCATTCATTCATTCATTCATTCATTCATTCATTCATTCATTCAATTATTTATTATTTGCCTTTGATGCCGCCCGATCCCATTGGGATTCAGGGCAGCTTACAATAAATAAAATGCAATACAACAATAGTAAGAGGTCGAATATAAATATCAAATTATAAAATCCCCATGATAAAACATTATAAAATCCTATAATAAAATCCATCATACAGTCCTATCAAACAATCGACGTGCCTAGTTTAATGCAATCTAGGATCCAGGGAGACGTAACATCTTCCAGTATTTGAGGGGCTGCCAGAAAAAAAGGGTTAGGGTCCACCTATTCTCCAAAGCACCAGAAGGCAGGACAGGAAGCAACGGATGGAGACTAATCCAGGAGAGAAGCAACTTGGAATGAAGGAGACACTTCTTAAGAGTGAGGATGATTAACCAGTGGAACTACTTGCCACTAGAAGTTGTGGGTGCTTCCATCACTGGAGGTTTTCAAAAAGAGACCGGACAGAGTCTCATGCTTGAGCCCATTTTTATGGTTTGTCACGCAGTCACAAACCATAATAATAATAATAATAATAATAATAATAATAATAATAATAATAATAATAATAATAATATAATTATTGTTATTGTTATTGTTATTGTTATTGTTGTTATTATTATTATTATTATTATTATTATTATTATTATTATTATTATTATTATCTAACGGGTTGTGGGCTGTCCACGATGTCTGCTGGCTTGAGAATTCTGGGAGTATGAAGTCCACAAGTCTTAAAGTTGCCAAGTTTGAGGAGCCCTGCCATAGAGGAGCTCTTTAGGGGTGCGATGGTCTGGCATCCTAGCCATAGGTTTGCCCTCCCTGCTATAGAACCAGCCAGAACCGGCAGGAACGCCCCCTCTGGTCCAGATCGGATTTGGCATTTTTTGTCTCCCCGTCGAGTCCTTTCCAAGGACGTGGGACAGACCGATGGGGATCTTGGATGCATTCATTATTATTATCATTATTATTCTATCCGTTGCTTTGCAAGGACACCGAGTTCTTTGTGTCCGGGAGACAAATTCCTCGTGTGTCTAATCACACTTTGGCTAAAGAAAATGAAGGCTTCAAATTCCGAATGGGCCCTTTGAGCTTTCTTGTTAAAATAATCTTTATTCAATAAATAATGTTTATTAAATAATATTAAATTATTTCATTTAATATTCAATTAAATTATTTATTAAAATAATCTTTATTCAATAATAAAAACACAGGAAATAACAGAAGGTAAATCAACATTGCATGCATTAGCTTTCTATTCTGCAAATTTCCATTCCCAACCACCGACTCCCATCGCTCCTTATTCTGAGCTGGGCCTCTGTCCACTCTCAGCTGAAAGCCCATAGGAAGATATTTTCCGTCCCAGCGCGTCCCCTGGCCCTGGGCCCACTTGTCCCCTTCCTGCCAGTTTGGGAGGCTTTTGACCTTGGCTGATTTGGGTGCTCAAGAGAGTTGAGTCCAGGTGGGCCTCCCTTGGGAGACCCCTCCCCTCCCTGAAGTCAGACTGATAGGCAGGCAGGCAGGAGAGTTGAGCCCGATCTCCCCCCCCCCCATGGGGCTGCCAAGAAATCTCACATAGGAAACCGACAATGACCTGAACCTGAAATTGGAGTCAAAGTCAGTTTGAAGGTCTCCCCAGCTCCTCTCTGCCTTTCCTTCACTTCCCAAGGCTCTTTCTTTCTTTCTTGCTCTTTCTCTCCCCCTCTCTCTCCCCTCCATCCCTGTCTATCCATCTGTCTGTCTGTCTGTCTTTTTCCTCTCTTTCTCTTTCTACCTCTCTTTTTCCCTTTCTTTTTCTCCCTCCCTCCCTCCACCGGTCTGTCTCTCCCTTTTTCTTTTTCTCTTCCTCTCCCCCTCTTTCCTTCTCTCTTTTTGTTTCTCCCACCTCCTCTCTCCCTTTCATTAACTTCCAAGGCTTTCTTTCTTTCTTTCTCTTTCACTCTCTCCCCTTTGTCTATCCATCTGTCTATTTGTGTATCTTTCTCTTTTTTCTTTCTCCCTCTCTCTCACTCACTCACTCACTCTGTCTTTCCATCTGTCTGTCTGTCTATTTGCCTTTCTCTCTCTCTTTCTCCCTCTTTTTCTCTTTCTTTTTCTCCCTCCGTCCATCTGTCCATTTTTCTTTTTCTCTTCCTCCCTTTCTCCTTCCCTCACCTTCTCTCCCTCCCTCCTCCTCTCTCCTTCTGTCTTTCTGTTTCCCCACCCCCTCTCTCCCTTTCATTAACTTCCCAAGGCTTTCTTTCTTTCCTTCTTTTTTCCTTCCTTCCTTCCTTTATTTCTCCCTTTCTCTCTCTCTCTTTCTCCCCCTCCCTCCCCTCTGTCTATCCATCTGTCTATTTGTCTATTTGTCTATTTCTCTCTCTCTCTCTCTCTCACACACACACACACACACACACTCAGAGAGAGAGAGAGAGAGAGAGACAGAGGCTTTGTTGACCATGGTTGGGTCAAAACCAGACAAGACTATTACCCCCCCTCCCCCTGTCAACATGTTGAGGCGTTGTGTGAATCGGCCTGGAGGCTGTTGGAGGAAGGAGGGCTAGCCTGCGAGGTTGTCCTTGACCGGAGGGGGGCCGATCACGGGCCAAGGGAACGGAGGGGCCAAGTTAGCAGAGAACCCTGCAAGACTCGTCCAGCTGGTTCCCCGAGGGAGGGCAGACCTCTGGGAGGGATCAGGCGGCCTCTCTCCTCTCGTCCTCCTCTGAAGCCCTTCGTGGTCTCCCAGGTTGGCGGGTCCCTTGCAGACGTCTCAGAACGGAAGTAGGTAACGTCATCAGCGCTAGAGGGGAGTGGGGTTCGCAGAGGAGGGAGACGGATGGGGGAGAAGGAGGAGGAGGTGCAGGGAAAGGACGGTCATTGCTCTCTGAGTTTGGCTATTTTCTTGCCGACATTTCATGACCCAACTAGGTAACAACATCAGTGCTAGAAGCAGGGATGATTTTTTTTTCTTTTTCCCCTTCTGGGCTCTGGGTCTGTTTTTCCTATTGCAGTAAATGAGGTTGGATGTGTATAATTTAAGGTATTATGATATAATTTAAGTTCATGCATGTGTGTGTGTACATACACTTTATATAATAATGTATATTTGGGTGTGCCTGTGTGTAATATGTATGTGCACATCTGGCATAGATACATAGAATTAAAGAGTCTATTTTGGGTGTTCAGTCATAGTAAATAGATGGGGAAATTGTATCTCTTGGAGGCGAGGAGGGGCCAGGCACCCTAGGCCTTGAAGTGAGTGACATCAAGTTGGCCACCTTTGAGCCAGTCACATGACCTTTAAGCCACCGCCAGTCACATGACCATCAAGCCACACCCACAAAACAAGCCATGCTTCATCACTCACATCCCTAAACAGTCTTTCTATTTTGCATAGGTTGGAGACCCCCCCTGTCCTGCAGTCACTGAAAACGAGGGGGTGGCCATATCTATCTATGAGCCTGGGTGGCGCAGTGGTTAGAGAGCAGCCCTGCAGGATCCTTCAGCTAACTGCCAGCTGTAGTTCAGCAGTTCAAATCTCCCTACCAGCTCCAGGTCGATTCAGCCTTCCCTCCTTCCCAGGTGGGTCAAAGGAGGACCCAGATTGTTGGGGGCAAGAGGCTGAGTCTCTAAGTGCACCAGAGTGCCTTCCGTCCCCTGTCCTATAGTCTCTCCTATATCTCATATTATATCTTCTCTTCTATCTCTTCTATCTCTTATATTTTCTGCTATTCTCTCTAGTTATATTTTACACCTATATTTTTCTTCTATACTCTCTTTGATACGTTCTACTCCTATATATCCTCCATAACCTTCATTGTGTATCGAACAAATAAACAAATAAAATAAATAAATAAATACATAAAACAAAGCACTTAGAGAGGGAAGGACAAGCAATAGGAAGCAGCCTACAAGTCTAAAATGCTATTGATGTAGAACTCGGCCCTAATTTCTCCGGTTGAGTGACAGCGATTTTGCTCTGTTTGTCTTCGAATCAGACTTCGATCCGACAACTTCTCCTTTTCTCCCCAAAGAATCCCTGGCCAGACTGAGCAGGGGGTTTGGACTAGAAGAGGTGTCTCCAACCTTGCCAACTTTATGCCTGGTGGACTTCAACTCCCAGACTTTGATGGCAGAGGAATTCTGGGAGTTGAAGTCCACAAGGTGTAAAACCAGCCGTGTGCGGAAGCTGCCATTGTTGGGGGCAAATATGCGGAGTCTCTGCAAATCGCTTAGAGGGCTGGAAACGCCCCACGAAGCGGTGTATAAGTCTACGTGCTATTGCTAAGGAAGGAAGAGAGGGAGGGAGGGAGGAAGGGCCAGGGTGGTGCAGTGGTTAGAGTGCAGCATTGCAGGCTACTCTGCAGCTAAACTGCCAGCTGTAGTTCAGCAGTTCAAATCTCACCACTGACTCAAGGTGGGTTCAGCCTTCCATCCTTCCCAGGTGGGTCAAATGAGGTCCCAGAGTGCTGGGGTTTGTGAGAGGCTGATACTACCACTTAGAGAGGGCTGGGAAAGCAGTGGGAAGTGGTATATAAGTCTAAATGATATTGCAAGAAAGAAAGAGAGAGAGAGAGAGAGAGATAAAGAGACAGAGACAGAAGGAAGGAAGGAAGGAAGGAAGGAAGGAAGGAAGGAAGGAAGGAAGGAAGGAAGGAAGGAAGGGCCAGGGTGGTGCAGTGGTGAGAGTGCAGCATTGCAGGCTACTTTGGGTAACTGCTAGCTGTAGTTCAGCAGTTCAAATCTCCCCACCGGCTCCAGGTTGACTCAGCCTTCCCTCCTTCCCAGGTGGGTCAGTTGAGGACACAGATTGTTGGGGGCAAGAGGCTGATTCTGTCAACAGCTTAGAAAGGGCTGGAAAAGCAGTGGGAAGCGGTTTATAAGTCCAAATGCTATTGCTATTTCTGTGGCCATGCAGTGGGTGGGGACTGAGCTGCTCCTTATCACCCCCAGCCTAGGAGTGGAGGCAGCTGTGCCAGGCTGACAGGGCCCAGCCCAGAGTGACTCCTCTTCTCTCCCCAGCAAGGAAAGGCTCTGATGACTTCTTGCCAACGGCCCATCGGGGAGGGGGCCAAAGGTAGGGTGGACAAGCTCTCTCCTGGGCTGGAGCTCAGGACTCCTCTCGCCCCAGGATCAGGGGACTGAAGGCTAAAACATCTGAAGAACGGTTGCAGGAACTGGGCCTGGCTAGTTTGATGAAAAGAAGGACCAGGGGAGACAGGAGAGCAGCCTTCCAATATCCCAGGGGTTGCCACAAAGAAGAAGGAGTCAAGCTATTTTCCAAAGCACCTGAGGACAAAACAAGAAGCAGTGGGTGGAAATTAAACAAGGAGAGAAGCAACTTAGAACTAAAGAGGAAATTTCCTGCAGTTAGAACAATTAATCCGTGGAACAGGAGTTGCCTCCAGAAATTGTGACTGCTCCAACACTGGAGGTTTTTAAGCAGATGTTGGATAACCATCTGTCTGAAGTGGTGCAGGGTTTCCTGCCTAAGCAGGGGTTGGACTAGAAGACCTCCAAGGTCCCTTCCAACTCTGTTGTTGTTGTTGTTGTTGTTATTATGTTTTAGCCTCCAGTCCTCTAACCTAACCCTCTTTGTGGCTCTTCTCTGCACTCTAGAAAGATATTGATACTCTAGAAAGTGTCAATATCCTTTTTGCATCGTGGTGACCAAAACTGAATGCCGGATTCCAAGTGTGGCCTCATAAAGTGGCATTAACCCTCCACGTGATCTTGATTTTCTCCCTCTGTTGATGCAGCCTAGAACTGTGTTGGCTTTTTTGGCAGCTGCTGCACACGGCTGGCTTTATAATTTGTGGACATCAAATCCCAGAATTCCTCAGCCAGCAAAGTCGGGGAGTTGAAGTCCACAAGGCGTAAAGTTGGCAAGGTTGGAGACCCCTGTTCTAGTCCAACCCCCCTGCTCAACCAGGGATTTTTGAAAAAAAGGAGAAGTTGTGGGCTCAAAAACTAATAGAGCATAATTGCTGTCACTCAGCCTGAGAAATTAGGACTTGCTGATCTCTCGGTCAGTGTGGAAGAAGCTTCCAAAGCCTGGGCTCTATAGCAACAGCATTTAGACTTATCTACCACTTCTAGTTTTTCCCCAGCCCTCTATAAGCGGTTGAAAGAATCAGCCTCTTGCCCCCCAAAATCTGGTCCTCATTTGACCCACCTGGGAAGGCTGAGTCAACCTTGAGAAGTGGTGAGATTTGAACTGCTGAACTACAGCCAACAGTTAGCTGATGTAGCCAGAAGTGCTGCACTCTAACCACTGCACCAGCCCAGCTCCCTTCCTTCCTTCCTTCCTTCCTTCCTTCCTTCCTTCCTTCCTTCCTTCCTTCCTTCCTTCCTTCCTTCTTCTTGTCTCTTTGTCTCTCATTCTCTCTCTCTTTCTGTTTCTTTCTTTTTTCTTTCTCTCTCTCTCTTTCTTTCTTGCAGCAGTAATAGCAATAGCATTTAGAGTTATAGACCGCTTCCCAGTGCTTTTCCAGCCTCCTTTAAGTGGTTTACAGAATCAGCCTCTTGCCCCCAACAATCTGGGTCCTCATTTGACCCACCTGGGACGGATGAAAGGCGGAGTCAACCTGGAGCCTGTGGTGAGATTTGAACTGGTATAAGGGCAGACTGTATGGACCATGAGGGTTTTTTTCTGCCGTCAATCTTCTATGTTTCTATGTTTCTATGAACTTTTGAACTACAGCCAGCAGAAGCAGCTTGCAGGGCTGCGCTCTCACCACTGCGCCATGAAGGTTTCTGGCTCGGGTGGTGGCACAGTTTGTAAAGCTGGAGAGGGCGCAAGGGATTCCTGCACGGCCGTGGGGTGCTCTCTGGGGTGCTCTTTCCTCCCCTCTTTCCTCTGGGGCTCTGCCCAGAGACCACCAGCCCATCTGGAGGGTGCCTCTTGACCCAAAGAGCTCTGGAGGGCACCGGATTTTGGGGAGGCACCTGCAGTGCGTTGAGCGTTGACAGGCATGCCAGGAGAGACTTCCTCCTCTGCTGTCGTGGCTTCACCCACGCTCAGGACCCAACCTGTTCCTCAGGTTTGCAGGTGAGCGTGTTTGCTCAGTGCCATTCATCTGGACGGAGCTCCGGGTCACATTTCCTGGATTGCACAAGCCAGTTTGGGACACACCCTGCCCCCCCCCCAGGCCTCTCCCTTCCCTCCCCAAGGGTGACGGTTCCCCTGGAGGTGGCATAAGTATAAAGTAATGATAAAAGAGGACAATAGGACAGGGATGGTAGGCACAATTGTGCACTTATGCACGCCCCTTACTGACCTCTTAGGAATCGGGAGAGGTCAGCAGTGGAGAGTGTAAGGGTCAAGTTTTGGAGGTGAGGTGATGATACTACAGAGTCAGATAGTGAGTTCCAGGCATCAGCTACTCGGTTGCTAAAGTCGTATTTCCTGCAGTCAAGTTTGGAGCGGTTTACTTGGAGTTTGTATCTGTTGTGTGCTCGTGCGTTGTTGTGGTTGAAGCTGAAGTAGACGTTGACAGGAAGGATGTTGTAGCAGGTGATTTTATGGGCTGTGCTTAGTTCGTGTTGAAGGCAACAGGTAGCTCTAAGCTTTCTAAGCCCAGGATAGGAAGTCTGGTTGCAGAGGAAGCCGGTTTTGGGGCTGGGTATGTGTGTGTGTGTGGAGGAGCCCCCCAGCCCTGGTGCCTTTCGGCTGCTGCTCTATGAAGGCAGCTGAGCCTTGGCCTCCCTCCTCCGTCCCTTCCTCCTGGGTGCAACCGAGGCCTTAGGCACCCAGCCAGCCCTCCCCTCCTCCCCTCCCCCGCTCTCTGCCCCCTGGGCATCCTGCCCGCAGTTGGCAGGCACAGCCTGGGTGGTGGGAGAGCCCAGTTTCGGGCTTTGTTCCCGCGACTGACCGGTGTGCCAGCCAGAGGACTTCTTTTCAGCCGCCTGCAACAAAGCCCGGCTTTCTTCCAGCCTGTCCCCTCCCTCCGGCCTCCCCCCCTCCCCGGTTAAAAGGAGCAGCGCCTCCCCTCCCCTCCCCTCCCCTCTCTGCCCATGTGGGAGCAGCTGCTCGGCTTTGCCTGGGAGGACGGTGGGTCCCTCCTTTGGCTGGGGGGGCAGTGGGGAGGGGCAGGGCAGGGGGCCGAGGGGGAGGGAGACCTTGAGCCCAAGGCTGGGAAAGGACCAGGCGGTTTCTCTCCCACATTCCCCCCCCTGTTGAGTTTGAGCCCCCCCCCCCAAAATCCTCAGCCACTTGGGAAGGGAGAGAGTTTGGCCACCTGTGCAGTGGACCCCTCCCTTCCTTTCCCCAGCCGGGATCCCAGACAGCTGGATCTCTTCCCCCTGCAGCTGTCGAAGCCGGTGGGGGAGGGAGGGTGATGCCGAGGCTGCCCTTCGCCTGGGGGGCCCTGAACAGCCTCCCCGAACCCCCTTGGCCTTTCAGGGTGCTGCGGCGGCAGGCGGAGCAACAGGGCATGGCGGACAACCGGGCTCTGCCCAGGGACAAGGTCCTGACCCTGGAGTCCATGAACCCCCACGTCAGGATGGTGGAGTACGCCGTGCGGGGGCCCATCGTCGCCCGGGCCAACCAGCTGAAGAAGGAGCTGAAGCAGGTGAGCCAGGCAACTGTCTAGATCACTGGTCTGTTTGTGAGTCCGGAGATTGGGAAGTGGGCGGTCTTGGCTTAGTGGTTTCGTTGGCTCAGTTTTGTTCCTTTATTAGCTTTAGTTTAGCTCAGTTTAGTTTAATTTTAATTTAGTTCAGTTCAGTTCAGTTTTTACTTTAGTTTAATTTAGGATTTAGTTTAGTTTAGTTTTTAATTCAGTTCAGTTTAGTTTTTACTTTACTTTAGTTTAGTTTGCTTTGCTTTGCTTTGCTTTGGTCTCTATCCTGCCCACGACTCTTCTCCCAAAGGATTCTGGGCGGCTTCTTTGGACATTGGCAGACTTTTCCCCCCCGACTGTCCTGGAACGCAGGTAGTCTTCTGTTTACAACAGTTACATTCAGTGACCATTTGAAATGACAACATCTCTGAAAAAAGTGATTGATGACCATTTCCCCCGCTTTCCCACCGTCTCGGCCTCCTTAGGGGCACATGGTCAGATCTGGGACTCTTGGCAACCGACTCACATTTATGACGTGACCCCCTTTTTTGGCCTTCCAACAGCCAATGTGGGAGCCAGATGAACTTAACTACTCCACAATTGCAGTGACTCACTTAGCAACGGTGGCAAGAGAGATTGTAAAATGGAACAGAAGTTCACTTAACGCCTGTCTTGCTTAGCATTGAAATCTATTGGGCCTCAATAGTGTTCATAAGGTGAGGACCAGCTGTAAAGCAGTGTCTGCTCAATGCATACAGATTGTGCTGTCACCACAGACAGAAATAGTGACCACATTTTTCAGAGTATAAGACGCACCTTAGTTTTGGGGGAGGAAAAATAAGGAAACGAACCTGCTTACCCGGTATTCATCCGGCTAGTGTCCTTAGTCTGGTCAGCTTCAGCACATTATTTTATCCCCTGGTTACGGCTTTAAATAAACTTTATTTGGAGAGAGTAACAATGAAAGGGCTTGCAAGAGGGTAAGAGCTGGGAACATTGTTAGCACCTGATTAGGGCTGGAAAGAAAGTTACTCAGAGCAAGTGAGAGCAATGAAACAAACCCTGTGAAGACTTAGGGCTTGGAAAACATTATTCACAGAGAGAAACAATGAAAGAGCTTGGGTACATTAATAGCACCTGGTTAGGGCTGGAAAGAAATATATGGAGCACGTAGAGCAATGAAAAAAATCCCTCCAAAGACTCAGGGCTTGAAAAACATTCTTCACAGAGAGAAACAATGGAAGAGCCTGCAAGGTAAGAGCTGGGAAGACCGTTAGCAGCTAGTTAGGGCTGGAAAAAAGCTACATTCAGAGTACAAGATGCACCCTAATTATCAGCCTCTTTTAGGGAGGAAAAAGGTGCGTCTTATATATTGAAAAATACAGTAGATTGCATTAAGACATGTTTCTTTAAGACATCGCATTAGGGAAAATGTAGCAAAATTGCACTCTGGGTAATGTAGTGTTACATGTTACCGCATCTGCGTATTCCTTTTGCCTCTGACCCCGGATGAGAGGTGATTGGAGAGAGCATTCCACCTGGTTCTTTATTCTTTGCTAGGTAAGCCAGCATGTAGAAGCAACACGTAGAGCTGGGGACAATTCAACCTCTTTTTACTTTGCTGGTGCGAGATGATCTTTTCCCAGTATGATAACTCAGCACAACGAGATATCACAGATTATTTTATTACAGGGCATTCCCACAATAACTCACAATTATACTGCAGAAGAATCACATCCGGGGGGGGGGGGGCTCCTGCCCAGACGGTGGGGAACGCAGTGGGTTAGCAAAAATGGAGCTCCACCCCAGAGCACCCAATTTGCACCAAAAGATGTTGAACAAAAATGCAGGGTGTCTTCTTTGGGCAGCCTCTGCGTTCTTCCCGAAAGCGTTTAAAAACCTCAAAGCCAGCGATTCTGCTACAAATACAAGTGTCTAGGAAAAGTATTAAGAGATAAGATCTGGAATTCATTCTATGTGATCTGGGTTTTCGCCTCCCCATCCTTTCTGAATGGCTGTAGCATTCTCTAGAACAGAGGTCTTCATAGCTGGCTGGAGAATTCTGGGAGTTGAAATTCACAAGCCTTAAAGTAGCCAACTTTGGGGACCCCTGCTCTAGAAAATAAAATGAAGAATGCTTGAATCCTAATGTTTTGCCAGAAATCCTGATTTTGTTTGGAAGTCTGCAGGAAGGAAGGTTAAGACTGTGATGTGGAATGGAGCATTTTGGGATGTTCACTTAGGCTGTGAAAGTAGCAAGGGACACTTCGGATTGTTGCCTTTGAGTAAGGGATTATTTTGTGAGTGGCCATTTTAATGATCAAGGCACCTTTTTGACAATGCTCAAAATGGGCTATTAAAATTCTAAGTGGGATGTTTCTGTCATTTCACTGTTTTATGGCTGCTCACTTGTAGGATGTGGGTGAATTCGATGACCTTCTTGTTTTGAGTCCATTGATATGGGTCTTGTTTTGAAGTTCTTGGAAAATCCTTGTCAAATCATATGATCGTCAAGCCACTCCCACCTGGTCACATGGCCAGCAAGCCACTCCTACCTGGTCACATGACTATCAAGCCACACCCACAGAGTAAGCCACCCCCACAGTGTGGTAGTAAAAATTTTGGTAGCCCTTCTCATCATAACGATGAATTATCGTAGGAATGCCTGTAATAAAATAATCGGTGATATCTCCTTGTGCTGAGTTATCGTGCTGGGAAACGTTCATCTCGTAACAGTAAACAGATACAAGGAAAGAAACAGGGATCTTGGAACTTCAGAAGAAGGCATTCTTTTTCCTGGGCATCCATCAGAACAGAGCTGGAAGAGATCTTGGAGGGCTTGGATGGAAACTCATCCAGGAGAGAAGGAAGCTAGAACTAAGGAGGAATTTCCTGAAAGTGAGAACAATTAATCCATGGAACAGAAGTTGCCTCCAGATGTCATAAATAACTAGCATTTAGACTTATATCTATCCTTCCTTCCTTCCTTCTTTTTCTCTCTTTCTCCTTCCTTCCTTCCTTCCTTCCTTCTTTCTTTCTTTCTTTCTTTCTTTCTTTCTGTCTTTCCCTCTTTCTTGCAATAGCAATAGCATGTAGACTTATACACCACTCCATAGTGCTTTCACAGCCCTCTCTAAGCGGTTTACAGAATCAGCCTCTTGCCCCCAACAATCTGGGTCCCCATTTGACCCCCCAAGGAAGGAAAGAAGGCTGAGTCAACCTTGAGCCAGTGGTGAGATTTGAACTGCTGAACTACAGCTAGCAGTTAGCTGAAGGAGCCTGCGGTGCTGCACTCTAACCACTCCGCCACCCCAGCTCTTTCAAATGCTCCCACATTGGAAGTTTTAAAGAAGAGATTGACAACCATCTGTCTGAAGTGGTGCAGGGTTTGTCAAGTACATATTGGTGGTATACAAAGATATAACAATGTGTATATACATGACACCAGTAAGAGAGAAACATGAGGACAGGGGACGGAAGCCACGCTGGTACACTTATGTACGACCCTTACTGACCTCTGAGGAATCGGGAGAGGTCAACCATGGACAGTCTAAGGGTCAAGTTTTGGGGGTTAGGGGATGATACTACAGAGTCTGGTAGTGAGTTCCGTGCATCAACTACTCGGTTACTAAAGTCGTATTTCCTGCAGTTAAGTTTGGAGGGGTTTACTTTGAGTTTGCATCTGTTGTGTGCTTGTGTGTTGTGGTTGAAACTGAAGTAGTCATTGACAGGAAGGACGTTGTAGCAGATGATTTAATGGGCTATGCTTAGGTCATGTTTAAGGCGACATAGTTCTATGCTTTCTAAACCTAGGATTGTAAGTCTAGTTACAATCTACTTACAATTCTTGACAAATGTATATTCTCTTTTATGTACATTGAGAGCATCTGCACCAAAGACAAATCCCTTGTGTGTCCAATTACACTCGGTCAATAAAGAATTCTATTCTAGTTGTGTAGGGTATTTTGTTGTGAGTGAAGGAGTAGAGGGCTCTTCTAGTAAAGTATCTTGGAGATTTTCTAGGGTTTATGTCCGATATGCGGTGTGGGTTCCAGACAGATAAGCTGTATTCAAAGATTGGTCTGGTGAAAGTTTTGTATGCTCTGGTTAGTAGTGTGAGATTAGTGGAGTAGAAACTACACAGGATTAAGTTAACAACTCTTTAAGCCTTTTTGGCGATGTTGTTGCACTGGGCTTTGGCACTTGGGTCATTTGAGATGAGTATTCCAAGGTCTTTTATGGAGTGAGGATTATTCTGCAAAGTCTTGTTTGTTCAGTTTATATTTGGTGTTTTGATTCTTTTTGCCAATGTGTAGGATGGAGCATTTGTTGGTTGAGATCTGGAATTTGTTTGTTTGTCCGTTCATTCATTCATTCATTCATTCATTCATCATTCATTCATTAGATTTGTATGCCGCCCCTCTCCGTGGACTCAGGAGTTGCCTGATGTTTGACCATTCGGACACAAAGTCGAGGTCTTTTTGGTTGTCTTGGTGGCTGCAGACCTCCTGGCCTCTTGAGATCTTCTCTAGGATCTCTTGACCTCATTTCAGGACACTCCACTTCCCAGACTGCAGAGATAGCCTGACGGTTCCTAGAGCAGCCTTGGAATTGTTGGGTGCTTGGTTTCCTCTGAGTTGGGGTGTCTGGAATGAGCCTGGCCTAACTCTCAAAGCATCTCAGACCTCCAGGCTGTTAGTTCAATTGGTTCCAGCACATCTGTCCATCCAGATATCCAGGTGTTGCAGCTGGATGAGTGTACCAGTTTCGAGAATGAAGACCGCAAGCAACATAGGTTCATTAATGCATGCAGGTTCAGCGCATTCATAAGATGCTTGGAACAGCAGACGTGGTTGGTGAATCCACAGGAACTGAATGTAAACCTGCCTGGGATAAACATAGATCCACCCTAAGATAAAACACAGGAAATAATATAAGGGCAGACAAGATGGACCAGGAGGTCTTTTTCTGCCCTCAATCTTCTAGGTTTCTCTGTTTCTAAGACAAAGTCTGAAGCCCAGGTTTTGCCCGAGGTGAGATTTTTATACCTTACATAATGCTTGCATGACCAAGGTACACTATATGCACAAAATGCACAGGTACACTATGTGTGGTGCATTGCTCAACAGTAGCACCTGTGAGAGGGATCTTGGAGTCCCAGTGGATGACCATTTAAATAGGACCCAGCCGTGTGCAGCAGCTGCCAAAAAAGCCATCACAGTTCTAGGCTGCATCAACAGAGGGAGAGAATCAAGAGCATGTGAAGGGTTAATGCCACTTTATAAGGCCTTGGTAAGGCCACACTTGAGATATGACATTCAGTTTTGGTCACCATGATTGAAAAAGGATGTTGAGACTCTAGAAAGATTGCAGAGAAGAGCAACAAAGAGGATTAGGGGACCAGAGGCTAAAACATACAAAGAACGGTTGCAGGAACTGGGCATGGCTAGTTTAATGGAAAGAAGGACCAGGGGGGACATGATAGCAGCCTTCCAGTATCTCAGGGGTTATTGCCACAAAGAAGAAGGAGTCAACCTATTCTCCAAAGCACCTGAAGGTAGAACAAGAAGCAATGGGTAGAAACTAAACAAGGAGAGAAGCAACTTAGAACTAAGGAGACATTTCCTGATAGTGAGAACAATTGATCCGTGGAACAGAAGTTGCCTCCAGAAGGTGTGAATGCTCCAACGCTGGAAGTTTTTAAGATGATGTTGGATAACTGTTTGTCTGAAATAGTGTAAAGTTTCCTGCCTAAGCAGGGGGTTGGACTAGAAGACCTCCAAGGTCCTTTCCAACTCCATTGTTATTAAGGCCAATGTCAACTTACAGATGATATCATGTCCTTATACAGAAAAAAAGAGAAGTTACAAATACAAATCACCTAAACCGGAAATTATGGGCTCAGTCAGGCATCCTATAACCGTATCTTACACCACCTGGTTCTCTCTGTCTTGTGGCACTGTTTCTTGCGTGTTTCGGTTAGCAGGGGCTTTTCTGGAGGTTAGTGAGGTGTAAAAAAGGGGAAGTTGGTGGAAAGGTCTTACAATGTAGAAATATTTATTTTATTTATTAATTAGTTTTCTATGCCGCCCTTCTCAAAGCGACTCAGGGTGGCGTACAACATTGTAAATACAAACAACATATGTGAGAAATAATGATGTATGCGAAATAATAATTAATATAATAATGATGAATGCCTTAAAGAAAGTGATTAAAGTGCATCTTCCTCACAGGGACTACAATTCCCATTAGTATAGGCAACTCCACAAAATGAGCATTGTAGTATCGCTTTATTCTGCAGAAGATCAGGGGAGGTCAACCTGTTTTCCAAAGCCCCTGAAGGCCGGGCAAGAAGCAACAGACGGAAACGGATCAAGGAGAGAAACAACCCGGAATTAAGGGAAAACTTCCTAACAGTGAGGAGAGTTAACCAGTGGGACAGCTTGCCACCAGAAGTTGTGCGTACCTCATCACTGGTTTTTTTTTAAAGGAGTGATGACCGTTTGTTTGAAATGGGATGGGGTCTCTTGCTTGAGCAGAGGGCCAAACCAAAACCCAGTTTGATTCTGATTCTGGAGTACTGTGTCCAGTTTTGTTCACCTTGATGCAAAAAGGATGTTGAGACTCTAGAAAAAGTGCAGAGAAGAGCAACAAAGAGGATGAGGGGACTGGAGGCTAAAACAAATGAAGAACGGTGGCAGGAACTGGGCCTGGCTAGTTAAATGACAAGAAGGACCAGGGGAGACAGGATAGCAGTCTTCCAGTATCTCTCAGGGGTTGCCCCAAAGGAGAGGGAATAAAACTATTCTCCAAAGCACTTGAGGGTAGAACAAAAAGCAATGGGTGGAAACTAAACAAGGAGAGAAGCAACTCAGAACAATTCTACATTGCAGCATACTTCCATTTTTGTTGAAATATAAAGACATTACACATAATCTTATTTTCTTTTGTCATTATTACAAACATTTACATATTATGGTCCTTTTTATTTTTTTAAATATTATTTTTCTTTTTCCTTTTTTTTTTTTCAATTTTTTTTTATTATTTTTCATAAAACAGACATACAGACGTACAAACATTAAACATAAAATGGGGATGTATTTCCCCGCTTCTTTTGAAAGTATACATTCAAATAGAAAAAAGAATACATAATCAAACATTTGTTAAATGTTAAAAAGTCTAGTAAAAAATTTTCAAATCTTAAATGCAATATTAGTACGGTATAAGTAAAAATGCTTAATATGTTATTTATGTGTAATATATTCATCTAATCAAACATTCAAACAAATCTCAATTGCTAAGCATACATAAAACCAAATTTTTAATATATCGCTTATGAGTAAACTACTATATCAAAATCATCAACAAATACATCTAATATTGTTATTACCTAAATAAAAACAGATCTATCTCTTATTTTTTCTTATCTAACCATTTATATATGTTGTTCCATGTTTCATAAAATTTTGTATCTTCTTGATCGTTTAATCGTCTTGTCATCATATCCATTTCGGCGCAATCTAATATTTTAGCTATAACTTCTTCTTTCTTGGGGATTTCCTCCCCCTTCCAGTTTTGCGCATATATTATTCTAGCCGCAGTTAATATGTGTATGATTAAGTAAAGAGTTTCCTTCTTATAAGTCTGATTAGTAATTCCTAATAAGTAAAATTCCGGGGTGTTATCTATGTCATATTTTAATATTTCTTTTAATATCTTCTCAATCATCTTCCAATAAGTTTTAGCTTTGCTACATGTCCACCATTGATGGTAATAAGTTCCTATATCTTTCTTGCATTTCCAACACAGTGGGGATGTTTTAGGAAACATTTTAGCTATCCTGTTTGGTGGAAGGTGCCATCTATAAAACATTTTAATTTGGTTTTCTTTTAATGAAACTGACTTGGTCATTTTCCAATTATTAATCCAGACTTTTTCCCAAGTATCTATATCTATTTCCTTACCTATATTTCTGCACCATCTTATCATGGTATCTTTTAGAGTCAACTCTATATTTTTGTGAGCGATAAGAAATTTATATATTTTCCCTATCATTTTTACTGAATTATTAATAATTAAATGACTTAGGAAATTCTTACTTTTATTAAAAGTGTAAAGAGTTATATCCTTCTGGTATCTGGATTGCTTATTATCCCTTCTTCTTGTAATTTATTCCTAGGCTTTAGCTTCATCTGATCATTTAATAATTCTTTATATCTATAAAATATTTTCGTGTCTTTTATAGATTTTGGGTGTGTTATTGCTTCTAAGGGGGCTATCCATTCTGGAACATTTAAGAAGTGATTTTTCTTTATGTCCTTCCAAACCTCTAGTAAATACTTCCTTAATGTGTGTCTTTTAAAATATGAGTGATTTTTTTCCTTGTCATACCATATAAATGCATGCCAACCCAGCATAAGATCATGTCCTTCTAAATTTAATATTCTTTTATTCTCTAAGGTTATCCAATCTTTAATCCATGTTAAGGCGGCGGCCTGATAATATAATTTCCAGTTTGGAAGACCGAATCCTCCTCTTTCTTTAATGTCTTCCAAACAGTTTATTTTTATCCTTGCTTTTTTCCCTTGCCATATAAATTTTTTAACTAAGTTTGTCAAAGTTTTAAAGAAAGTTCCCCCTGGGTTTATTGGAATTACCTGAAAGAGAAATAAAACCTTAGGCAGAATATTCATCTTGATTGTGGCAATTCTTCCTAAAAATGATAGTTTCAGGTTATTCCATGCTTCTAAATCTTTTTTAATTTCTGATAATAATTTTATGTAATTATCATTTTTTAAAGTTATTGTTTTCGCTGTTAAATTTATTCCTAAATATTTTACTTTCTTTACGGTTTTTATTCCAGAAATATTTTCTAATTTAGTTTCTTGTATTTTATTCATATTTTTGGTTAAGAAAGAAGTTTTGCTTTTATTTATCTTTAAACCTGCTACCTTTCCGTATTGTTCAATAGTTTGCAATAAGGAAGGAACAGTTGTTATCGGTTCTTCAATTATAAACGTTAAGTCATCTGCAAAAGCTTGGAGTTTGTAAGTTTCGTCTCCTATAGTTAGACCTTTTATTTCGGAATCCGCTCTTATTTTAATTAATAAAGTTTCAAGTGTCATAATAAATAACAATGGTGATATAGGACATCCTTGACGAACTCCCTTGTTTATGTCAAGTGCTTGTAATTGGTTATTATTTAATATTATTTTAGTCGTTTGTTTTGAGTATATAGTATCTATTAAATTAACAAATTTTGAGCCAAATCTCATTTTATTTAATTGCATTTTCATAAATGTCCAGTTAACGTTGTCAAAGGCCTTTTGAGCATCTAAGAACATTAAGGATGCTGTCTTATCTGGGTGTTGTTCATAGTATTCTAATGTGTTTATTACTGTTCTAAGGTTATTTTTAATTTGTCGCCCTGGTAGAAATCCATTTTGGTCTTGATGTATTATTCCATTTATAATTCTTTTAAGTCTATCTGCATAAATGGCAATAAATATTTTATAATCTACATTTAATAAAGATATGGGTCTATAATTTTTGATTTTTAGTGGGTCAGTGCCGGATTTATGTATTAAAGTTGTCAGCGATTCTGACCAAGATTTCGGAATTTTACCCTCAAGTCTACATAAATTAAAAATTTCTAGCATATAGTTTCTTATTATTTCATTGTCTATCTTATACCATTCTGCCGGTATAGCATCCGGACCAGTGGCCTTATTGTTTTTCTGTTTTTTAATTATAGTTAGGAGTTCTTCCATTGTTATTGGACCATCCAACATAGTCTGTTGATCTTCTGTTATTTGTGGTAATTTTGAGGCCTGTAAGTAATTAAAAACCTCATCTTCACTAACATTGTCTTTGGCATAAAGATCTTTATAAAAATTATAAACAATGTCCGCCTTTCCTTCTGTATCGTATTTTATTGTACCATCTTTGTCTTCTAATTTTTTTATCAATTTGGATTGACTCTGCTTTCTAAGTTTATATGCTAACCATCTGCCTGGTTTATTTGCATGTTCAAAATAATGTTGTTTTGCTCTTTTAATTTTTTCCGTTATTTGATTTTGTTCTATAATTCTAATTTTGTGTTTAATTACATTTATTTCTGTTTTAAAGTCTCTGTTCTTGGTGTGTTGCTGCGATGCAAATTCCAATTGTTTTAATTCATTTATTAGTTGTACGTACTTTAATTTATTTTCCTTATTGTATTTTGCTGTATAAGATATTGTTAACCCTCTTATATAAGCTTTGAGTGTATCCCATATATTCTGTGGAGTGGTGTCTGGGGTTTTATTAATTTCAAGAAATATTTTTAATTCCTTTTCGATCCAATCTTTATATTTCTTATCATTTAGTATATTTCTATTCATCCGCCAAATATTCTGTTTGTTGTTCCTTCTTATATAAACCACTATTGGGTTGTGGTCAGCCCATGTGTTAACATCTATCTCTACTTCGCTTATTTCTTCTGCGACCATTTTTGATGTCCATACCATGTCTATTCTTGTCCAGATTTTGTGGGGATTAGAATAAAACGTAAATTGTCTTTTATGGGGGTGTCTTTCCCTCCATATATCATTTAGCAATAATTCTGTTTTCATTTTTTGGAAAGTACTAGGTAGTAGATTTCTTTTTGTTTTTTTCCTTTTATTATGGCTCCCTCCCCCTGAATGGTCTAATTGCCTATTCACAATAGCATTAAAATCACCTATTATTAATGCATTCTCAATAGCTAAATCTATTATTATTTGATGTAAATTTTTATAAAATGTCATTTGGTCTTCATTGGGAGCATAAATAGAAACAACCACTATAGGTCTAGGTTCAATATCAACTTGTACAATCAATATTCTACCATCATTATCCTTATATATCTGTTTGGAATTTATAGAATTCTCTACATACATCACCACACCTCTTTTTTTTTGATCTGCTAATGCAGCATACATTTTTCCAATTTTGGGATTCAACAATAATTTTTGATTATCTTTTTTAATATGTACTTCTTGTAATATTGCAATTTGAGCATTTTGATTTCTGATTTTAGAGAAGATTTGTTTCCTTTTCCTTGGTTCATTAAGTCCGTTAACGTTTACCGAAAAGATCTTTAGATCTTTAGTTGTTGTCATTTAGTGGGTTTTTTGGTTTCTCGCTGAGGCTGAACTCTTCTTATAGCACCTTGGTCCTGCTCTATTACTTGAGCTGAGGCCCCCAATAGTTCCTCTTGTTGGATTGCTAGTATCTCCCCTGGTTGCTGTTGTGCTGGTTGTTGTTGAGCCTCTTGTTGTTTATCTGAAAAGTCCATGTGGCTGATGCCACTATTTTCAAAGAAATACCTAGCTTGTTCTACATTTTCCAGCTTGTATCTTGTAGAACGCCATGTCAGAGAGAGACCTTGTGGGATTAACCAACGATAGGTTATATTTTCTTTGATCAAAATTCTGGTAAGAAACTGGTAATCTCTTCTGCTCTCTCTGACACTTCTTGGAACTTGTTTTAATATTTTTATTTCCACTCCTTGATGTTGAAGTTTGGAGTTTCTTGCCCAATGGAGTATGTCATCTCGCAAAGTTTTCCTGGTGAATTTGATATGAATCTCTCTTGGAAGATTGTGGCGACGGATGTAGCTATTCGAAGTCCTGTAAACTTCATCGATTTCTTTCACTAGCGCAGCAGGATCCTCCTGGAGTATTCCTCCAATCGTTTCCGCCATAGTCATTTTTAAATCTTCATCTTTTTCCTCTTTCATGTTCTGAAATCGTAGTCCATACGAAGCACGTTGCATCTCCAGCTGAATAATTGATTCATCATGTCTTCTGTGTCTTGCATCGGCTCTCCCTTCGAGATAATCAATTCTTTTTGCGTTTTTGTCAGATTTCTCTTCAACCTTTTTCACTCGATCATCACTTTCTTGTAGTGCTTGTTGGATCACCTTTATCTGGTCTTTCACCTCGCCCATATCAGCTTTCAGTTGGGCCATCTCCTTTTTAAATTCTGCCAAGTCTGCTTTTATAGCTTCCCTTTGTTGTGTTGCATCCTCTTTTATAGCCTCTCTTTGTTGGGTGGCATTCTCTAGAGATTTAAAGATAGAGTCCTGCATATTGTTTAAAGTTTCTTGTAATGTTGCAAAGTTGGGCTGCGTTGTTTTGTCTTTTTCTTTATCCTTGGAAGACATAGCTGAGGCCTGGTGCGTCGGGGAAGGACGTGGGGACACTTGTGGAGAAGAGATTGTTGCAGTAGGTTGTTTTTTGACTGTTTTAACAACGGTTGAAGAAGTTGACATTATCAATTTTGGATCCGCTGTTTAGAATTTGAATCAATTTAAATCAATCTAAATTTATATATAGTGAAAAGGAGAAAATTTCTATAAATTCCAAATCTATTCAATCTGTTTTATTAGCAGTTACGCTTAAATTATAACTATTCAATTATCAAGAAAATTCAAAATTCAAAATCCAATATATATTGTTATTAATTATTTTAAAAATTTAAAAATTTAAAGATATAATAACTCAGGAAACAAATATAAAACTTTTAGGAATAGAAAACCAATAAAAGTTAAAAATAAATGGTCTAATAAAAAGACAAAATAAATGACAGCAAAGAGAGAGTACTGTAATAACTATTTTAAAAAGGGAGACTTTGAAAAAGTACAGAGAAAAGAAAGGAAGAGAAAAAAGACTTAATAAGGCAGCAAGAAGAGGGAGAAAAAGGGAGAGAGAAAAAAGAAATGGGGAGTATTTCAATTCAAATAATTAGAATAGAGCAGGAAACCAAGGTTTGCTAACAATGCATAGTCTTCAATTCAAACTTCTTTTAAAAATAGGAATAAAAAGAAGGAAAATCAGAAGGAGAACAAAAAAAGAGTTAATTAATCAAAAAGAAAACACAATATGTATAGTTATGTTCTTCTTATAAATCAGGAAATTATATTAGATGAATAAAGAGTGTGAATCCCAATGTCAGAAAATACAATTGTACTTAATCCCAATTGCAGGTCTCACGAAAAGAAAAAAAAAGTCAAATTAATAATTTTCTTGTAGTTAAAATGGAGTCTATGTTCTTTTCCAAATTCTAGACAAAGGCAAAAAAAATAGATCCCAAGATGGAGTCAGGTTAGAAGTCAGAAGTTCATATGATCAGGCAGATGTAAAAAGGTTCTCAGAAGAAAAAATAATCCCAAGGAAAAAAAGCAATCAGCAAGTAATCCAAAGTAGTTCAAAGGCAATCAGCAAGTAATCCAAGTAGGTTAATCCAAAGGTAAATATTCCAAAGGAAAGGTATCAGTTCCTTCTATTTCCCATTTATTTTCAAGTTGTTATATAATGTTATTATGTTGCAAAGACAACAGGATGAGAAAAAATAAGGCAACAAAGTAATATTCCTCCGCTGTTAAGATGTCAGCCCGGAACACAATGTTTTGACAGACTATAAAAAAGAAATTTTAGTCATCTTTACTAATTTCTTTTAATCATTGAAATCTTCTAAATAGTCATTTCCAGTTCAAGATCTTTTATTAAAGCATAGGGTAAAAAAATGTTTTATAGATTCCAAAATTCAAATACAAAATGGAAACAATGAAAATGAGAGAATTTAGTCTCGGCTGTTATTTGCGGATGAGACTCAGGAAAAAAAAAACTTTCACTTTCGCCTCGTTAAAGAAAACTTTCCCTTGAGGCTTGCGAACGATCAAATCTTCAGATTTTGGTCTTGAAACAAAGAGGAAATTTTTTACCTTGAGTCCTTTATCGGATGTATTCTTTTTCAGTTAGTTAAATGTAGAACTTTCAATTTAGAGCTTTTTCTCAGCTTCCCGCTGGGTGAGGGGAGAAAGCGCTGGCCGGTCCTCTCAGGCGAAGAGGATCGGTTCTCCCGTCTTCGAAGCTGCGGGGCGAACCGCTGCCTCTGGAGTCTCAGCGATGGCTCCTCGGGCAGAGGGGAGCCCCCTGTTCTGGGATCGGGCCATCCGAGCCCGATCCGATCGCAAATGCGACCTTCGAAGGGGGTAGAAGGGATCGCTTGGCAGAGCCCTGCCAAGGATGTCCCGCCGCGATCACCGCCAAACCGGAAGCCTCTATTTTTTTTGTCTTTGTCATATTTTTCTTTTTCCTATGTTCAACCCATTGTTCCCATGTCTCATTATAATCTGAATCTTTTTGGCCCCTTAATTCTATTGTAAGCCTGTCCACTTCAGCACATTCGTAGATTTTATTAATGATTATACTTTCTGCAGAGATATCTGGGTTTTTCCAAACTGTGCAAATACTATCTTGGTTACGGTGCTAATATGTAATATTAAATATTTAATACTTTTGTTAAATTCTTTTTTGAATATTCCCAGGAGGAGGAAGTCTGGTGTAAATACTGTTGGTACTTTGGTTATTTCCTGCATCCATTTATGTAGTTTAGCCCAAAATCTTTTCATTTCACGACACCACCACCACATGTGAAAGAAGGTGCCTTGTGGGGGGTTTTTTGCACTTCCAGTAAATCTGGTTCACATTCAGACAAATCTTTGCTAATCTCATTGGAGCTGAATGCCATGTGTAACACCTTAATGTTTAGGCAAATACTGTGCAATTATTTCCAAGGCGATAAGGAGGCCTTCAAAGGCAGCCAAGGACAGAGGAGTGGATGACCCCGACCTTCACGTCCTCTTAGAGTCTGGTGAGAAAAACAGAGTTTGAAGGTGTTCTGTCGGGCTGTCTGGTAGACTCCTCCCAAAAATTCACAGGTACAAATTTCAGACACACACACGTTTGAAAATTCAAAACAATGTTCTTTATAATGAAAATTCACTTAAACCAAGTCCTCTTTTGGTATAGCCAAGAGCACTCGTCTCCAAACAAACTGGTAATTGGTACAAGTCCCTTATCAGTTCTGTGATACTTAGCTTGCAGCTGTGAGGCTATTCACAGTCCTTCTTCTTTCACAAAGTGAAACACACTTTGCTCTGGTTAAGTTTCAAAGCGGGAAAAATCAGCACACAAAAGGTCAAAGTCAGTAAAGCAGGCACGAAACACAAGGATCAGATAATCCTCCACAAGGGCCAAACCCACAGGCTGCTCTTTATAGCAGCCTCACTAATGACCACAGCCCCACCCAACCACAGGTGGCCTCATTTTCTTTGATAATAATCTCTCAGTTGTTGCTGCCTATGCATCGCTCTCTGCATGTGTGGCTGTATCATTAACTCTTGTTCTGAATCCAAGGAGGAGAGAGATAATTGATCTCCTTCTGAGCTGTCTGCCCCACTCTCCTCCTCCCTGTCACTCATGTCTTCTTGCTCAGAGGAGCCTTCATCAGCAGATTCCACCGGGGGCAAAACAGGCCTGCAGCATGTGGATGTCTCCCCCACATACACAGTCCTTGGGGCAGGAGCTGGGCCAGAGCTAACCACAACAGAAGGGACTTTGGAGGTCTTCTAGTCCAACCCGCTGCTCAAACAAGGAGACATTTCAGAGAAAGTCCAAACATTGTCCAGACTCTTCTTGAAAAACCTCCAGTGTTGGAGCACCCACAACCTCTGGTGGCAAGCTGTTCCACTGGCTAATTGTTGTCATTGCTAGGAAGTTTCTCTCCTTGATGAGTTTCCATCCGTTGCTTCCCATCCTTTGGAGAATAGGTGGAGGGAGCCCGTCTTCTTTAGGACAGGCCCTCAAATATGGGAAGGCTGTTGTCATGTCAGGGAGCCTCTGATTGGCATTGGATTTAAAAAAAAATCTTTATTGGTTTTTTTTCTTTTTTTATATAAAATATTCTTTCTTAAATATACACATTAAAAACAATGCAATATACAACAAAGGGTAGAAATAATAATGATGATGATGATGATGATGATGATGATGATGATAATAATAATAATAATAATAATAATATTTTATTACATTTGTATGCTGCCCCTCTCTGAAGACTTGGGGCGGCTCACAACAACAATAACAATACAATATACAGTAATACAAATCTAATATTAAGAAAAACAACTTAAACCCCATTAAACCCCAGGGGAAGAGCCTTCTCTGTGGCGGCCCCAGCCCTCTGGGACCAACTCCCCCCAGATATTATAATTGCCCCCACCCTCCTTGCCTTTCGTAAGCTGCTTAAAACCCACCTCTGAGATACTCTTTCCCCCTAGGCCTTTACAATTTTATGCATGGTATGTCTGTATGTATGTTTGGTTTTATAATAAGGGTTTTTAACTGTTTTAGTATTGGATTATTATTATATGCTGTTTTGTTGCTGTTGTTAGCCGCCCCAAGTTTGCGGAGAGGGGCGGCATACAAATCCAATAAATAATTAAATAAATAAATAAATTATTACTAAAAACAATCAAGGCTACACAATCACACCACATTCAAATGCTATAAGTCAGAAGGGTGGGGGGAATTAGCCCCCCCATGCCTGGCGACATAAATGGGTCTTCAACATCTTGCGGAAGAAAAGAGAAAGAAAAAGAGAAATAGAGAGAAAAGGGGAAAAACGAGTAGAAATACATTAAACGAAACACATGTAGAGAAAACGTAAGTGCTACTAGAGAGAAGATCAACTTAGATAGCAGATAGATAATTTTTCCTGAAGTACATTATCCTATTTGTGATTTGAGGCGTGATTTAATCTAATTGAGTTTGTATAGATATTAAAAAAATGTGCATCTGTTCAAATTTACAGACAATTATGTCAACTGTCCAATTGACTTTCGTTGGTGTGCAACCTGATGTTGAGGTTTCTAAGGTGGATGTGTTCTGCCCCTCTTCTAGTTCTTCACGATGCTACTGTTATTAATGTTGTTTTTTTGTTATGTCTTCATCTCGATCTCAAATATTGACTCGCATCCTGGACACAAATTGTTTCAACACCAACCCTCAAAATGTCGCTACAGAGCACTGCACACCAAGACAACTAGACACAAGAACAGTTTTTTTTCGAACGCCATCACTCTGCTAAACAAATAATTCCCTCAACACTGTCAAACTACTTACAATGTCTGCACTACTATTACTACTAGTTTTTTCTCATCATTCCTATCATCCTTTTCCTCCCACTTAGGACTGTATGACTGTCATTTGTTGATTGTATCCTAAGATTTTTATTAATATTGATTGTTTCTTCATTGCTTATTTGACCCTTGTGCCAATCATTAAGTGTTGTACCACTTGATTCTTGACCAATGTCTCTTTTCTTTTATGTCCACTGAGAGCATCTGCACCAAAGACAAATTCCTTCTGTGTCCAATCACACTTGGCCAATAAAATTCCATTCTATTAATCTCTTCCTTGCAGGGGGTCAAGAAGCCCTTCACCGAAGTGATCGCAGCCAACATTGGAGATGCTCAAGCCATGGGGCAGAAGCCCATCACGTTCTTGCGCCAGGTAGGCTTAGCCCCATTGCCCAGGGCCCTATACTGACCCAGACAGACCGGGTACCTGGGATGATCAGAACCAAGAACAGAGGGACTCTGGGCATGTGCAGAAAGCCCACGAGCCCCTCAGGGTGAGACCTGGGGAAGGGGGGAAGGGGGTGACGAGGTGGTGGGGAGGCCTCAGTATCACCCTAATTTCTCCTCCCCCCAGGTCAGCGCCCTCTGCATGTATCCCGACCTCCTGGAGTGCCCCGATTTTCCTGAAGACACAAAACAGAAAGCTCGGCGGCTCCTGACCGCGTGTGGAGGGCAGAGCATTGGTGAGTGTTCAATTCATGGCCCTCGGAGCGAAACCCCCGACTCAAAAATCCTTTGTTTTATGAATAAATCAACCTCTTTATTGATATAAGCACACATAATGAAAAGCAGATTTTAAACGGCCAGGAAAAAGGAGTTATTTCTCTTTGGAGCTAAATGTAAACAACAGTAATAATTTATTAGATTTGTATGCCGCCCCTCTCGGAAGACTCGGTGCAGCTCACAACAATACAATGTCGGGGAAAGATGCCAGACTCCAATAGACAACGAAGTCCATTTATCATTTATAGTCTGGTTTTAATTGAATTTAACGGTTGTTTTTTAAAGTATTATTAATCGGATTTATAATATTGTTCTGTTTTTGTACATGCTGTGAGCTGCTCTGAGTCCTCGGAGAGGGGTGGCATACAAATCCAATTAAATAAATAAATAAAATAAATAAATAAATTTAAGCGTATGATTTATGCTCACCAGATTCCTGGCAAGAAGCATCCGCCTGAGAATGAGTGTTATTGAGGCAGAAATCATGGTTTTAAAGCTTCGTTCAAGCACACCCCCAGTTTCACATCTGAACAATGTTGAATCTCCACACCCCATTCCCCACAATCCTTTGCCTTTATATTGCCTGGAAGTGACATCACACCCCAAAGAGGCTAAGTCAATGCACTAATACCTTTTATAATGCAACTCCTCTTGCCTTCTCAACAATCTCCTATAGCGAGGGTCTATCCACTCGCATGTCTTCCTCATCCTCTGACTGGGACCACTCCCCCATTCTCAAATCCGTCCATCACCCTGGGGAGGGAATTACTGAGCCCCTCAGAGAGAGGGTCCGCAACTTGGGCGTCCTCCTCGATCCATAGCTGACATTAGAACATCACTTTTCAGCTGTGGCGAGGAGGCCGTTTGCCCAGGTTCGCCTGGGCACCAGTTGCGGTCCTATTTGGACCGGGACTCACTGCTCACAGTCACTCATGCCCTCATCACCTCGAGGTTCGACTACTGTAATGCTCTCTACATGGGGCTACCTTTGAAAAGTGTTCGGAAACTTCAGGTCGTGCAGAATGCAGCTGCGAGAGCAGTCATGGGCTTTCCCAAAAATGCCCATGTTACACCAACACTCCGCAATCTGCATTGGTTGCCGATCAGTTTCCGGTCACAATTCAAAGTGTTGGTTATGACCTATAAAGCCCTTCATGGCATCGGGCCAGAATATCTGCGAGACCGCCTTCTGCCGCACGAATCCCAGTGACCAGTTAGGTCCCACAGAGTTGGCCTTCTCCAGGTCCCGTCGACGAAACAATGTCGTCTGGCGGGGCCCAGGGGAAGAGCCTTCTCTGTGGCAGCCCCAACCCTCTGGAATCAACTCCCCCCGGAGATTAGAACTGCCCCCACCCTCCTGGCCTTTCGCAAACTCCTAAAAGCCCATCTTTGCCACCAGGCATGGGGAAATTGATTCCCCCTGGCTGTTTCGTTTTATGTATGGTTTGTTTGGGTTGTATGAGTGTTTATAAATCAAGGGTTTTTAATTGTTTTGCTTTTTAATCATTGGATTTGTATTTTGTGTTGCTGTTGTGAGCCCCTCCGAGTCTTCGGAGAGGGGCGGCATACAAATCTAATAAATAATAATAATAATAATAAATAATAAATGGGGGGGGCCTGCCTGAGCCTCTGAGAGACCCCTGGGAAGAGCTGGACTTGGACTGAATTGACCTCTTGACCTCTTGGAGGTCTCCAGTCCAGTTTTTTGTGGCCGCTGTGGGTCAAGGTGGATCCGATGACTCCTGCAGGCCAGACCTGGTCATTTGCAGTCGGGGGTCTCCCCAACCTTGGCCACTTTAAGGCTTGTGGACTTCAACTCCCAGAATCCCCCCACCCATTTTCTCTTCCTGCCTTCTCGCCCCCCCTTTCAGGGTCTTACAGCGCCAGTCCTGGGATCGAGCTCATCCGCCAAGATGTGGCCGCCTTCATCCAACGCCGAGATGGGGGGGTTCCCTCCGACCCGGAGAATATTTACCTCTCCACGGGGGCCAGCAATGCCGTTGTGGTAAGGGGGGCCGGGGGGGGCGATTTCGGAGGACACTAAAGGGTCCATTTCTTTCTTGGAATGCTTTTATTGTAGGGGTTTAAAATTGTTTTCAACCCTTTTTTATTTTTATTTTTAATTTTTTAAACAATGCAAACAAAGAAACATAAATAAGGTTTACAAATTCTGAAGCATCGACATATCCCGTTCAATGATGTTCTCCTTTCGTCTTACGAATTACAGATTCCATTGTTTAACCTTGATTTTACTTGCTGTAGGCCACCCAGAGTCCGTAAGGAATAGGGCGGCTTATAAATTTAATAAGTTAAACTAAACATTTAATAAATTATAAATGTAATAAATTAAATTAAATTCTTGGGGATGGGCATCTGAGGTGCTCACTGAGTTTGCTGTACTTTAAAAAATGAATGATTGTCCTGCCCTTTAAGATTGATGGTGTGTTATTTTGCATAGGGGGTTGGAGTGGGAAAATTAAAAGAAATGCAGAGCAGGACTGACCCTTGCAGGCGTGATGGCATTGCAGCCCCTCCTCCTCCTGCCCCTCCTCCTGGCAAGGGGGCCACTGGGGGGGGAGCCACTTGGGGGGCCTCCTGCGAGCCCCCCTCCAATGGCCTCCCCTGGCAGCACCAGCCCTTTGGCGGAGACAGCACCGGGCACGGCAACAACTGCACAAAGCCCCCTTTGTGTGCCCATTCCTGGCCCTCTCCGTCTCCTGGCAGAGGTGGGGCAGCCCAGGGAGGGAGGGAGCCATGCCTGGGACCCCCAAGCAGGTGGGGGGGGGGACTGAGAGCTGAGCAGCCCCAGGAGGAGGCTCATGGTGGAAAAGGTGCCAGGACTCTCTGCCCGCCTTGGGGGGGCACCGGAATGCCTCCCCCCTTTCATGCCCCCAATTGCCAGAACGGTTGCAGTGGGGCAGCATTCTGGCAATTCGAGTCAGTGGGGAAATCTATGGAGCTTTCATTTATTTATTTATTGTATTTATTTATTTAATGTATTTATTTATTTATTTATTTTGTCAAGTACATATTAGTAATATACATAGTTATAACATTGTTTATATACATAAGAGGGCATGAGATTCTTGTGTTTATATACATGAGAGATATACTATATATATATAATGTATGTATATTACATGTATGTATGTAATGTACATATGTAACATGTGTGTGTATGTATGTGTGTGTGTATATATATATGTATGTATGTATGTATGTGTGTATATATATATATATATATATATATATATATATATCACATGTTTTTGCTGAATTTTTAAAATTAAGGGAGACTAGGATAGTGCTATTTCGGCCTTGTTCTGGCCTCATCAGCTAGCCATACCCTCACTGGGACATATAATATGTCTGTATGTGAGATGTATATATATATATATACGATGTTCCCTCGATTTTCGCGGGTGATGCGTTCCGAGGCCGCCCGTGAAAGTCAAATTTCCGCGAAGTAGAGATGCGGAAGTAAATACACCATTTTTGGCTATGGACAGTATCACAAGCCTTCCCTTAACACTTTAAACCCCTAAATTACCAATTCCCATTCCATTAACAACCATTTACTCACCATTATTGCTGGTACTCACCATTGAATAAGACATTTAGTGATCCTAATATTTATAAACGTAATTATTTATTAACAATAATTATTTTTTTTGTTATTTATTTGCAAAAATTATTAGTTTGGCGATGACATACGACGTCATCAGGTGGGAAAAACCGTGGTATAGAAAAACCCCCGCTAAGTATTTTTTAATTAATATTTTTGAAAAACCGTGGTATAGCCTATTCGCGAAGTTTGAACCCACGAAAATCGAGGGAACACTGTACAGTATATGTATACATGAGATGTATATTCTCATGTTTATATACATATTGTGAGCTGCTCGGAGGGAGGCGGCATACAAATCTAATAAATAATAATAATAGTAATAATAATAATAATAATAATAATAATAATAATAATCTGTGCACCTATACTGTACCTATGTGTTTGGTTTTCCTAGCCTAAATGTAGAACCTGACTTTTTCCACCCTTGAATTTCATTTCGTTCGATAGCATTGACATTGGGCAAGGCCTCGGATGCCTTCAGATGTGGCTCCATGTGCTGCCACCTGTGGCATGTGTGCTGTAGGTTCCCTACCCCGGGACTAGGCAAACCCAGGTGCTGCACCCGCCCTGAGCCACTCCCGGTGCTGCTAACCCACTCTGGGCTTCCTTCCGTAGACGATCCTGAAGCTGCTGGTCTCCGGGGAGGGGTCTTCCCGGACGGGTGTCATGATCCCCATCCCGCAGTACCCGCTCTACTCCGCCACGCTGGCCGAGCTCCACGCGCATCAGATCAACTACTACCTGGACGAGGACCACTGCTGGGCGCTGAACGTCGAGGAGCTGCGGAGGGCGCTGGGCCAGGCACGGAAGCGGTGCCACCCGCGGGTCCTCTGCGTCATCAACCCAGGCAACCCCACAGGTAGGGCCCCTCGGCCAGGCCGCTCCAGAGAAGAGTCTCGGTGGTGCAGTGGTTAGAGGGCAGCACTGCAAGCTACTTCTGCGGATCTTTCTTTCTTTCTCTCTCTCTCTCTCTCTCTCTCTCTCCCTCCCTCCCTCCTTCCTTCCTTCCTTTCTTTCCAAGTCACCTGTTACCTAGTCTTGTAATGAAACGTCTACAAGAAAACCACCCCATTCTCCTTTTTGGGGAACAGGCCTTCCTTCCTAAGAAGTACTTGGCTGAGATTGATGGTTTGGGGGGTCCTTTCCCCTTCTCCATCCCTGGGCCCTGGAGTCCTTCTGAGAGAGGGCATCCTTCCTTCCAATGAGCCCCTTCCTGCCTCTCCTTCTCCCCACAGGTCAAGTCCAAAGCCGCAAATGCATCGAGGAGGTCATTCACTTCGCTTGGGAAGAACGCCTCTTCCTGATGGCCGACGAGGTAAAATCCCCCCCCCAAACCCTTCCCTTTGCAGGGTGGGGCATTTGAGTCAGGAGGAGGAGCGTGTCCGGGGGTCTCAGGGATGCCTCTGGCTCAGCCTCCTGGAGTGGGGGATCTTCTAGATGTCGGGGCCCCTTCCGATCTGATCAGCTGTGGTTGGAGATCAGGAGAACGGTCGTGCAAAACATCTGGAAAAATTCTGGGTCGGAAGTGGGTTGACAATTTAATTTAATTTAATGTATTAGATTTATAAGCCACCCAACTCCAGATGGACTCTGGGAGGCGTGGAACAATAATACTTATTTATGTAATTTATAGAGCCACCCCCATCTTCTGAGCAAGCATTCTGAATGACGCCCTGAAGGGCGGCCTATAAATCAAATGAATGAATGAATGAATGAATGGATGGATGGATGGATGGATGGATGAATCGATGAATCGATGAATCGATGAATGAATGAATGAATCAATCAATCAATCAATCAATCAATCAATCAATCAGTCAGTGAATGAATCTGAATGAATCAGTCAGTGAATGAATGAATATGAATGAATTAATCAATTAATCAATTAATAAATCTGAATGAATCAGTCAATGAATGAATGAATGAATGAATGAATGAATCAATCAATCAATTGATGAATGAATCAATGAATCAATCAGTGAATGATTCTGAATGAATCAGTCAGTGAATGAATGAATATGAATGAATGAATCAATCAAGAAATTAATCAATCAAGGAATGAAAAGGAATCAATGAATAAACAATAGGTGTAAACAGATGTAAAATAATAAATATTCTTGAGATGCCATAAAACCCCCCAATAAAAACAAAATATAGTAATTAAAAAGCCCAGTATTGAAAAGACCTCCATCCATCTATCGTCCATCTCTTCTGGAGCGGGGTGCATTTGCTTAAAGCCACGTTTTAAGGCCCTTGCCCCCCCCCCCCCGTTGAGTTTTTCCCTGCTGCCTCCCAACCTCCTGCAGGTCTACCAGGACAACGTCTACGCCGAGGGCTCCGAGTTCCACTCCTTCAAGAAGGTCCTTTTCGAGATGGGCCCCAAGTACTCGACCAGCGTGGAGCTGGCCTCCTTCCACTCCATTTCGAAGGGCTTCATGGGCGAGTGAGTGGCAGGGGCTGCTGAGAGGGGGGGCGGGGGGCTTCTCTTCTGGAGGACCAGCCAGGCAGCGGCTGGACCAAAGGGGCTTTTTTTCCAAAAGGCAACTGGACTTTCTTGGTTTTTATTTTTCCTCCTTTCAATACATTCTTCTTATAGCTTCCTCCCTCCCTCCCTCCCCCCCTCCCTCCCTCCCCCCTTCCTTCCTTCCTTCCTCTCCTCTGTCTCTCTCTCTCCCCCTCCCTCTTTCTTTCTTTTTTCTTTTTTCTTTCTTTCTTTTGTTCTTTCTCTCCTCTGTCTATCTGTCTCTTTCTCTCTCTCTCCCTTCTTCCTTCCTTCCTTCCTCTCCTCTGTCTCTCTCTCTCTCCCTCTTTCTTTCTTTCTTTCTTTCTTTCTTTCTTTCTTTCTTTCTCTCTCTCTCTCTTTCTTTCTTTCTCTCCTCTGTCTGTGTGTCCCTCCCTCCCTCCCTCCCTTCACAGTGCTTCTACCATCCACACCACTTTTTGCTTCTCTCGAATGAGCTTCTTTGCTCCAGCGGAATAAATTCCATTGAGAATAGAAGCGGAAGGGACCTCAGAGGCCTCCTAATCCAGCTGCCTGCTTAGGCATGAGACCCTGCACGCATTTCTATTTCCTGGAGGTGGGAACTGAAGGAAGCAAGAAGTTTTCAAAGGGAAAACAGGAAGGAAGAAAAAACCCTTTGGGGAAAAAGCTCCTTTGCCTTTCCTGCTTGACTTTCTCGCCCCCTGCTGGTGGGAGAGGGAAGTGCAGGACCTGCCTCCAATCCTCTCCTCTCACCTGACCAGGTGTGGCTTCCGTGGAGGTTACATGGAGGTGATTAATATGAACCCTGAAGTCCAGCAACAGCTGACCAAACTGGTCTCCGTCCGCTTATGCCCACCAGTGACCGGTCAGATCCTCCTTGACGCCGTGGTCAATCGGCCCCAGCCAGGAGACCCCTCCTACCAGCGCTTCAGCCAGGTGAGTTCAGAAGAGGTGGACAGCCAAATGGGGTTGGGGGGGGACCAAACTGGGGGGGGGTCCCTTACTGAGCTCAGGGAATTGGTTGCATTAAGAGAGTTAAAAAATCGAGAAGTATCTGCTAGATGCCACAAAGAGACGGCATTAAAATAATAAAATAAATATATATATATATATATAACATAGTATAGTATAATAAATATAATATAATATAATATGCCACCCTGAGTCCTTTAAGTGAACCACAGTGAATTTCGAATATTTTATAATACAGTGTTCCCTCAACTTTCGCAGGGGATGCGTTCTGAGACCACCCACGAAAGTCAAATTTCCGCAGAGATGCGGAAGTAAATACACTATTTTTGGCTATGAACAGTATCCCAAGCCTTCCCTTAACACTTTAAACCCCTAAATTACAATTTCCCATTCCCTTAGCAACCATTTAGATCAGCGGTCCCCAAACTACGGCCCGCGGGCCGGATGCGGCCCGCTGAGGTCATTTACCCGGCCCGTGGCAGCGTACGAGATTTACCATCTATAATATACTAAGTTCCGAATGTCCTCTCCACTCTGCTGCCGAGCGTCTGGCGGCGGCAAGGAAGAGGAAAGCCAGGAGGGCGGGGAGGAAAGCACCCTATGGCAGAGCAGCAACAGTTCCTCTGAGAAAGAAATTGGCCAATTGCTTTCCTCCCCGCCCCCTGGCTTTCCGCCTCCTCCTCCTCCAGACGCTCAGCTGCAGACCGTCTTTGTCCCTCCAGTGCCGCTTTTTTGCTTTTTTTTTTTTGCACCGGTGAGGTTTGCGCGCGCTTGGGCACTTTTGGCGTGTGGGGGGTCTGCTGCGGAGAGGGAGAGAGAGAGAGAGAGAAAGAGGGAGACATAGAAAGGGAGTGTGAGAGAGAAATAACGCAAGAAAGAGAGGGAGAGAGAGAGCGGGAGAGTGCTGCTTTTTTGCTTCTTCGCTGCCCGCGGGGAGCCTGGAAGCCCTGCAAGAGCGTCTGGAGGGGGCAGTAAACAAGACCGGCTCTTGGTCCCTTGAGCCCGCCACCGCCGGTCTTGTTTACTGCCCCCTCCAGACGCTCTTGCAGGGCTTCCAGGCTCCCCGCGGGCAGCGAAGAAGCAAAAAAGCAGCACTCTCCCGCTCTCTCTCTCCCTCACCGGTGCAAAAAAAACCGAACGGATGCGGCGGCGAGCTCAAGGAACCAAGAGCCGGTCTTTCTCCGCGCTGAATTGTTGCAGCTTCTGAGGCCGCATCCGCCTCCAGGCAAAGGGATCTCCTCGGTGGGCGGCCCCGGTCCGAAAAGGACCGGCTGTTGGCCCCTTGGCGGAGGCAGAGGCGGCCTCAGAGGCTGCAACAATTGCCTCTGAGGCCGCCTCTGCCTCCGCCAAGGGACCAACAGCCGGTCCTTTTCGGACCAAGGCCGCCCACCGAGGAGATCCCTTCGCCTGGAGGCGGATGCGGCCTCAGAAGCTGCAACAATTCAGCGCGGAGAAAGACCGGCTCTTGGTTCCTTGAGCTCGCCGCCGCCGCCTCCGTTCGGGCGAAGGGATCTCCTTGGTGGGCGGTGGCGGCTGCAGCTTCAAGGGACCAACACCCGGTCCTCGTTGAGCTGAGCTTCCTTTGGCTTCCTTCGAGGCGGCAGGTGAGCTTTGCAGCTTTGCATCGAAGGAAGCCAAAGGAAGCTCAGCTTGGGGGCGGGCCTGAAGCAGCCACCGCCGCCTACTCTGCCCCGGGCTTCGGCTGCACTGGGCAGCTCTGGCGGGCGCGGGGCAGCAGGGCAAGCCGCGAAGGTGGCACCGCCAAATGTGGGTCGAGCGGGGGGGGGCACTAAGCAGTAGCCGTAAGGCGGCAGTGGGGCGGTTGGCTGCAAGGCACCGGCGCCGGCGGCTTGATGTGTTACGTACATTGCTGGCGCTGCGCTGGACATGGGGCTGGCACCTCCGTCCCGGCCCAGCCAGCGGGCCAGTGCCAGCCCTGTGCCCAGGCCCAGCGCAGCGCCAGCAATGTACTGCGACCCGACGTTGGTGCCACTGTCTTGGAGCTTCTGCTTGCAGCCGACTGGCTCGCGGCGCGTTGCAGGGCAGAAAAAAAAAGAAGAGAGGAAGGAAGAGAGAAGAAAAGGAGAGAGAGAGAAGGAAAGCATGAGAGAGAGGGAGAGAAAACAAGTGAGAGGGGGAGGGAATGTGAGAGAGAGAAAGAGAAAAATGAGAAAATGATGGAGGGAAAGAACGAGGGAGAGGGAAACAAAACAAATGAGACAGAAGGAAAAAAAGGGAGAGGGAAGAGAGAAGTGGAAAGGAGGGAAGGAGGGAGGGAGGGAAAGAAGAAGAAATGGAGGGAACAAGGAAGGAAGGAAGAATGAAATGAATTGAGGGGTGGAGGAAGGAAGGACTTTTTTGGGGGGGCGGTGTAAATTTTAAAAAAAATTTCTCTCAACATACATTCAAACAATACAATGTACCATCTAATTTTCCCTGAATAAAATGCAGTATTTTGTCAGTAACTAATATCAATCATCAAAAAAGTTGCAAAAGTTTTCTTTTCTAATGTTGTGATCCAGGTACATACTTTTCTTTTAATTAAATTCCCTCCTTAATGTTCCTTCTAAAAGTACAACACCAATTATATTTCTAACTTAACCATTATGCCAAAGTGCTTTCTTCTTTCTTTATATATTTTTCTATAAATATTTTTATATATTTTTCTATAAACCAAGAAAACCTTGTATAACCAATCAGATGTTAACAAAAGAAAATTAAAAACAAAACATAAACATATATGAATCTCAGACTTCTTTCCCCCCCCAAATAGTACGTTCCCATTTTGTTTTTTACATTAAAATAAGGTATGTGCAGTGTGCATAGGGATTTGTTCATAGTTTTTTTTATAGTCCGGCCCTCCAACAGTCTGAGGGACAGTGAACTGGCCCCCTGTGTAAAAAGTTTGGGGACCCCTGATTTAGATTATTATTCAGCATGTTTATTTATTAAAGTTTATTAAAAAAAATATTTATTAAAGGCAGACAAAAATTTAACAATGACATATGACGTAATCGGGCAGGAAAAACAATGGTATAGGGGGAAAAACAACGAAGTATTTTTTTAATTAATATTTTTGAAAAACCGTGGTATAGACTTTTCGCGAAGTTCGAACCCGCGAAAATCGAGGGAACACTGTACTTTACAATAGTTTCTTTATTTTAGTAGGGTTTTTTATTTATTTAGTAGTAGATTTAGTAGATGGTGACCGTCATAGATACGAACCAGTTGCCGATCCTGTGAATTTTGGTCACATGACGGTGGGGGATGTTGCAACAGCGTGAAAAACAGTCATAGATCAGGGACGTTGTAACTTTGAACAGTTGCTAAGCGAAATGTTTAAGTTGAGGAGCCTGTGTGTATATAAAGCACAGTGTGAGATTTGACTTTTTTCTTTGAAATCTGCATATTTTCCTCTGGGGGGGGCTTCCAGATCTTCCATCTTGGCTTTGGGCGCCCCCTCCCTGCACCCACAACCCTGGGGAAGGGCAAAAAAGTCAAGATGGCTACTGTGACTATGAAGCTTTGCCGCTTTGTTGAATTCTCCTTCTGCATTGCGGAGTCTGGAGAAAGATTGGCCCCCCTATTCCCCCCCCCATTGGATCCCTGCCCTTGTGTCAATCAATGCCAAAGGGAAAAATCAGAACATCTTGTCCAGAAATGGGGCCAGCAGGCTGGGAGAGGAGCTCATGCCGTGTGTCTTGGGCCCTGAGTGGCTTCTTGGCACTTAATTTGGTTGCTTTAATTTGGGCTGAGTGGTTTGCAATGGCTGGCTGGATGCCCAGCCCTGATTGTCAGACGGGGGGCGGGCGGGGGGGCGGGCAGAGAAATTAGTTCAAGGCCTGTGTGCAAAATTAAGGAGTGTGCAGAGCGACTCCTGAGTGGTCAAGAATGCACCTGCGCAAAGGAATCTGCTGGGATTCCAGCAGAGCCTTCTCTGTGGCGGCCCGGGCCTTCTGGAATCAACTCCCCCCCCTCGGAGATTTGTACCGTCCCCACCTAGGTGCCTTAAAAATGCACCTTTGCCAGCACGCCTGGGGTCATTGAATCTTATTATCTACCCTGCCCTAATCAATAGAAGTGGGTTAGCATGAAGCAGAAATGATGGGTCTTTAAATGAATTGAGGTTTTAGAATGTGGCATTTCCTAATTTTCACATGTTTTTAGATTGCATGTTTTTTTTTTAGCATTTTAAACATTAGATTTCTCACATGTTGTATTTGTCCTGTTGTAAGCCGCCCTGAATCTCAGGAGAAGGGCGGCATAGAAATCTATTTATTAAGTGAGTGAGTGAGTGAGCAAGTAAATAAGTAAATAAGTAAATAAGTAAATAAGTAAATAAGTAAATAAGTAAATAAGTAAATATTCAGGAGATATGAATAATGATTCAGTTATACAGACCAGATACATTAAAGTGTATAAAATAGTGTTTACTTTAGAAATAGCACAGTCGAGTTAAACAGTCAATCTCTCTCAATACAACAATAATATTACAAACCTCAGTTTGCCTTACATATCAGACATACATTACAGCTTACAAAATACAGCAAACTAACATAGAACACACACAGAGCTTACTACATCCATCACAGCAAATCAGCAGAAAGAACAGAGAGAGAAAATCCTGCTTTCTGGCTCCCTCTAGTGGCAATTTGCAGCATTACCTCTTAAAGCTATAGTACTGTAATACAAACAATCATTCATTCGTAGCTGGTTTTTATATTGCCAACCCAACTGTCTTGTACAGAGTACTAACAAAAAAGATGAAGAGAGTATGGCAGCCTTTGCATTATGCTCAGAGCAGGAAGTGTGTGTGTGTGGGTGTCTTCGGGGTCCCCAGAGTCTTGTAGCCCCCCGACCTGTTTTGGCAGCCTGCAAAGCTATTGTGGAGCACCGTTAGGGGGGGGGGGGTCCTTGGCGCTCTCAGAGCTTGGTGGGGTTTTCTTGTAGATGTTTCATGACCCAGTTAGGTTACATCATCAGTGTTAGAAGGGAGAGGAGGCGGAGAAATTTGATGTCCTTGATGCTCTCTGTGCTTGGTTTATTTATATTATAATATGCTATGCTATGCTATGCTGTATTATATCATATCATATTAATTATATATTATATTATATTACATTACATTACATTGCCGCCCAACTCCCTAGGGATTCAGGGTAGATATTTTCTTGTAGACGTTAAATGACCCAGCTAGGTTACATCATCAGTGCTAGAAGGGAGAGGAGGAGGAGGAGGAGGAGGAGAAAGAGAGGAGGAGGAGGAGGACTGTGGGGTCCTTGATGCTCTCTGAGCTTGGTTATTTTCTTGCAAACCTTTCATGACCCAACCAGGTTACATCATCAGTGCTGGCTGGGAAATTCTAGGAGTTGAAGTCCACAAGTCCTAAAGTTTGCAAGATTGGACACTCCTCCTGGTCTAGCTGATTAAGGGGGCCAGTGGTGGGTGGGTGCCCACAACACGCTAAGCTAAGAGGGGGCTTCCCAGAGCATCCGAATCCAATTGGAGTCGTGGGCTTTGTGGGCATTTACCGCTGAGAGAGGGCTGGGAAAGCACCATGAAGAGGTATCAATGCTATTGCTATTGCAATACAAAAAGCTCAGAGCTCTTGTGCGCCCCCTGCCTGCAGGAAAAGGCCGCTGTCCTGGGCACTCTGGCCAGAAAAGCCCGGCTGACCGAGGAGATCTTCAACCGGGCCCCCGGGATCCACTGTAATCCGGTCCAGGGGGCCATGTATGCCTTTCCCCGGATCGAGCTGCCCCTTCGGGCCTTGAAGGAGGCTGAGGTAAGGGGGGGGTGCTCTCTGTGGGTCTGGCGGTTCCAGAGGGGGGGCAGCCTGCAGGGCCTGGGGGGAGGTTGTGTGGGGCCTGAAGAATAAGGGAGGGAGGGAAGGAGAGGTGGGATCCATCTGGGACAAGGGCCGACCAGGGGAAGGTCAAAAAAGTCAAGATGGCTGCTGTGTGATCCAAGGGTTACAAGGGGAGGGGCCTTCAAAGGTGTGGGGTTTTTTCCCACCCTCTTGACTTGGCGGCATAGCGGTTGGGGTGCAGGATTCGCAGGCCAGCTCTGCCCACTGACAGCAGTTCGATCCTGACTGACTCAAGTTTGACGCAGCCTTCCAGTCAGTAAAATGTGGACTCAGATTGTTGCGGGCAAGAGGCTGTAATGGCTTATAGAGGGATGTAAAGCAGTAGGAAGCGGTATATAAGTCTACATGCTAAGTAAGAAGGGCAGGAGAGACGGAGGGAAGGGGGAAGGAAGGAAGAAAGGGAGGGAGGGAGGGAAGGGGGAGAGAGAGAAAAAGCCAAAGAAAGTGGAAAGAAAGGAAAGAAAGAAAGAAAGGAAAGAAAGAAAGAAAGAGTTAAGGAGAAAAAAGGAAGGGGGAAGGAAGGAAGGAAGGGAGGGAGGGAAGGGGAAGGGGGAGGGAGAGAGAAAGCCAAAGAAAGTGGAAAGAAAGGAAAGAAAGAAAGTTAAGGAGAAAAAAGGAAGGAAATAGGAAGGAAGGAAGGAGAGGAGGGAAGGGAAGAGAAAGGGAAGGGAAGGAAGGGGGAGAGAGGAAAAAAGCCAAAGAAAGTGAAAGAAAGGAAAGAAAGAAAGTTAAGGAGAAAAAGTGAAGGAAGGATGGATGAAAGCAAGGAAGGAAGGAAGGAAGGAAAGGAAAGGAAAGGAAGGAGGGCAGGGAGGGGCAGGGAGGGGCAGGGAGGGGCAGGGAGGAAGAAAGCCAAATAGAATGGAAAGGAAGGAAGGAAAGAAAGAAAGAAAGAAAGAAAGGAAGAGTTAAGGAGAAAAGATAAGGGATGGATGGAAGGAAGCATGGAAGGGAAGAAGGGGAAGAAGGAAGAAGGAAGGAAGGGAAGGAAGGAAGGAAAAGAAAAAAAGAAAGAAGGGCTGTGGTGGCCAGCTAACTCTGCCCACTGACAGCAGTTCGATCCTGACTGACTCAGGTTTGACCCAGCCTTCCGTCCTTGTAGGGTGGGCCAAAGGAGGACCCTGATTCTTGGGGGCTAGTATGTAAATGATGCTGGGAGGGGGAAGCCCAGCCCAGTCGCCCGTGTGAAAAAAGCAGCTTATGGCTGGAGCTCTCTGGCCTCCCCCCAGCAGGGGTTTCGGTTCAAAGCCTGCGCAGGGGATGAGTCCAGCCGCGGCCTTATGTGTCCTGAGTCAATTGGCCCCCTGGAGCCCCGCTGCTTGAACCGTCTAGAAAAGAGCCAGGTGGGGCTCAACACCCCCTCCTCTTCCCCCTCCCCAGGCCCAGGGCCAGGCGCCCGACATGTTCTTCTGCCTGAGACTCCTGGAGGAGACGGGCATCTGTGTGGTGCCGGGCAGCGGCTTCGGCCAGAGAGAGGGCACCTTCCACTTCCGGTGAGCGCTTCCCCTCGGCCCTCAGTGTGTGTGTGGGGGGGGAAGACTTCAAAGGGTCACTAAGTGCAGGGATTTGTAAATTGAGGATTACTTTTAATCTCCCTCCCACCCTCTTTCTTTCTTTCTTTCTTTCTTTTTTCTATCATTCTCTCTCTCTCTCTCCTCCCTCCTTCCTCCTTTCTTTCTTTCTCTCTCTCTTTCCTCCCTTCCTCCTTTCTTTCTTTCTTTCCTTCCTTCCTCTCTCTCCCTCCCACCCTCTTCTTTCTTTCTCTCTCTGTTTCTTTCTTTTTCTCGCTCTCTTGTCTCTCTCTTTCTCTTTCTCTCTCTCATCTCTCTTTCTTCCTTCCTTCCTTTGTTTCTTCCTTTCCTTTCCTTCCCCACGCACCCTCTTCCCGCTCTCTCCATCCCAGAATGACCATCTTGCCCCCCGAGGAGAAGCTGGGCGTCCTCTTGCAGAAGCTGAGCCAGTTCCACGCGAAGTTCACCCGGGAATATTCCCAGGACCAGCCCTAGGGGGCGTCCCGGGAAGGCTGCCCGTAGAGACGCCAGGGCCGTGATGGGACTGGACGGGACTCCTCCCTGGGCTCCCTCCCGGGGCTTACGAGCACCCTTAGCCCCCCAGCCTCCACCAATGACGAGGGCCAAGGCGGGGTGCACAGAGGGGGCCTCTGAGAAGACCACCCGCCCTGCCTGACCTCCAACGGACCCTCCCGGGACCTGCAGGTGGAAGCTTCCGACCAGCTCTGGCCACCAGCTGCCTGGAGAGCTCTCGGGTCATCAAGCCAAGTCGCCTTCCCTCCCCCCCACCTTCAGGGGCTCCACCAGAGCGGCCTTCCAGTTTGACACACACACACACACACTCTTCACGCTCTTGGTTCCGCAGTGGGGGCCTCTTTTATGAGGGGGGGTCTCGCCAGCTGGGGAAGGTAGCCATCCCACAGGGCCTGGCAAAAGCAGGCAAGAGGTTGTGCCTTGGGGGAAAGAGGGGGCCAGCGCTCCCCACCTCCCTCCCACTTCTGGGAATGTGAAAAGGGGGCGGCAGGGGGTTAATAAAACTGATATGATCAATAATTTGTTCATTCATTCCTATTTATTTATTATTTATGTATGTATGTATGTATGTATGTATGTATGTATGTATGTATGTATGTATCCATCCATCCATCCATCCATTTACTTAATTGGAACAGCGGAGGGCAAGAGTCCATTGTTTGGCATTCCTGCAAAATATTTCTCCTCCCAGCGAGAGAGACAGAGGGAGAGAGAGTCAGAGACAGAGACAGACAGAGAGAGAGAGAGAGAGAGAGACAGAGAGAGAGAGAGAGAGAGGACACTTCTGGCGCCCTCTTGTGGCTAACTGCAACACTAACTCCTAAAGCTATAGCGTTATAATACATGTAAGCATACATTGATAGTTTGTTTATATATTGCCAACCCAACCAGTTAGGTATATAGTGCTAACAATTGGAACAGCGGGAGGGAAGGCCTATGATCCCTGCAAAATCATTTCTCCTCCATGTGGGTCCAGGCTGCCCCTGCGCTGGACACAGACAATGCTTTCTCTGACAGGGCGCCAGAGGCCGTGAAGCCCTGTCTCCGCTTTGTGTTTTTCTTGGCCAAACACGGCCGGCTCTCTGGGCGCCTTGCCCGCTGGGCTGCCTTCCAAAGGGCTCTTCCAGGGAGCGGAGCTGCAGGGCTGCCCTGTCGGAAACCAGTCCATGCTGATCTCATCGTTGCAGCTGAGCCTGGCCTGGTGGTCTTCCTTCCAGTGGTCTTGGGTGGCAGCTCCCGTTGGTGGCCTGGCTGGGTGAGGTGGGAGTTCTAGCTCAGCCGTCTGGCAGGTGTTAGTTTGGAGGAAACAACTCACTCCCCAATGAGAGTCAGATGGCCAATGTCAGAGCTGCTGTTTCTCCTTCTCCTTCTCCTTCTCTTCTTCTTTTCTCCTTCTCCTCCTCCTCCTCTTCCTCTTCTTCTTTCTACTCCCCCCTTTCTTCCTTTTTCCTCTTTTTCCTTTTCCTTCTCCCTCTCCCTCCTTCTTCCTTCTTCCTTCTTCCTCTTCTTCTTCTTTCGACTCCCCCTTTTCTTCCTTCTTCCTTTTTCCTCTTTTTTCCTTTTCCTTCCCCTTCTCCCTGACCAAAATCGACCGGTTCTGCGTAGCTGACCCTACCCGTAGGAGCCCATCACGGCCACCGAGGCTCTGTGGCCCAATGGCAGCAATAAATGCTACTGCTATCAACCTGGCCGTAGGGCTTGAGACCACCTGAGGTGTCTTCCTGCTCCCCCCAACGGAGTCGATCACGGCTGGGACTCTGGTAGGATGAGGAGGAAGAAGCCGGCCGAGATCTGGTGGACATGGAACCTCCTGAGCTGCTGACCAGGATCTCTGCCAAATACCTCTGGCCGCGTTTCTTCTTCTGATCCTGAAGCAAGCAAGCCAGGCACCAACTGGGGCCCAGACGTCTGGGGCAAACCGCCCTGCCTGGACCCTGTCCAGCACCCCACCTGCTCTCCCTTCCGTGACCCACGGCGGCTGTTCCTGGTGGCTCTCTCTCTCTCTCCCTGCTCTCCACGCAGAGGATGGCTGGGCTCCGGAGCTGCCTGCTGGCTGTGGCTCTCCTGGGAGGGCTGAGGGGGGCCCTGAGCTGCCTGCCTCCCCCGGGGGGTAAGAAGGGGGCAAGGAGGGAGGAATCTGTTGTGGGGAGATTCGGCACAAAGGTTGGGAGGGAGCTGCCTTTGGGGCAGGGGACATCCTGGCTTGAAGGACACCTCGTTCTTCTTTTGGAAGACACAGAAGGACGACCGGTCCTAGTCTCATGAGAAGAAGGACCAGGGCTGACTTAGCAATAGCATTTGGACTTATACACCGCTTCCCAGGGCTTTCACGGCCCTCTCTAAGCGGTTGACAGAGTCAGCCTATTTGCCCCCAACAATCTGGATCCTCGTTTGACCCCCTTGGAAGGATGGAAGGCTGAGTCAACCTGGAGCCGGTGGGGAGATTTGAACCGCTGAACTGCAGCTGGCAATTAGCTGAAGGAGCCTGGAGGGCTGTGCTCTAACCATTGCGTTACCATGACCTGTCTGCCTTCCTTCCTTCCCTACTTCCTTCCTTCCTTCCTTCCTTCCTTCCTTCCTTCCTTCCTTCTTTCCTTCTTTCCTTCCTTCCTTCCTTCCTTCTTTCCTTCCTCTCTTTCTCTCTTTCTCTCTTTCTTTCTTTCTTTCTTTCTTTCTTTCTTTCTTTCTTTCGTATACTTATATCCCACTTCCCAGTGCTTTTCCAGCCCTCTCTAAACTGTTGACAGAATCGGCATTTTTGCCCCCAACAATCTGGATCCGCATTTCACCCCCCTCGGAAGGACGGAAGGCTGAGTCAACCTGGAGCTAGTGGGGAGATTTGAACTGCCAAATTAGGGGCAGCTGGTGGTCAGCCGAAGTAGCTTGCAGCACTGCACTCTAACCACTGCACCACCCAGGCTCTTATTCTTGCGTTGGCCTCCTCCTCCTCCAGGACCTCTTCTGGAAGCTCTTCCTGTGTCCAAGACCTTCCTCAGGGTCTTGCTTTCCTTTCCTTTGCAGCCCCCTGGGAGGGGAAGGAAGAGAAGAAGGGAGGGAGGGAGGAAAGAAAATGAAAAAGGGAAGAAAGGAAAATGGGAATGGAAAAGAGGAAGGAAGGAGGGAGGGAGGAAAAAGAGAAAGGGAGTGGGGAAGAGAGATTCCTGACGATGTTACCTAGTTGGATACCCTGCCTTTCTGCCCCTCCTTCTTCACTCTCAGTCTAAGGAAGGGAGGGACAGCCAGGAGGTCAACCAACCTGTGCCCCCTTTTGCCCCACAGCCAGGAACTGGGCCAGGGGCCGGCCTGCCACCCAGTCCTCCACCTACCCCCAGTGGGGCACCGTCTACAGCCGCGCAGGGAGCGCCGTGGATGGCAACCGCGACGGGGACTGGCGCCACGGCTCCTGCAGCCACACCCTGGCGGAGGAAGAGCCCTGGTGGAGCCTGGACCTGGGCGCCTCCTATGCCATCTCGGCCGTGGTGGTGAAAAATCGCCAGGAGTGCTGTGCGGGGCGGCTGCAGGGGGCCCAGATCCGCGTGGGGGACTGCAGGGCCCAACACGGCAAGTGCAACCCAATGTAAGGAGGGTCAGGGTCCCAAGTGGATGCATAGCATTTATTGCATTTTTAGATTTATATACTACTTCACAGTGCTTTTACAGCCTCCTCTAAGCCATTGACAGAATCAATCTCTTGCCCCCAACAATCTGGGTCCTCATTTGGCCCACCTGGGAAGGAGGGATGGATGGATGGATGAATAGATGGGTGGGTGGGTGGATGGATGGATGGCTAGCATTTAGATTTAGCACTTAGACTTATATACCACTTCCTAGTGCTTTTCCAGCCCTCTCTAAGTGGTTTAGAGCAGTGTTTCCCAACCTTGGCAATTTGAAGATATCTGGACTTCAACTCCCAGCATTCCCCAGCCAGCATTCGCTGGCTAGGGAATTCTGGGAGTTGAAGTCGAAATATCTTCAAGTTGCCAAGGTTGGGAAACACTGGTTTAGAGAATCAGCCTCTTGCCCCCAACAATCTGGATCCTCATTTGACCTACTTCTCTAGGTTTATTGATATCTCTATATATTTATAATGACTACATATCTGTCTTTTTTACTCTTTTGAATTGAATACATTGCGTAAAGATTTGTAAAGAAGAAATATAATGGAAATAGGCTAGCCACCCGAGTCTTCGGAGAGGGGTGGCATATATGTTTATTAAATAATAATAATAATAATAATAATAATAATAATGGACCATTGAGATGCATATCAATTTTTTATTCTGTAAAAATTAATAAACTCTCTAAATAACAGTAGTAGTAGTAGTAGTAGTAGTAATAATAATAATAATAATAATAATAATAATAATAATAATAATAAACCCAAGTTAAATTGCGTTTCTACCTCTGCAGCTGTGGGTCCATCTCCAACAGCAGTGCCGGCTCCCTCAGCATCATCTGTTGTAATGGACAGCGGGGACGCTATGTGACAGTGGTCATCCCTGGCCGGACAGAGTACCTGACCCTCTGTGAGCTGGAGGTCTATGGCTCCAGAGTGCGGGACGGGTGCTAGAGAGCATCGAGAGGGGGACAATGACGAGCAGGATTGGAACGGCTCTCTAATAAAGTCCCTGATTCAAGTCATGCGTCCTCATTTCCTTCCTCTGTCGGCAGGCCTAGTTTTGGCCAGTGGGCTTCAGCAGGTCAGAGTCGCGTTCGGAAGCTTACTGGTCAGACGCGGAAAAGATACCAGGAACCAGAAACTTTGAAGAACAAAGACAATGCAGCAGGAATTATTTTGAAGAAGTTTTACTCTTCTTTGTATCAAAACTATATTCTCTAGTTTCTATGTACAGTGGTACCTCTACCTAAGAACACCTCCACTTATGAACTTTTCTAGATAAGAACCGGATGTTCAAGATTTTTTTGCCTCTTCTCAAGAACCATTTTCCACTTACAAACCTGAGCCTCTGAAACTGTAACTGGAAAAGGCAGAGAGAAGCCTCCATGGGGCCTCTCTAGGAATCTCCTGGGAGGAAACAGGGCCGGAAAAGGCAGAGAGAAGCCTCCGTGGGGCCCCTCTAGGAATCTCCTGGGAGGAAACAGGGCCGGAAAAGGCAGGGAGAAGCCTCCATGGGGCCTCTCTAGGAATCTCCTGGGAGGAAACAGGGCCTCCACCCTCCCTGTGGTTTCCCCAATCACATACATTATTTGCTTTTACATTGATTCCTATGGGAAAAATGGCTTCTTCTTACAAACTTTTCTACTTAAGAATCTGATTTTTTTTAATTCTATTTTTAATTCTATTTTTAAACTTACCTATTCTAATTTTATGTATGGTGGGACTGGTCTCTGGGTGTCACACGACTTTTGTTGCCAATGACAATTCGTTGTTTTGACAATGCCAATAAATTTATTATTATTATAAATTTATTATTATTATTATTATGATCACAGAACGAATTAAGTTTGTAAGTAGAGGTACCACTGTACAGAATACAATACTATCTTACTATGCAACACCGTCACCAACTACAAACTACTACTCAGGAACCAGTACAAACTACTACTAACCTCTAACCACAACGAACCACAAACCACCACACCAATGCAAAGGTGCTTTGCTGTTTATACAATTCTAAACCAATCAGGTTGTAGCCTATTCATCTTGACTCAGCAGTCTTTTCACTTTGCATAATTACAGCCCTTCAACTGTAAATGGAATATTACTTCAGGAGAGTATTAATCCTGGCACAGCAATCGTCCTCTCAGCCAAGATGAAGGTTTCTTGGGGCTGAAGGAGGGAGGGGGGCAATGTCCCCCCTCAGACGCAGCCTTTGAGGAAGGACTGAGCAAGGCAGAGGCTGGAGGACGTCCAGCAATGCAGCTTCGTTTTTGTAGGGGTTGGGTCATAAGAGAATCTGGAAGCAAGTCATAGTTTCTATTTCATCTTATACCCAGCTCAAAATCTAATTATTTTTGAGTTTCTTTCTCACTCTTTCTTTGTTTCTTTGTTTGTTTGTTTGTTTCTTTCTTTCTTTCCTTCCCTCCTTCCTTTCTTCCTTCCTTCCTTCCTTCCTTTCTTCCTCCTCCTCCTCCTCCTTATTTTTACATTGTTGCGCTCCTTGATTCGTTTCCATCCATTGCTTTGTTCCTTCCTCCTTTCCTTCCTCCTTTCCTTTCCTTCATCAATTTACCAATTGATCTCTCTCTCTCTCTTTCTCCATTTCTATAGATGGAGAAAGAGAGAGAGAAATGATAGATATCATTCATCTCTCTCTTTCTCCATATATCATCTATCTCTATCCATCCATCCCTATCTATCTATATCTATCTATCATCTGTCTGCCTACCTGTCTGTCTATCTACCGGTATCTATCTATCTATCTATCTATCTATCTATCCATCCATCCATCCATCCATCCATCCATCCATCCATCCATCCATCTATCTATCTATCTATATCTATCTTCATTTTTATAATCTCTCTCTATCTCTCTGTCTCTTTCTCTTTCTGTTAAATTTATTAGCTGCCCATTTTGCCACACAGGAACTCTGGGAGACTTACAATATGCAAAGATACAAGTGTATAAACCCAATACCATAAATACCATAAAACCAAGCTAGCTAAGATGGTTGTGGTGGGAGGGAATACAATGGAAACGGGATCTGCTGAAGGGACCTGCTGACCAAAACTGGGTGTTCATTCCTTCCTCTAAGCACTTTCCAAAATCTCAACTTCAGTTTGAATCATGGTGGCTGGAATTGTACATAACACTGATAGAGGTTTTAATGGAAAAATCTGAATTTTGATAATGTAAGGAGGGAGAAAGATTATTTTCCATATTTCCGCTATGTCAACCTACCTTCCCTACAACCTTTGCAGTGGAATTACAGTACGTTATTCCCTCTGTTTTGGGATCATTCTCATAGCTGACCCAGCTGAACTCCAACACTCTGGACATTTTTAAGTGAAGACTGAACTGCCACTTGACTGGTGTGCTATAGGGTTCCTGCTTGGGCAGGGGGTTGAACTTGATGGCCTTCATGGTCCCTTTCAACTCTATCAATCAATCAATCAATCAATCAATCAATCAATCAATCAATACAAACAAACAAACAAACAAACAAAGTGTATTTTCAGGTAAGGGCCAGAGCACACAGTACTCCAGGGGTGAGCTAACCACGTATTTATTTCCTTTCTTCTCTTAATAACTCCAAACATGGATTTTGCTCTTTGGACAACAGCAGGTGTGACCCCCCGCTTAACCCTGCCTGGGTCACTCACAGGTTCCTCAGGTGGAGGTGAGGGGATTCCGGAGCCTCCCATCGTATTTTTATTGTATTTCAAGCCTCCCAGAGTCACCCTTGTGGAGGAAATGGGCAGCATGAAAAATGTAATGAATAATTAAATAAATAACATTGCACCTGCTCGTTCGAGACTCATTCCAGAGGCCAATGCAGTCCGAGACTGAATCACCAGGAAATATTAAGATCATGCGAGAAGACCACTTTATAAGGCCTTGTTAAGGCCACGCTTGGAATCCTGCATCCAGTTTTGGTCACCACACTATAAAAAAGAATAATAAAACTCTAGAGAAGTTGCAGAATAGGGCAAGCCGCCCCAAGTCTGCGGAGAGGGGCGGCATACAAATCTAAATAAATAAATAATAAATAAATAAATAAATAAATAATCAGGATGATGAGGGGACTGAAAAGTAAAACATACGAAGAGCGGTTGCAGGAACTCTCTTTGATCTCAGATCTCTAGTTAACATGGGTCACTCTGAGTTAGCAGGAGATTATTATTATTATTATTATTATTATTATTATTATTATTATTATTATTATTATTATTATTATTTAGATTTGTATGCCGCCCCTCTCTGAAGACTCGTGGTGGCTCACAGAGTAGATACAGAGATAAACATATATAATAAATCTAATAATTTAAAAAACAACTAAAAACCCTAGTGTAATACACAATCATACAGTCCAATCACACCATACATTACATATATTGGTCAGAGGGGCAAGGTCTAATTGCTCCAGGCCTGGTGACATAGATGGGTTTTGAAACTCTTGCGGAAGGCGAGGAGGATGGGGGCAGTACAAATCTCTGTGGGGAGAGGGTCGGTGCCCCCACAGAGAAGGCTCTTCCCCTAGGTCCTGCCAAATGACATTGTTTGGTTGATGGGACCTGAAGAAGGCCAACTCTGTGGGACCTAACTGGCCACAGGGATTTGTGTGGCAGAAGGCGGTCCCGTAACTAATCTGGAGATACAGATTTCATCTTCTTAATTGTAACTCACAGAAATAGTCCAAAAGCACAATCAGATAATCCATCTCTCACAACATTCGAACGTTGACTTCCTCACTAGCTCGTCACGAGACTCACCCCTAAATAGCACAAAGCCGTGGCCAAGTGTTCATAGAGCTTTTCACGCATAGACCTCTTCCTGTTCAGCCATTCCTGCCTCCTAATAGCTCTGCGCACTCTTGCATCAAGAAGAGGCTCTTCTCCTGAGTCACTCATGGGCCCTTCTGTAGGTGCAACAGGCCCTGATTGGCTTTGAGCCTCTGACCCCACATCCTCTCTGACCTCCTTGCTATCAGACTCGGGTACCAAGTACACTGGCCTAGGATACCATCCCACACCCGTCTCTCAGACAGGCCACAGCCACAAGATATTTCCCTTTTTGTCCTGTCCCTTTAGTTTGCCGGGCAGAGAGTGTGGGATATTAGAAAAACAGGAATTTCAGCCTTTCTGTCACTGGCTGTGATTGTCTTCAGCCTGCAGTGATGACTAAATGTTTTCCCTCTTTAACAATCAGGTTCCCAGGGAAAAGGTTACGTCTTTGTTATATATATTATTTCTTTGACGTCCAGGGAGGAGCAGGGCATGGTGACAAGATGCACCTTCTGTGGCTCCAAATAGCATTTGGGTCATCTGAAACAGAGACAGCCATCCTAGTCAAACCCCTCGTGGCTTTCCCAGTCGGCAAAATGTCTGGTACTTGTTCTGCCGGGCTCTCTGATAGGAGCCTCCCGAAAATTCAAGGATACAAATTTCAGACACACACACGTTTGAAAATTCAAAACAATATTCTTTATCACAAAAATCAAAATAAACTAAGCACTCTTTTGTATTGCAAAGAACACTCTTCCCAAAACAACCGGGTAATCTGTACAATTTCCCTTAAGCAGTCATTAAGTACTTAGCCAGCAGCTGTTGAGAAACTTCACACCCCTTCTTCTTCCTTTTTTTTTTTTTTTTTTTTCAATTTTTTTATTATTTTTCATAAAAAGACAAACAGATACAAACAAACAATAAACATAAAGTGGGGGTGTATTTCCCCCGCTTCTTATGAAAGTATAAATTCAAATATAGAAAAAGAATACATATGTATTAACTATTATAAAAAAAAGAAAAAATTAATAAATTTGAATTGAAGTTTACAAATCTTAATGTGGGTATTAAGTTTAGTATAACATAGTTAGCAAAAAGGAAAGATACCTTTAATATAATCCTAATTACTATAATAAAATAGTATTAAACCTTCAATCTAGACAGTAAGACTAAATTCAACTATTATACTTCAAAAATCTTAATATATTGCTTATACTTATATATACATAGCTATATCATAATCATCAAAAAATCCTTTTAAACTAATATTGCTATTATTATCATCTAGATAAAAACTAATACAAAATAAAGAAAAAGAAAAAACAACCACTAACAATATATCTTATTTTTTCTTGTCTATCCATTTGTAAACGTTGTTCCATGTTTCGTAAAATTTAGTATCCTCTTGATCGTTTAATCTTCTTGTCATCATATCCATTTCAGCGCAATCTAATATCTTAGCTATAACCTCTTCTTCCTTGGGGATTTCCTCCCCTTTCCAGTTTTGCGCATATATTATTCTAGCCGCAGTTAATATATGTATGATTAAATAAAAAATTTCTTTCTTATAAATCTGGGTTGTGACACCTAATAAATAAAATTCCGGGGTATTATCTATATCTTGTTTTATTATTTCTTTTAATATTTTTTCAATCATCTTCCAATATATTTTTGCTTTGCTGCATGTCCACCATTGATGATAATAAGTTCCTATATCCTTCTTACATTTCCAACATATTGGGGATGTTTTGGGAAACATTTTTGCTATCCTATTTGGTGGGAGATGCCATCTATAGAACATTTTGATTTGGTTTTCTTTTAAAGAAACTGATTTAGTCATTTTCCAATTATTGATCCACACTTTCTCCCATGTGTCTATATCTATTTCCTTGCCAATATTTCTACACCATCTTATCATAGTATCTTTTAAAGACAATTCTATATTTTTATGAGCAATAAGTAGTTTATATATTTTCCCTATCATTTTTGTAGGGTTAGTGGTTATTAAGGTAGTTAAAGAATTCTTACTTTTATTAAAAATGTAAAGAGTTTTATCCTTCTGATATCTAGATCGGATCTGGGCATAGTGCCACCAATCTATTATTATCCCTTCTTCTTGTAGTTCAATTCTAGATTTAAGCTTCATCTGATCATTTAATAGTTCTTTATATCTATGAGTCATTTTCTTGTCCTTTATAGACTTTGGATGCGTTATTGCTTCTAAGGGAGCTAACCAATCTGGGATGCTTAAGAAATGATTCTTCTTTATATCTTTCCATACTTCTAGTAAGTATTTCCTTAATGTATGCCTTTTAAAATATGAATGGTTTTTGTCCTTATCATACCATAAAAATGCGTGCCATCCAAGCATTAAATCATGTCCTTCTAGTTCAAGTGTTCTTTTATTATCTAAGATTATCCAATCTCTAAGCCATGTTAGTGCAGCGGCCTGATAGTATAATTTCCAATTTGGAAGGCCAAATCCTCCTCTTTCTTTGATATCTTCTAAACAATTCATTTTTATCCTTGCTTTTTTACCTTGCCATATAAATTTTTTAACTAAGTTTGTTAAAGTTCTTAAAAAGATACCCCCTGGGTTTATTGGTATTGTCTGAAAAAGAAATAAGACCTTGGGTAAAATGTTCATCTTAATTGTTGCAATTCTTCCTAAGAAAGATATTTTCAAATTGTTCCAGGTTGCTAAGTCTTTTTTAATTTCTGCTAACAATTTCATATAATTATCATTTTTTAATGTTATTGTTTTCGCTGTTAAATTTATTCCTAAATATTTTACCTTTTTTACAGTCTTTATTCCAGAAATAGTTTCTAATTTAGTTTCTAGTGTTTTGTTCATGTTTTTAGTCAAGTAATGTGTTTTGTTTTTGTTTATCTTTAAACCTGCTACATTTCCATATTGTTCAATGGTTTGTAATAAAGTAGGAACTGTTGTGGTCGGTTCTTCAATTATAAACATTAAATCATCTGCAAAGGCCTGGAGTTTATAGATTTCATCTCCTACGGTTAAACCTTTTATTCTGGGGTCCGCTCTTATTTTGATTAATAAGGTTTCAAGGGTCATAATAAATAACAATGGTGATATAGGACATCCTTGGCGAACTCCCTTATTTATATCAAGTATTGGTAATTGACTGTTATTCAATATTATATTCGTTGTTTGTTTTGAATATATAGTATCTATTAGATTAACAAATTTTGGGCCAAATCTCATTTTATTTAATTGCATTTTTATAAATATCCAATTAACGTTGTCGAAGGCTTTTTGAGCATCCAAAAACATTAAAGATGCCATCTTATCTGAATGTTGTTCATAGTACTCTAGTATATTTATTACAGTTCTAATATTATTTTTAATTTGTCTCCCTGGAAGAAACCCATTTTGGTCTTGGTGTATTATTCCATTTATAACTCCTTTAAGTCTATCTGCATAAATGGCAATAAAGATCTTATAGTCTACATTTAATAGTGATATAGGCCTATAATTTTTGATTTTTTCTGGTTCTGTACCCTGTTTGTGTATTAAAGTTGTCAGTGATTCTGACCAAGATTTAGGAATTTTTCCGTCAAGTCTACAGGAATTAAAAGTTTCTAACATATGGTTTCTTATTGTTTCATTATCTATCTTATACCATTCTGCAGGTATGGCATCTGGGCCTGTGGCCTTGTTGCTTTTCTGTTTTTTAATTGTTATTAGGAGTTCCTCCATTGTTATTGGTCCGTCCATGGTAGCCTGTTGATCTTCTGTTATTTGTGGTAGATTTGAAGCCTCTAAATAGTTAAAAACTTCATCTTCAATGACATGATCTTTAGCATATAATTCCTTATAGAAATTATACACAATGTCTGCCTTACCTTCTGTATCGTATTTTATTTTACCATCTTTATCTTCTAATTTTTGGATTAATTTTGATTGACTTTGTTTTCTAAGTTTATACGCTAGCCATCTGCCAGGTTTATTTGCATATTCAAAGTATTGTTGCTTTGCTCTTTTAATCTTTTCAGTTAATTGGTTTTGTTCTATAACTCTAATTTTATGTTTAATTACGTTTATTTCTGTCTTTAGATCTCTATTCTTAGTATGTTGCTGCGATAAGGATTCTAATTGTTTTAGTTCGTTTGTTAATTGTAAATACTCTAATTTCTTTTCCTTATTGTATTTTGCTGTATAAGATATTGTTAAACCTCTTATGTACGCTTTAACTGTATCCCATAAGTTCTGTGGAGTAGTGTCTGATGTTTTATTAATTTCAAAAAATATTTTTAATTCCTTTTCAATCCAATCCTTATATTTCTTGTCGTTTAATATATGCCTGTTCATCCGCCAATTGTTCTGTTTATTATTCATCGTCATATAGACCACTATTGGATTGTGATCGGCCCATGTATTAACGTCTATCTCAACTTCTCTTATTTGCTCTGCCACCGTTTTTGGTGCCCATAACATGTCAATTCTCGTCCAAATTTTGTGCGGATTGGAATAAAAGGTAAATTGCCTTTTAAGAGGGTGTCTTTCCCTCCAAATATCGCTTAATAATAGTTCCACTTTCATTTTTTGAAAAGTACTGGGTAGCAAGTTTCTTCTTGTTTTTTTTCCTTTTCCCCTTTTTTTATTACCTCCCCCTCCTGAGTGGTCTAATTGTCTATTCGCGATAGCATTAAAATCACCTATTATCAATAGATTATCAATAGCTAAATCTGTTATTATTTGGTGTAAATTTTTATAGAATGTCATTTGGTCTTCATTGGGGGCATAAATAGAAACAACCACTAGAGGTCTGGGTTCAATATCTACTTGTACAATCAATATCCTACCCTCTTTATCCTTATATATTTGTTTGGAATTTATAGAATTCTTGACATACATCACTACACCTCTTTTTTTTTGGTCTGCTAATGCAGCATACATTTTTCCAATTTTGGGATTCAACAGTAATTTTTGGTTATCTTTTTTAATATGAACTTCTTGTAGTATTGCAATCTGAACATTTTGGTTTCTGATTTTGGAAAAAATTTGCTTCCTTTTTCTTGGTTCGTTAAGTCCATTAACATTTACGGAAAAGATTTTCAAGTCTTTATTCGTTGTCATTTAATAGGTTTTTTGGTTTCTCGCTGAGGTTGAACTCTTCTAGAACCTTGGTCCTGCTCTATTACTTGGGCAGTTGCCCCCAGGTTTTCTTCTTGCTGAGTTAGTGATTTTTCCCCTGGTTGCTGTTGAGCTGGCTGTAGTTGGACCACTAGTTGCTTACTTGCATGGTCGGAGTGGCCCAATCCACTCTGTTCAAGAAAGAACATAGCTTGATCTACGTTTTCCAGTTTGTACCTTGTAGAGCGCCATGTCAGAGAAAGTCCTTGTGGAATAAGCCAACGGTAAGTGATATTTTCTTTAATCAAGATTTTGGTTAAAAAGTGGTAATCTCTTCTGTTTTCTCTGACACTTCTTGGAACTTGTTTTAATATCTTTATTTCTACTCCATGTCGTTGAGGCGGGGAGTTTCTTGAATAATGAAGTATCTCATCTCGCAACGCCTTTCTTGTAAATTTAATATGTATCTCTCTTGGGAGGTTGTGTCGACGGATATAGCTATTCGAGATTCGGTATACTTCATCGATTTCTTTCTGTAAAGCCATGGGGTCCTCTTGAAGTATACCTCCAATGATTTCCGCCATAGTCGTTTTTAAGTCTTCATCTTTTTCCTCTTTTATATTCTGAAATCGAAGTCCGTACGAAGCTCGTTGCATCTCCAGCTGGATGATAGATTCATCATATCTTTTGTATCTTTCATCAGCTCTCCCTTCAAGATACTCCATTCTTTTCTCATTTTTGTCAGCTTGCTCTTCAACTTTTTTAACTCGGTCATCACTTTCTTGAAGAGTTTGTTGGATCTGCTTTATCTGATCTTTCATCTCGCCCATATCAGCTTTCATTTGAGCCATCTCCACTTTAAATTCTGCCAAGTCAGCTTTTATGGCTTCTCTTTGTTGTGTTGCCTCCTCCTTTATGGCTTCTCTTTGTTGTGTTGCCTCCTCCTTTATGGCCTCTCTTTGTTGAGTGGCATCTTCTTGTGATTTGACCATAAAGTCCTTCAAAGCATTCAAAGTCTCATGTATAGTTGCAAGATTGGACTGCATTGTTTTGTCTTTGTCTTTGTCTTTGGTAGACATGGTTAGCACTTGATGCGAAGGAGAAGAATGCGGTGACACTTGTGGAGATAGGGTAGTTGGTGTTGTTTGTTTCTTTGTTGTTTTAACAAGAGTTGAGGTGTGGGACATTATCAAATTAGAATCCACTATTTCAAATTTTAAGGTTAGTTTCAATTTTATATATAGTGAAAAGGAAAAGAAATTACTATAAATTCCAAATCTATTCAATATATTTTGTTTCCCTTATAATATGACTATACCAATTCAATAGCAATTCAATTAATAACAGTATTAGCCTTTTCAAGTAAAAGGAGGACAGAAAATAAAAGAAGAGAAGGAATATCAACTATATATAGAGGACAAAAGAAAGAAAAGAAAAAAAAAGATTTTTTGGAGGAAAAGACTTTGGGAGGAGGGGAGAAAAAAGAAAAGGGGAAAAAGTAAAGTAAAAAAAATTGTTCAAAAAGAAAAAGAAGGAGGGTGGTATTTTAGTTCAACTATTTAGAATAGAGCAGGAACCCAAGGATTATTAACAATGCATGTAGTTCAAACCAAACTTCTTATAGTAATAGAAATGTAAGGAAGAAAGTCAAAGAAAAATCAGGGAGAAAAAAAAAACCAGATAGTTATTCAAAGACACAATAACAGTATTGTATACTTAAGTTCTTCTTATAAATCCTGTAATTTTGCTAGGAAGTAGAAATGAAAATCCAAATCTCAAAGGGTAAAGTTATATTTGATTTCAATTCAAAATTCAAGGAGTAAAGCAATTCCAAAGCTTGCTTGTGTTCAAGATGGAGTCAGTTTATTTTCCAAATTCAAGACAGGAACAAAGAACAAAGAAAGAGATCCCAAGATGGAGTCAAGTTAATTTTCGTGCAGCAGGCAGATGTTAAACCAAGGAGTTCTCAGCAAATAATCCAAAGGGTGTCAGCAAATAGTCCAAAAGGCTCAGCAAGTATTCCAAATAGGTTAATCCAACAATAAGTAATCCAAAAAAGAAGTGAGTTCAATCTCTTCTAGATTCCATTTAATTCATGATTATTAAGTTATTCATGTTGTGAAAATAGGCAGCAAGAAAAAAAAAGGCAGCAAGACTGTGTTCCTCCGCTTCAAAAATTAAGTCCAGAAGATTATGATTTTAAAAGTCTATCAAGAACAAATTCTGATCATCACTAGAAATTTCCTTTAGCAGTTAAAATTTCCTAAATAGTCATGTCAAATTTAAACTATTTTGTTAAAGCATAAAGTCAGAAAATTATTTTGTAGATTCCCAAGTTCACGTTCAAAATGGAAAAGTAAAAGTGAAGAGAAAAAAAAATTAGGTCCGGCTGTTATTTGCGGATGGGTTTAAACAAGAAAAAACTTTCACTTTCGCCCTGGGAAAAAAAAAACTTTCACTTAAAAGTTTTACGATCTTCTGACTTAAAGACGAAACACAATAGAGATTTTTACCTTAAGTCCTTTCTCTGCTATATTCTTTTTCTATGTAGATGTAGATATTTTTACTTTCGCTTCTTTACTTTTATTCTTCCTGCTGAGTGAGGGGAGAGAGCGCTGGCCGGTCCTCTTAAGGAAAGAGGAGCGGTTCTCCCGTCTCCGAAGCTGCGGGGCGAACCGCTGCCTCTGGAGTCCTGGCGATGGGTCCTCGGGCAGAGGAGAGCCCCCTGTTCATGGATCGGGCCATCCGGGCCCGATCCGATCGCAAATGCGACCTTCGGAGGGGGTAGAAGAGATTCGCCTGGCAGAGCCCTGCCAGACACGTCTCGTCGCGATCTCCACCAAACCGGAAGCCTGGGAAACTTCACACCCCTTCTTCTTCCAACGAAGGGAGACAGACACACACGCTGCTCTGCTTTGGTTTCAAAGGGGTGAAAAAGCAACAAAGTCCAGCACACAAGATTCCTGATGAAACTGCAACAGATATTCTTCCACAATGGCCAAACCCACATGCTGCTATTTATAGCAGCAGCCCTAATTACTGGAGCCCCACTCAAACACAGGTGGCCTCCCTTATTTCCTGTAATATGTTCTTACTTGGTCTCTTCTATGTATAATTCTGCGCTTGCGTGGGTACAAAACGTCATCATCTGAATCAATGGAAGATAAGGGAGATTGACTGCCTGGTCTGTGTGCCAAGCCCCCTCTCCACCTTCTTCTTCGTCCGAGGAAACTAAACTCTGAACTGATTCTGTCGGCAATAACACAGGCCTGTGACATGTGGAAGTTTCCCCTGCATCCACCTCCCCATTCCCTGGGGCAGGAGCTGGGCCAGAGCCAACCACAAACAGTACCACTCCATAAAGCCTTAGCATGACCACACCCAGAGTGCTACGTCCAGTTTTGGTCACCACACTGCAAAAAAGACATTGAGACTCTAGAAAAAGTGCAGAGGAGATCAACCAGGATGGTTAGGGGACTGGAAACCAAAACATACGAAGAGAGATTGCAGGAACTGGGCCTGGATAGTCTAGTGACTGTCTAACCACAGGAGTTACTGTGGTCAATCCACAGTCATTGAATGTAAACATGCCTGGGATAAACACAGATCCTTCCTAAGATAAAATGCAGGAAATAGTATAAGGGCAGACGAGATGGACCATGAGGTCTTTTCCTGCCGTCAATCTTCTAGGTTTCTATGTTTCTAGTGAAGAGAAGGACCAGGGGAGACATGATAGCAGCCTTCCAATAGTTGAGGGGCTGCCACAGAGAGGAGGGGGGCCAGGCTGTTTTCCAAAGCTCCTGAAGGTCAGACAAGGAATAAAAGATGGAAAGTGATCCATCCATTCCATTCAACTGATGGAAATAAGAGGAAATTTTCTGACAGTGAGAACAATCAACCCATGGAACAGAAGTTGCTTTCAGAAGTTGTGGAAGCTTCAACACTTTAACAACAACAACAACAATAATAACAGCAGCAACAATGACAATGGCAACAACAACAACAGAGTTGGAAGGGATCTTGGAGGTCTTCTAGTCCAACCGCCTGGTTATCCAACATCTGCTTAAAAACTTCCAGTGTTGGGGCATTCACAACTTCTGGAGGCAGGCAGTTCCATGGATTCATTGTTCTGACTGTCAGGAAACTTCTCCTTACTTCTATGTTGCTTCTCCCCTTGTTTAGTTTCCACCCGTTGCTTCTTGCCCTGCCCTCAGGTGCTTTGGAGAACTTGGGGCTTTCAAGAAGAGACTGGGCTCAGAAATGGTGCAGTGTCTCCTGTTTGTGGTGGTGGGGATTGGATTAAATGCCCTACAAGGTCCCTTCCGTTTTCCTGCATTCTGGCATTAGGGCCAATTCCTTTTCTAAGTCTGAATCTTTCTCCTTTTCAAACGATTCCCACTTTTTTTTTTACCAAGGCCAAGAGGCTTCGTGGCCTCCGTGTCTCAGGCTTCAGGCTATTTGCTTAATCCAGTGAAATGCAAAGCAGGGAAGGAGCTTGGCATGTGTTTGTGGTGTGGCCATGCCTGGGAGACCAAAGCTTGATGGCAACAGATAAAAGGCCAGATAAATCCAAGCTAACCGAGGCAGGAGGAGGCACTTCTGGAGCCGGGGAGCCCCTTGCAAGTCCAGCTGCTGCTAACGGTGAGTAGCTTTTCCGCCATGAAGCGATATTTATTTATTTTTATTTATTTATTTTTCTCCAATACACAATAATACACAATGAAGGCTATAGAGGATATAGTAGAGAAGATATAGGAGATATAGGAGAGACTATAGGACAGGGGACGGAAGGCACTCTTAGTGTACGCCTCTTACTGACCTCTTAGGAATCTGGAGAGGTCAACCGTGGATAGTCTAAGGGTAAAATGTTGGGGGTTAGGGGATGATACTACAGAGTCCGGTAATGAGTTTCACGCTTCGACAACTCTATTATTAAAGTCGTATTTTTTTACAGTCCAATTTGGAGCGGTTAATATTCAGTTTCAATCTGTTGTGTGTTCTTGTGTTGTTGCGGTTGAAGCTGAAGTAGTCTTTGACAGGCAGGACATTGCAGCATATGATCTTGTGGGCAATACTTAGATCATGTTGAAGGCGTCTTAGTTCTAAGCTTTCAAGACCCAGGATTGTAAGTCTAGTTTCGTAGGGTTTTCAGTTATGGGTAGAGGAGTGAAGGGCTCTTCTGGTGAAGAATCTTTGAACATTTTCAAGGGTGTTAATGTCCGAGATGCGATATGGGTTCCAAACAGATGAGCTGTATTCGAGGATGGGTCTGGTGAAAGTCTTGTAAGCTCTGGTAAGTAGTGTGAGATTTCCAGAGCAGAAGCTACGTAGGATTAGGTTGACAACTCTTGAGGCCTTCTTAGCGATGTTGTTGCAGTGGGCAATATCCTTGGGGATGGGGGCCCAGTGGGAAACCCTAGACCTAGTTCCTGACCAGAATGTGGGAAGAGGGCAAGAGCTGGCTGACAAGCCACAGTTCATCCAGGGCAGGGGTCTCCAACCTTGGCAACTTTAAGCCCAGAGGATTTCAACTCCCAGAATCCCCCCAGCCAAATATTACACAAATGGTACCATACATCTGCACAACTTGCGCATGTTTTGATCAGAATGTTAGGGTTGCCTGTTGGCATGGATGTCAGGAGAGAGGGGTGTTTATGCACATGTTTTGGGAGTGTTTGGTGGCATAGTTCCCTCTAAGCTGAGCAGTGAGCAATCGCTCACTTAAAAATCATCATCAACTCAGAGTTTTCCAAACCTGCCCAGAAGCCGAGAGGGAAAGAGTGAGAGGGAAGGAGAGAGAGAGGAAGAGAGAGAAACAGATAGAAAAAAGAGAGGAAGGAAAAGAGAAAGAAAAAGAATGGGAGTAAGGAAGAGAGAAAGAAAATCAAAATCTACTTTGAAACTAGCTCAACTATTTCAGTGGCATTTTGATATTGATGGAGTTGCCCTATTATGAGCTCACTGTTATAGACACACAGGACAGTATTTTGTTTTGAAATTCTCTGAGGCAAAACAGGGTGGGGTTTTTATTTGTTTGTTTGTTTGTTTATTTATTTATTTATTTATTTATTATTATTGTGCCGCCCAGTCCCGAAGGGACTGCCGCGCAGACACTATACTTTTCCGCCCCCCCCCCCCCAAAAAAAAATTAGAGGGAACACTGTTTGGTGGTGCAGAAATTTTGGAAAGAGATGCAAGATGAGATTTATATGTTGTGAGCTGCCCGGAGTCCTCGGAGAGGGGTGGCATTCAAATCCAATCAATTAATTAATTGGATGTTAAATATAAAATGGGTGATTACAAAGGAGGTGGCAGAAGGACGCAAAAACGGACAATACAAAATTGGTATCGGTACATGGTGGAACACATTCAATTTGGAATTATGGATACTAAAATGAATACGATCAATGAAAATAAAGTGGAAAAACTGATGGGAAGATGTGACAGGGACAGAGGTTTCATGGTCAGTAGAACTCTGCTCTTTTCTTTAATCAGTTAAAGCAGTCGATATAGTCACCTCTGTTAACTCCAATATTTACAGCTATCCCTCCAAAGCCCCACCCCCCTCACCACTGAATATCTCTGGACATCACTGAGATGGTCATTCTAACAACAACAACAACACAGTTGGAAGGGACCTTGGAGGTCTTCTAGTCCAACCCCCTGCTTAGGCAGGAAACCCTACACTATTTCAGACAGATGGTAATACAACGTCTTCTTAAAAGTGCTCCAGTGTTGGAGCATTCACAACTTTTGGAGGCAACTTCTGTTCCACTGATTAATTGTTCTGACTGTCAGGAAATTTCTCCTTAGTTCTAAGTTGCTTCTCTCCTTGTTTAGTTTCCACCCATTGCTTCTTGTTCTACCCTCAGTGCTTGGGAGAATAGGTTGACTCCTTCTTTGTGGCAACCCCTGAGATATTGGAAGGCTGCTATCATGTCTCCCCTGGTCCTTCTTTTCATTAAACCAGCCATGCCCAGTTCCTGCAATTGTTTTTCATACATTTTAGCCTCCAGTCCCCTCATCCTCTTGGTTGCTCTTCTCTGCACTTTTTCTAGAGTCTCAACATCCTTTTTGCATCATGGTGACCAAAACTGAATGCAGGATTCCAAGTGTGGCCTTCCCAAGGCCTTGTAAAGTGGTATTAACCCTTCACGTGATCTTGATTCTCTCCCTCTGTTGATGCAGCCTAGAACTGTGTTGGCTTTTTGGGCAGCTGCTGCACACGGCTGGCTCCTATTTAAGTGGTTGACCACTAGGACTTCAAGATCCCTCTAACAGTTACTTCTGTTGAGCAATGCACCACATTGCTCAGCAATAGATTCTCTGGATCTTTCTTTCCACGTGTTTGAAAATATGGGTCCCTTGATCCCCTCTTTCATTTGGCTGTTGGGAGTTTTTGCCTCTTTGGTGAGATTGTAGGTAGAAGCATTAAATCTTGTTTCAGCAAACAATAATAGCAAATAAGCCAAGTTTGTCAGCACCACTTCAAATTCACACGATCAATTAAAGAGCAAACTAGGGATCTCAGTCATGGTCTATTGACATTGTGCATTCCGCTGAGTGGCTGGTACACATTCCAGTTCCTTGTGAAAATGACTCACCTGGGGGAAAGGGCTTCTTCCCTTTGTCCGCTGGGGACCAGGAGTTGTATTTCCCCTCCTCTTTGTGGTGTGGCAACATTTACAAGAAAGCCACAAAAGAGTTAGAGGCTACAGTGGTGAAAGAGCATTAATGATCTGGAACTGAAAGTCTACAGAACTCGTGAAGTTGGGAAAACAGATCTGGGAACGCTTGTAAAACGTTTTGGCTGTTATAGAAATAAGGACTCTCTCTCTCTCTCTCTGTGTGTGTGAAAGAGAGAGAGAGAAAGGGAGAAAGAGAAAGAGAGAAAGAAAGATAATGTGTGTGTGAGAGAGAGCGAGAGAGAGAGAGAGAGAAAGGGAGAAAGAGAAAGAAAGAAAGAAAGAAAGAAAGAAAGAAAATGTGTGTGAGAGAGAGAGAGAGAAAGGGAGAAAGAGAAAGAGAGAAAGAAAGAAGGAGAATGTGTGTGTGTGAGAGAGAGAGAGAGAGAAAGAGAGAAAGGGAGAAAGAGAGAGAGAGAGAAAGAAAGAAAGAGAATGTGTGTGTGTGAGAGAGAGATAGCGAGAAAGGGAGAAAGAGAAAGAAAGAAAGAAAGAAAGAAAGGGAATGTGTGTGTGTGTGTATGAGAGAGAGAGAAAGGGAGAAAGAGAAAGAGAGAAAGAAAGAAAGAAAGAAAGAAAGAAAGAAAGAAGGAGAATGTGTGTGTGTGTGTGTGTGAGAAAGAGAGAGAGAAAGAGAGAGAGAGACCTTCCTTCCTAAAATCTCATCATCTGATCTTGCAGAATCGACTCCTTCAAGACACTGGTCACTGTGACTTGTGAAATGGCTGATCAAAGCCACAGACAACAAAATACAAAAGAACATTTGATGAACTGCAGGAGTCACAAAACCACAGGGCAAACCAGAGCTCTGAGGACACCTTTTGAAGACCCATTAATTTTATTCAAAAGCAGAATCTTTGAGTTGCAGCTTTCACAGGACCACACAGATGGGAGGGACCTTGGAGGTCATCTAGTCCAAGCCCCTGCTCAAACAGGAGAGTTTGACAACCCTGCCTTATAATGTTTCAAACAAATGCCTGTCCAATCTCTGCTTAAAAATCTCCAGTGATGGAGCACCCACAACCTCTGGTGGCAATCTGTTCCACTGGTTAATTGTTCTAACTGTCAGGAAATTTTTCCTTAATTCCAGGTTTATTTATTAGATTTGTATTAGTTGCTTCCCTCCTTGATTAGTTTTCACCCATTGCTTCTTGTCCTGCCTTGTGATGCTTTAGAGAACAGCTTGACCCCCCCTCCTCTCAGTGGAGGACCCTCAAATATTGGAGCACTGCTATCATCCCACCCTTAATCTTTCTCTTCCTTAAACTAGACATACACAATTTCTGCAAATGTTCTTTGTGTGTTTTAGCCTCCAGTCCCCTAATCATCTTAGTTGCTCTTCTCTGCACTCTTTCTAGAATCTCAACAACTTTTTTACATCGTGGTGACCAAAGCTGAATGGCTGTCCAATCTCTACTTAAAAATCTCCAATGATGGAGCACCCATAACTTCACGTGGCAGTCCGTTCCTCTGGTTAATTGCTCTCACTTTCAGGAAATTCCTCCCGAGTCCTGTTGTGAGTGGTCCACATCCAGCTCAACTGGTCACAGAATTTGAGGAGGATGAGCCGAGTCGGTCTGGGTATCCTAGGCCAGTGTTCTTGCCAGCTGAGTCTGAGAGGGAGAGTGAAGGGAAGTTGGAACCTGGGGAAACTGGGGTATCACCAGAGACATAGTAGTGTCGGAATCAGAGGACAATGGGGACATTGAGGACCGTATCTTAAAAGCGAGAGTCAGAAGAATGAGATCCAGACATGAATATCTGTATAGACGAGGGTCTAGGCATTGAATATCTCTATGGGACAACTTACTCATGTAAACTCATAGCCAAGTAACGTCATCATCTGAGAAAACCAGGGAGAATTGTAAGTCTGAATTTGACTGACAGAAACACTTCAAAGGAATGCCTTAATTGGATTTGGCTTCCGTCTGGGGCTCACTTCTTATCTCAGGGACAATTTGACCGGGAACGCTGTCAGCACGGACTAAAAACCTTAATGTGAGCTGCAATGCACATTTTAATAGCAATGTATTTTTAATTGAATTCTCTGAGTGTGTACATTCTTCTTTGTTCCAAAAGTTCTAGGTTGCTTCTCTCATTTTTTTCCCAAATAAAAATTTTATTTTTTTCTCCAACATAGAATAAACAAAACAATACATAAGTACAAACACTGAAACCATGCTTAGAGTAAAACATGCATAAAAAATTTCTTTTTCTATTAATCATTCAACGGAGGCTTATTTTCCTCGATTGAAAAAAGCACAAATATGTAATAACCCCCGAACATTACAGCTTGGGAATCTCTCCCATCTGTGACACTGGGAAGGTTTTACTCCTTCCTGCATTTTTGTCAGTCTCCTCACGAGTTCAGTATTTCACGTAGGGACATTAAGAACTTTAATGTGCTCCACAACCTGCATTCATAAAATTCTTCTCACGGGGAAGTCTGGCAATTTCGGAGCAGGAACTATTGTTCTGTGTTGACTACGTAGCAGTTAAAAAAACCTATCGAATGCATTGCAGGATTATTTGGAATAAGCGGCCAGAGCCAAGAACTTCTTGTCAAAGCTAAAAGTTTGATTTCTGGTTGCAGTTTTTTTCTTCTGGTCACGTAAGAATTGACACCAGACAAGGTTGGACAGAAATTTGCCCATTGCTATTAGATGAGGAGGAGGAGGTGGTGGAGGAGGAGGGAATAGAAGGGGAACTAATCAAATTTACAGATGACCCCAAACTGGTGGGAGTAGCCAATACTCCAGAGGACAGGCTCAGGATCCAGATGGATCTTGACAGACTTGTACAGTGGGCCCAAACAAATAAAATGAAGTTCAAAGTAAAAGAGTAAAGAAAGAGTAAAAAACTTGTAAGCCGGTAACATTTTTAGCACCTGGTTAGGGCTGGAAAGAAACATTTGGAGCAAATAGAGAATGGGGAAAAAAATCAAAGACAGGGTTTGGAAAACATTCTTTGCAGAGAGTAACAGTGAAAGAGCTTGCAAGCCGGTAAGAGCTGGGAACATTGTTAGCACCTGGTTAGGGCTGGAAAGAAACTTAGAGCAAGTTACAGCAATGAAAAAAAAAAGACTTATGGCTTGGAAAACATTCCTTGCAGAGAGTAACAATGAAAGAGCCTGCAAGGTAAGAGCTGGGGAAATTGTTAGCAGCTAGTTAGGGCTGAAAAAAAAGCCACAGAGTATAAGACGCACCCAAATGATCAGTTTCTTTTAGGGAGGAAAAAGGTGCATCTTATACTCTGAAAAATACAGTGGCTTTGATTCCTGGCTGCTGCCCAGACCTTTATCTTTTAGCCAAATTTATCTGGGAAAGCTGCCAAGAAGGACTGAAACCGCCTGGCTTTGCTTGTATAAATCCTGCTTTTCATATAAAAGTGTTTTGATTTGAAATATCAGTGCGTGGATTCTCACTTCGTTCCAATCTGATTAGGCCAGACCAGAACACAAGGTCCCTTCCAACCCTAATAAATAAATAAATGATTTTTTGCAATTCTAAGGGCCACATAAGAACCTAAGAACCTAAGAAGATCCCTGCTGAATCGGATTAATCCCCATTGAGTCCAGCATCCCACAGTGGGCCCCCAATTATCCATGGGGATTTTGATCAGAAAGAGAAGGCAGAACCCTCCCTTTCCCTTGACCCCCCAAGAAATGGGACCCAGGGGGACCTTGCCTGCCTCAACCAACATAGAGGCGGCCCTTGGACACCTGTTTCAATAACCACCTATGATCCACTTGGCATCCATGAATCTGTCTAATCCTGCCTTGAAGCTCTCCAGGCTGACAGCTCACCACCAGCTCAAGATTGACTCAGCCTTCCCTCCTTCCCAGGTGGGTCAAATGAGGACCCAGATTGTTGGGGGCAAGAGGCTGATTCTGTAAACCTCTTAGAGAAGGCTGGAAAAGTGGTATATAAGTCTAAATGCCATTGCTGTTGCTGTGTGTGGCCTGGTTCCCTGGTTCCAAATAGGCCATGGCCCACTACCGGGTTTGAGAACCTCTGAGTTTGGAGACCCCACTGATGCATCTAAGAATTTTGAAACATTCTTTGCTTTTGATCTGTTTTTAGCACTAAACAAACTGCCCCAATTAAATAATGTCCCTATCCTTAGATTCTCCACGGCTGACCTCTCCAGATTCCTAAGAGGTCAGTAAAGGGCGAGTATAAGTGCCCTAGAGTGCCTTCCGTCCCCTGTCCTATTGCTCTCCTATATCTCCTATATCTTTTCTTCTATTCCTATATCTCTCCTTCTATTCTTTCATTGATATGTTCTATTCCTATGTCTTCTCTTCTCTTCTTTCTTAGATATACAGTACAGTATATTACTATATCCTCTATAACCTTCATCATGTATTTTACTATGTGTATACCCACTAAAACCCTCATTGTGTATTGGACAAAATCAATAAATAAAATAAATAAATCCTATGCATAATATGCAGAGATCTTGTGAAATTCAGTGAGAGGGGGTTGGAATCATTGGAGCATTTGAAATCTTATCACCGTTATGCCTCCTGTTTGGGGACAGATTCGCATCTAGGACTGCTCAGTCCCCGGTAACTGATTTTTTTAGTGTTTGCTGAGGGCTTGTCAAGACTTGGACGTGAAAGCAGCCTTTCCTGCTATAAAACTGTGTGTCTTTCTGTCCACAGCCGCAGAGTCAACACCAGTTTAAGACAGGCCTCTGGGGATGAAAACTGCTAAGTTGGTGAGAGATCTCGAGGGAAAGCAAACGTAAACTCCACCTGAGTTGGGACCCAGGCCAAGCTTTGCTCTGTCCTCCTCCTCCTGATTGGCTTGGACTTCCCCTGGGAGGAAGGGGATAAAACCGAGGCTGGCCAGAGAGAGGTCCAGGGCTCACCTGAAGCACCTGCGGGTGGAAAGAAGCTGCGTCTGCTCACCTTGAAGCAAAGGACCTCCAGCATCTGGGACATTGCCAGGAGACTGAAGGAGGTGAGTGGTGGGAAAAGAAGGAAGACCTAACCCTTGAGCGAGCTCTTGGAGGAGAGGTGTGGGTGAAATTATGGGAGGGTCTAAAACAAAGTGGGCAGTTGAGGAAGAGAAACTGACGATGGACGTCAGTGTGTGGGAAAGGCAGAGGAGTGAGTTCAAGAAGACTGTAGAATAGAATAGAAGAGAAGAGAAGAGAGTACAGTAATAGTAGAGTAAGAGTAGAATAGAATAGAATAGATTTATATTCCTTCCATTCCCATTTAATAACAATAACAACAACAACAACAACAACAACAACAACAACAACAACGTAGGAAGGGACCTTGGAGGTCTTCTAGTCCAGTGTTTTTCAACCAGTGTGCCGTGGCACACTAGTGTGCCGCGAGACATGGTCAGGTGTGCCGCGAAGAAGGAAGCTCAGGTTCCGGTCTCGCAACTTTTTGCTGAGAGAGAGTGAGAGTGAGAGAGAGAGAGAAAGAAAGCGAGAGAGAGAGAAAGAGAAAGAAAGCAAGGGAGAGAGAAAGAGAGAGAAAAAGAGAGTGAGGAGAGAAAGCAAGAGAGAGAAAGAAAAGAGAGAAAGCAAGAGAGAGAGAGAGAGAAAGCAAGATAGAAAGAAAGCAAGAGAGAGAGAGAGAAAAGGAGAGGAAGGGAGAGAAAGAAATGAGCAAAAAGGGGAGGAAAAAAGAAATGAGAAAATGATTGAGACAGAGAATGAGAGGAAAGAGAGAGAAACACAAAAGAAAAGAGAGAAGTGACTCTTGATTTAAAGCATATGATAAAAACACCCAAAGAATAAGAGAGAAAAAAACCTCAGCCCTCACCTGTTTTTGGAAAGGGTTCCAGAATGTGTACACACACACACACACAAGGGGGGAGGAGACAGGGATGGAAAAAGAAAGGAGTGTGTCTTAGGGTGTCATTTTGTGTCATTTTGGTTGGTGGTGTGCCCCAGGATTTTGTAAATGTAAAAAATGTGCCGCGGCTCAAGAAAGGTTGAAAATCACTGTTCTAGTCCAACCCCCTGCTTATGCAGGAAACCCTACACTACTTCAGACAGATGGTTGTCCAACATCTGCTTTAAAACTTCCAGTATTGGGGCATTCACAACTTAGTTTTAAGTTGCTTCTCTCCTTGTTTAGTTTCCACCCATTGCTTCTTGTTCTACGCTCAGGTGCTTTGAATAATAAGTTGACTCCTTCTTCAACCTAGTCTTCAAAGCACCTTATATAGTGGGGAACCTTTGCACAGGTTCGCCTTGTGCACCATTTGCCACCCTACCTAGACCAGAAGGCTCTTCGCACGGTCACTCACACCCTCATCACCTGGCGCCTTGACTACTGCAATGCACTTTATATGGGGCGGCTCTTGAAGAGCGTTCTGAGACTACAGCTGGTTCAAAATGTAGTCGTGCGAGCTATAGTGGGCGTACTGAGGTGCACCCACACCACTTCAACTCTCTGCAAACTGCATTGGCTACCAGTCGGTCTCCAGGTGCAATTCAAGGTGTTGGTTATTACCTTTGAAGCCTTACATGGCTTAGGATGAGACTATCTATGGGACCGCCTGCTACCTCATACGTCCCAGCGGCCAAAAAGGACCCACAAAGTTGGCCTTCTGGGGTCCTGTCCACCAAACAATGTTGGTTGACGGAATTGTGGGGAAGGGCCTTCTCTGTGGTGGTTCCAATGCTTCGGAATCAATTGCCCCAGAGATCCATATTATCCCCACCCTACCTGCCTTCCGGAAAACTCTTAAGACCTATCTTTTCCGGCGGGCCTGGAACCATGAATGATTGAGAGGATATATGATTTTTTAAGGGTTATTATTCTTTTTTTATACTTTCACTGTTGTTGATATTGTATCCCATTTTTGCACTGTTCTTAATTGTTGTTATTGTTGTGAGCCACCCAGAGTCCACTGGAGCTGGGCAGCATATAAATTTTACTCAAATAAATGGGTCCAAAGACAGGCTACAAAAATGGTGGAAGGTCTTAAGCATAAAACGTATCAGGAAAGACTTCATGAACTCAATCTGTATAGTCTGGAGGACAGAAGGAAAAGGGGGGACATGATCGAGACATTTAAATAGGTTCAAGTGTTAAATAAGGTCCAGGAGGGAAGTGTTTTTAATAGGAAAGTGAACACAAGAACAAGGGGACACAATCTGAAGTTAGTTGGGGGAAAGATCAAGAGCAACATGAGAAAATATTATTTGACTGAAAGAGTAGTAGATCCTTGGAACAAACTTCCAGTGGACGTGGTTGGTAAATCCACAGTTACTGAATGTAAACATGCCTGGGATAAACACATATCCATCCTAAGATAAAATATACCGGTATATAAAATAGTATAAGGGCAAACTAGATGGACCATGAGGTCTTTTTCTGCCGTCAATCTTCTATGTTTCTATGTTTCTATGTTTCTATGTTTAAATCCCTAAATCCCTTGCACATGGAGCTGGTCATTTGCTTCTTTCTGAGAGTGGTTGAGGCCACTTGGACATTCCTTTGCATCCTTGGGTTACCTAAATGGTGCTTCCGAGGGCTTCAACGACCCTCCTAAAAGGATGCAAACAACCAGCTGCTTGCAAGGAATATAAATCCCCACCGTCCAGATAGAACTGAGGAAGCTTCTTGGGTGAGAAGCGAAACATCTTCAAAGAAAAACCAGAAAGTCCTATTTGCCTCTTCAAAAAGCACCTTTGGGACAATCGTGGCTTGGATGGTTGAGAGTCTCCATAGACCTTTAGAACCTTGAAAGTATCTCCAACCTTCCTTTGGCTCCACGACCCGTCCTGATGCATTGAGTAGAGGAAGCCAGCTGTCCATCATCCATTGCCAGGCCTTTCCTGACCTCTCCCCTCCTCGCTTGCAGGATGACGCTCATCGCCTGGGGGGGTCTTCTGGCCGTGACCCTCTTGGCAGGCCCTGCGGCAGCTCAGAGTTGCAGACCCCTGCCGATAGGTAAGGACCACCAGAAGACCTCTGTGTGTTGCGTGTACATACATATCGTTGTAACCCTGGCTGATGGAATTAAAGACCAGCCATTGCAGGAGGCTAAGGTGCCTGACTGCCCTTGCACTGTGTGATGCTTTTATATCGTTTTTCCAAGCAGCAACAGCATTTAAACTTATATACCACTTTACAGTGCTTTTCCAGCCCTCTCTAAGCGGTTGACAGAGACTCAGCCTGTTGCCCCCTACAGTCTGGGTCCTCATTTGACCCACCTGGGAAGGAGGGAAGGCTGAGTCAACCTGGAGCCCTTGGTGGGATTTGAACTGCTGAACTAAATCTAACAGCTGAAGTAGCTTGCAGTGCTTCACTCTAACCACTGCGCCACCCTGGCTCTTCCTTCCTCCTTCCTTCCTTAATTAATAATAATAATAATAATAATAATAATAATAATAATAATAATAATTTATTAGACTTGTATGCCGCCTCTCTCCGAAGACTCGGAGCATCCTTCCTTCCTTCCTCCCTCCCTCCCTCCCTCCCTCCCTTCCTTCCTTCCTTCCTTCCTCCTTCCCTTCCTTCTCTGTCTCTTCTTCCTTCCTTCCTTCCTTCCTTCCTTCCTTCCTTGCAATAGAATTTAGACTTATGTACCACTTCATAGTGCTTTAAACAGCCCTCTTTAAGTGGTTTACAGAGTCAACCTCTTGCCCCCAACAATCTGGGTCCTCATTTGACCCACCTCGGAAGGACGGAAGGCTGAGTCAACCTTGAGACGGTGGTGAGATTTGAACTGCTGAACTACAGCCTGCAGTTAGCTGAAGGAGCCTGCAGGGCTGCACTCTAAATTGTGTCTGACTGGAAGCCAGTGCAGGTTGTGGGGCGAGCATAAGTGCACGAGTGTGCCTTCCGTCCCCTGTCCAATTGTCTCTCCTCTATTTTATATATCTTTTCTTCCGTTCATATAGCCTTTCTCTACTCTTCATTGACGTATTCTTTTTTTATTTTTTATTTGTCATACAAATATGGCATTGTATTGTAGTATGTTTAACATAATATAAGAATAAAGTAGAGATAGAAAAAATAAAAACACATTAGGACAGGAACGGTAGGCACAAAGGCGCACTTATGCGTGGCCCTTGCAGACCTCTTAGAAAAGGGGGGAGGTCGATTGTAGACAACCTAAGGTTGAAGTTTTTGGGATTGGGGGAAGAAACAACAGAGTCCGGTATTCCATTCTCATATCTTTTCTTCTATCCTTTGTCTGATATTTACTACTACATGTTTTTATTCTCTTTAACTTTCAATTTGTATTGGACTAAATAAATAAATAAAAATAATATGTGTGTACCTACCGTGTTTCCCCGAAAATAAGACACTGTCTTATATTAATTTTCACTCCAAAAGTTGTGCTACGTCTTATTTTCGGGGAGTGCCTTATATTTCTCAAATAAGACAAATTCACAGGCAGAAAAGCTGACACCCCCAAAGAAAGTGTACCGTACGGTACACTGATTACGGTACGGTACCTGTCAGTATGGCACACACACACACAAACGACGGCTCTTATATGGTACAACAGTATACTCCCGCTATTGCAGCTTCCGGCCACCAGAGGAGCTACAGTCTACGCACTGTAGTGGAGGCTGTAATGGCGGTGAGACAGCAGCAGACTGTGTCTGCTGTACTGGACGGTACAAAGCGATGGAAGGGGCCAGCAGGGGACACCACATTATTACGATACCGCTATGAACAGCTTTGAATGGTACCGTATGTTTTTCCACCGTACCGTATGTAAACTTGACTACGCCTTATTTTCGGGGGGGGGGGCTTATATTAGCAAATTCTGCAAAACCTCTGACATGCCTTGCTTTCGGGGTACGTCTTATTTTCGGGGAAACAGGGTAGGTGTACCCACAACACTCGTGTGGCTGCGTTTTGGATTGATTGTAGTCTCCAAACGCTTTTCAAGGGTAGCCCCATGTAGAGCGCAATTTGTGGCCAAGTGGGGAGGGAGGAAGAGGAGGCCAAAGAGGTCCCTCCCTCCCCCAATAGCAAAGACATGGAGAACTGCGTTCAGCCCCCTTCCCTCCGCCCCTTTCTCAGCCTTCAAAAGTCGCCCTGCCCTCCCCACAGAAAGGGGGCCCTTCATTTCTTCTTCTCCCCACCACCGTCTCCTCTGCTAAGGAGTGTGCAGAGAGACCTTTGTGTCACCAAGGATGCCCAAAGGAAAGGTGGAGGCCTAGCAGATACCCAGCTGATAGCCCAGAGATACAAGTACAGTAGGACCTCTAGATACGAGCTGCTCCACATGCGAGTATTCCAAGATACGAGCCACAAGGGGAGAGAAATTTCTGTTCCAGACCCGAGCTCAAATTCGGGATACGAGCCAAGCGTCCACTAGGTGGCGCAAGAATCCTTGCTTTTGGTTATCTTGGAGGGGAAAAACAAAGTTTAAAGCCATTTGTTCCAGATACAAGTTGCTCGACATACAAGCTCCCTTCTGGAACCAATTATACTCGTATCTAGGGGTACTAATGTAGTAATTCAGATAACCAGATACATTCAGTGGATCAATATTATTGGCTTTGGTAAATAGCTCAGTCAAGAACAATCCTAGTCACACACAATTACATCAGTCAATACTCACAATAAGTATAGAATAGATATACAATATTACAGTGATGGCGAACCTATGGCAAGCATGCCACAGGTGGCACATGGAGCCATATCTGCTGGCACACAGATATGATCAAGGGAATGGAGCCCCTCCCTTAGGAAACCAGATTGCAAGGACTTAGTCTCTTCAGCCTTGAAAGACGGCGTTTGAAGGGTGACTTGGTCGAAGTGTATGAAATCTTACATGGAATAGAAAAGACGGATAGAGAAGAATTCTTTTCTCTATGACACAATCCTAGGACGAGGGGGCCCTCGCTAAAGCTTACAGGTAAGAAAGTGAGGACAAATCAAGGGGAATCTTTCTTCACCCAGAGGGTCCTTGATTGATGGAATTCACTTCTAGAAGACGTTATGACAGCTGTCAGCCTTGATAGCTTCAAGGCAGGATTGGACAGGTGGTTATTGAAATGGATGTCCAAGTGCTGCCTTTATGTTGGTTGAGGCAGGCAGGGTTCCCTTGGGTCCCATGTGTTGGGGGTCAAAAGGGGAAGGGAGGGTCTTGCCTTCTCTTTCTGCTCAAGATCCCCATGGACAATTGGGGGGCCCTTGTAGGGCACAGAATGCTGGACATGATTGGCTTGGGTCTGATTCAGCAGGGCTCTTCCTAGGTTCTTATGTTCTTATGTTCACATGAGCTCTGCCATAGGGCAGCAACAGTTTCTCTCCCTAAAGGCGGGAAAGAAAGGGGCCCATTGCAGGCCCGCTTTCCTCCCCGCCCCTTGGCTCTCCACCACCTCCTCCTCCTCCTCGACGCCGCCAGACGCTCAGCAGCAGACCGTGGTAAGTGGACAGGATATTCGGGAGCTTATTATATCTATGTGTAAAATCTCGTGCACTGCCGCAGGCCAGATAAATGGCCTCAGTGAGCCGCATGCGTCCCGCGGGCCATAGTTAGGGGACCGCTGCTCTAGATTATGAGGAGGGCAAAAAACAGGAAGTTGGGAAATGGGGGAGTGGTGTGTGTGTGTCATGCACACATGCATGGGGGATGAGGCAGGGGGAGGGGCGGTATCACGCACACATGTGCATGTTTGAATTATGTGGTGCGTTGAATTATGCATTGAATTATGTGGTGCATTGAATTATGTGTGCATTGAATTATATGTGCATTGAATTATGTGTGCATTGAATTATGGGTGTGGGCACTTGTGTGTATGCAATAGTGTACGCACACGCACTTTTGGCACCAAAGGAAAAAAAGGTTCACCATCACTACAATATTAGTTTTTACTCCCCCCGGAGATTAGAATTGCCCCCAGCCTCCTCGCCTTTCGTAAGCTCCTTAAAACCCACCTCTATATACAATTTATGCATGGTATGCTTGTGTGTATGTTTGGTTTTATAAATAAGGGTTTTTAAAATTATTTCAAATATTAGATTTGTTACATGTTGTTTTATTATTGTTGTTAGCTGCCCCGAGTCTACGGAGAGGGGCGGCATGCAAATCTAATAAATAAAACAAATAAAAAAATAAAAAATAAAATAAAATAAATTATATAAGCCTCTCTCAATACATATGCAATACTATAAGTGTTACTTACAAAATACATTAAACAATCATTTGAACACACAGTTCTACAGCATAGTTACAATGACAAACCAGAAATAGCAGAGAGTAATAGAGAGAGAAAGAGAGTGAGGGGGAGAGAGAGAGAGAGAGAGAGAGAGAGAGAGAGAGAGAGAGAGAGAGAGAGATGCTTTTGGCTCCCTCTTGTGGCTAACTGCAACACTAACTCTTAAAGCTATAGTGTTATAATTCATTTAAGCATACATTGTTTGTTTATATATTGCCAGACACAACCAGTTATATACATAGTACCAACACTCTCCATTCTCTCCTGCAGGTGCCGGGGGCAGAAACTTGGCCTTGTCGAAGCCGGCCAGCCAATCTTCCATCCATCACCATGACATCATTGGGTCCGCAGACAAAGCTGTGGACGGGAACTGTGGTGGGGACTGGTACAACAAGTCCTGCATCCACACCCAAAATGAGATGAACCCCTGGTGGTTTGTGGACTTGGAGGAATCTCATAGTGTCTACGTCGTGGTGGTGAAAAACCGGGAGGACTGCTGTGGTGAGAGGCTGTATGAAGCGGAGGTCCATTTAGGAGATTCCCTGGGCGACCATGGAAGAGCCAACCCTCTGTAAGTTGCTCTCAGACAGTCATCCCCAACGGGGCTCCTCCAGCAGTTTGGGGCATCTCCCCACGCCCACACCCAGGGAATTCACAGCCAGTGCAGGTGATTTTGGGGAGCTGTTGCGTCTGAGATGCCGACTTTGTCCTGGGGACCAAGGTGTTCTGATTCTGTTAGTGTGGAGTTTGTGAGGTCACCTCCCTCCATGGCCCCACCCAAGAGACAGGGAAAGATTTGGGGTGGCTTACAACATATAAGAAAAACAGTAGATTACAGGTAGCCATACCCTCACTGGGACTTGAACCTGCAACTTTTGCCTTGTAAGGCAGAGAATTAACCTCTAGGCTACAGTATCCAATCCCTTCAGCTCTGTACCAGGGAAGGGTTATATTTTGTGTCGAATCACCCCGGTATATACATACATAAGTACAGTATATGTATGTATCACAATTAATTGAACTACGTATAAGAGGCATAATGGGGTCACAACACCAGAGGCAGCAGAGGAGGAGAGGTCTGGGCTGCGGCTGAAATGGGGCTGCCCTAGAAGATTCAGGGCAGTGGTGGTAGGGGGACAGTGTTCTCAGGTGAGCTTGGGGAGACTTGAGGGATCCAGAAGGGCTGCTCTCCTAACGTGACCTCTCTTGCCCCACAGCTGTGGGATTATCCTGAATGACAGCCCAGGCTCCATCACCACCATCTACTGCAACGGGCACAAAGGCCGCTACGTCAGCATCCACTTACCTGGGAAGAACTTCTTGACCGTCTGTGAAGTGGAGGTCTACGGCACCAAGTAGAGAAGCCAGGCCTTGTGGTGGGGAAGGTCAACGTTCCTGCAAAATGTCAATGGTTCTCCAAAAAAATCCAAATAAATGGGCTACTGAGATGCGTCCTTGGGTTTCCTCTGGTTCTTGGTTATCCGAGGGAGGGGAGATTTGCCCCCCCGTCCCCTGTAATGGCCAGGGCATCTGCTGTGCAGAAAATCATGGGCAAGAGGTGGGCTTTTTTGTGTCTCCCTAGAACAGACCCTGGCCGTTGTCCTCAGCAAGAATGCAGAATTCAGATTAACAGAATTCGAAGGGACCTTGGAGGTCATCTAGTCCAAACCTCCCACTGAAGCCAGAGACCTTGCACCATTTCTGACAAATGGCAGTGCAGTCTCTTCTTGAAGGCTTCCAGGAATGGATCTCCCATAATTTCTGAAGGCAACTTCTCTTCCACTGGTTGATCGCTCTCACCGTCAGAAAGTTCCTCCTTATTTCCAGGTGGAATCTCCCCTTGGTCAGTTTCCATCCGTTGTTCCTTGTCTGGCCTTCTTCAGGTGCTTTAGAAAATCCGTTTGTTTTCTTTCAGATCTTTCAATACCCAACTAGGTAACATCACCAGTGATATCTCCTTCCTTCCTTCCTTCCTTCCTTCCTTCCTTCCTTCCTTCCTTCCTTCCTCCTTCCCTTCCTTCCTTCCTTTCTTCCTTCCTCCATCCCTCCGTCCCTCTGTCCCTCCCTCCCTTTCCCTTTCCCCTTCCTTCCTTCCCTTTTCCTTCCTTCCTCCCTCCCTCCCTTCTTCCTCCCTCCCTCCCCCCTCATTCTTCTACTCTCTCCTACATTTGGTGGTGTGGGTTGGGGGTGGTCAAGGATGCAGGTCACACTCAGGGCCAGGGAGTGACTGAGCCAATGGCTGTGGGGAGAATGGTCCTGCCAAGGATGCCTGGGGGGCTGCAGTGGGCCTCTTCGCCTCTTCTCCCTCCCTTCCCCCAGGCACAGGTGACAGCATAGCGGTCTTCCAATATCTGCCAGAAAGAAGGGGGGAGGGGATTGTCCAATTATTCTCCAAAGCCCCTGAAGGCAGGGAGGGCAAGAAGCATCGGATGGAAACCCAACAAGGAGGGAAACAGCCCAGAACTAAGGAGGAGAAACGTCCTAAGCAGGGAGGACAATTCACCAGTGGAACTGCTTGCCTCCAGAGGTTGTGGGTGCTTCTTCACTGGAGGCTCTCAAGAAGAGCCTGGACAGCTGGTTGTCTGGAATGGTGCGGAGGGGGAGCAGGGGAATGAATTAGAACAGTGTTTCCCAACCTTGGCAACTTAAAGATCTTTGGACATCAACTCCCAGAATTCCCCAGCCATAGAAACATAGAAACATAGAAACATAGAAACATAGAAGTCTGACGGCAGAAAAAGACCTCCTGGTCCATCTAGTCTGCCCTTATACTATTTTCTGTATTTTATCTTAGGATGGATATATGTTTATCCCAGGCATGTTTAAATTCAGTTACTGTGGATTTATCTACCACGTCTGCTGGAAGTTTGTTCCAAGGATCTACTACTCTTTCAGTAAAATAATATTTTCTCATGTTGCTTTTGATCTTACCCCCAACTAACTTCAGATTGTGTCCCCTTGTTCTTGTGTTCACTTTCCTATTAAAAACACTTCCCTCCTGGACCTTATTTAACCCTTTAATATATTTAAATGTTTCGATCATGTCCCCCCTTTTCCTTCTGTCCTCCAGACTATACAGATTGAGTTCATTAAGTCTTTCCTGATACGTTTTATGCTTAAGACCTTCCACCATTCTTGTAGCCCGTCTTTGGACCCGTTCAATTTTGTCAATATCTTTTTGTAGGTGAGGTCTCCAGAACTGGGCACAGTATTCCAAATGTGGTCTCACCAGCATTCTATATAGCGGGATCATAATCTCCCTCTTCCTGCTTGTTATACCTCTAGCTATGCAGCCAAGCATCCTACTTGCTTTCCCTACTGCCTGACTGCACTGTTCACCCATTTTGAGACTGTCAGAAATCACTACCCCTAAATCTTTTTCTTTTGAAGTATTTGCTAACACAGAACTGCCAATACAATACTCAGATTGAGGATTCCTTTTCCCCAAGTGCATTATTTTACATTTGGAAACATTAAACTGCAGTTTCCATTGCTTTGACCATTTATCTAGTAAAGCTAAATCATTTACCATATTACAGACCCCTCCAGGAATATCAACCCTATTGCACACTTTAGAGTCATCAGCAAATAGGCAAACCTTCCCTACCAAACCTTCCCCTATGTCACTCACAAACATATTAAAAAGAATAGGACCCAGAACAGACCCTTGTGGCACACCGCTTGTAACCTGTCTCTGCTCAGAATACTCGCCATTAACAATGGCTCTCTGATGTCTACGCTTCAGCCAGCTGCAAATCCATTGAACTATCCAGGGATTAAGTCCAATCTTCACTAATTTATCTATCAGCTCTTTATGTGGAACTGTATCAAAGGCTTTGCTGAAGTCCAGGTAGGCAATATCCACGGCACCACCTTCATCCAACACCTTTGTGACATAGTCAAAGAAATCAATGAGATTAGTCTGACATGATTTGCCTTCAGTAAAGCCATGCTGATTTGGGTCCAATAAGTTATTGTTTTTTAGGTGCTGATTTATCCTCTTTTTGAGTAGAGTCTCCATCATTTTAACTACAACTGAAGTCAAGCTAACTGGCCTGTAGTTACCAGCTTCTTCTCTACTGCCCTTCTTGTGGATAGGCACAACACTGGCCATTCTCCAATCCTCAGGAACATCTCCTGTTAACAAGGATTGGTTAAACAAATCAGTCAGGGGGGTAGCAATGACAGATCTGAGTTCTTTAAGAACTCTGGGGTGGATGCCATCTGGACCCATTGCCTTATTTATCTTTAATCGTTCAAGTTCTTCTAAGACATCGGCTTCTAAGATCACTGGAGCTGAATCCGTACAGCTGGAAGCAATGCTATATCCCTCTATAGTTTTATTTTGTAAGGTGTCTTTTGAGAAAACTGAACAGAAGTAGCTATTGAAATGGTCAGCGATCTCCTTATTCCCATTAATGCATGTATTATTCCCGGTACTAAGCTTCGTGATGCCGCAGTTTTTCTTCTTCTTATCACTAATATATCTGAAGAAGGTTTTATCCCCCTTCCTTAGAGATTTGGCAATTTCTTCCTCTTTTGAGGCTTTAGCAGCATATATTATCTGTTTTGCCTCCTTCTGTCTCATTTTATACACCTCCCTATCAGCTATACTTCCAGACTCTTTATACCTCCTACAGGCAGCCTTTTTTTCATTGACTATAGCCCTTACATCATTGCTAAACCATAGCGGTTTCTTCTTCCTTTTACCTTTAGTTATTTGTCTTACATACAGTCCAGTGGCTTTTAAGATGGCCTTTTTTAATACAGTCCACTGGGTGCTCGCTCCTGCCATTTTATCCCTCCCCTTTAATTCATTATCTAAATATTCCCCACATTGCATTAAAATTTGTTTTTCTGAAATCCAATACTTTGGTTGCATTATAGGATTGCTCACAATGCGTTTTTACATCAAACCACAAACATAGATGGTCGCTGCAACCTAAATTTTCTCCCACCTTGACATCTGAAACCCAATTCCCATTCGTAAAAACTAAATCTAGAATATTCTCCCCTCTAGTTGGTGTCTTAACCAGCTGTGCCATAGCTGCTCCTGTAAAGGCCTCTACTATATTCTTACTTTTGCATGTAAGGGCACTGGGGATATTCCAGTCAACATCAGGCATGTTGAAATCACCCATAACCACAATATCTCCCTTTACTGCCATTTGGGTAATTTCATCCACCATCTTGTTGTCATATTCCTCAGATTGCCCTGGAGGCCTATAGATCACCCCAATTCTAATGACAGAACCTTCTTTATTTTGCATGCAAATCCAGAGGGTCTCCAGATCTTTACATGTATTTTGAATTAGTGTTGTTTTTAGACTTTCTTTAATATAAATGGCTACTCCACCTCCCTTTCTCTCTATTCTATCCTTCCTATACAGTGTATATCCTGGTATGGATATTTCCCATTCATTAGAATCCTTAAACCATGTCTCAGTTATGGCAACCAGGTCCAAATTATCTCTAGATATTATGGCCATTAATTCACAGAGCTTGTTGCTCAAGCTTCGAGCATTCGTGCACATTACCCGAAGAACATTATTTTCATTATTAGTTTGCTCCTTATCATCAACAACTACATCTATTTTATTTGCAGCTCCCTTTTCATAAGCTTCCAAAAACTGCTTTATCCTCATTGGTCGGGGACAGAAATCACCCACATCAGTTACATCTCTGTCCCCTTTACCTAGTTTAAATGCCTGTCCAAAAAAGTTCTGAATTCCTCACCGAGTACCTGGGTACCTCTCTATGATGGATGCAAACCATCCCTCTTAAACAACTCCCTATTAGACCACCTACTGACATCATGACTTACATAGCCAAAACCTTCAGCTTTACACCACTGCCTTAACCACACATTAAACTCTCTGATACACGTTGTTTTATCCTCTTGACCACAAACCGGTAACACCTCTGAGAAAGTCACTGAATCTGTTATTTTACCCAGCTCCACACTTAGACATTGAAAATCTCTTTTTACTACATTGACATTTCTCTGGGACAAATCATTTGTGCCAAGATGCACCACCACATCAATGTTATTACCTTTACTCACAGCCTTGACAATGTTTGTAATCCGCCTCCTGTCCCTGCTGGCAGTGGCCCCTGGGAGACACCTCAGCACCTTCACCACGTCCTTACTCTGTCCCAAATCAACACCTCTAACAGTCGAATCACCCACAAGAAAATGTGTCCTCTTTTTATTTCTACTAACTGCACTTGATGGTTTGGTGATATTTACGACAACTTCCCCTTTGAACATCCCCTCATTCTCTGCCTGAGGGGCCTTGCTAATATCTCCAACATCCTTACTATGTTGGAGATATTAGAATGCTCGCTGGGGAATTCTGGGAGTTGAAGTCCAGATATCTTCAAGTTACCAAGGTTGGGAAACACTGAATTAGAAGACCCCCAACACTTTTATACAATCACTTTACTCTTTCATTGAATCCATTGACCACCAGGAGGCGACAGTGATCAATGGAACCAAAAATAGGACCCAGGACACACACTGTGTAAAAACAGAAGGAGTGTGTGTGTGTGTGTGTGTGTGTGTGTGTGTGTGTGATGTAATTCCTCCCCCTATACAAGGGTGAGATGTAACCCGACCTCTGTATGCCTCTCCTTCAGAATTTAAGGGAAGATGGACTGTATGTGCCATTCTGATGGAGCTTCCGAGCATCAGAGAATAAAGACTAGCTAAGGAGAACTAGAGTAGAACAGAACAGAATTGAATTGAATAGAATAGAATAGAATTCTTTATTGGCCAAGTGGGATTGGACACACAAGGAATTTGTCCTTGGTGCAGATGCTCTCAGGGTACATAAAACAAAAGAGACATTTATTTATTTTATTTATTTATTTTGTCCAATACACAATAATGCACAATGAAAGTTATAGAGGATATACTCGTAGTAAAATATATCAATGAAAGAAGAGAAGAGAAGATATAGTAATACCTCGTCTTACGAACCTAATTGGTTCCCAGGGGAGGTTCCTAAGGCGAAAAGTTTGTAAAACGAAACATTGTTTCCCATAGGAAACAATGTAAAATGAATTAATCTGTGCAGGGGGGAAAAACGCAAAAAAACGCCGCCGCCCAGCTGTCACCTTTTGAAACAGCCGGGCGCTTCTCAGCGTTCTCCCAATGCTGAACCCGGAAGTTCAGCAAAAGTTCGGGTTCAGGAGGACGCTGAGAAGCCCCCCGGCTGTTTCAAAAGGTGACAGCCGGGTGGCAGGGCTTCTCAGCGGCCTCCTGAACCTGAACCTTTGCCAAACGTCCGGGTTCAGTGTTCGGGAGGCCGCCGAGAAGCCCCGCCACCCGGCTGTTGTCTTTGGAAACAGCCGGGGGGCTTCTCAGGAGCCTCCCAAATGCCGAAGCCGGAAGTTCGGGTTTGGAGTTCAGGTTCAGGAGGACGCTGAGAAGCCCCCCGCTGTTTCAAACAGCGACAGCCGGGTGGCGGGGCTTCTTGGCGGCGGCGGCAGCGGGTTTGTAAGATGGAAAACGTTCATAAGAAGAGGCAAAAAATTTCTGAACCCCGGGTTCGTATCTCGGGTTGTTCATATGGCGGGGCGTTCGTATCATGAGGTACCACTGTATAGGAATAAAATATATCAATGAAAGAATAGAAGAGAAAATATATGGGATATTGGAGAGACAATAGGACAGGGGAAGGAAGGCACTCTGGTGCACTTATGCACGCCCCTTACTGACCTCTTAGGAATCTGGAGAGGTCAAGCGTGGACAATCTAAATGTTGGCAGTTAGGGGATGACATTACAGAGTCCGGTAATGAGTTCCATGCTTCGACAACTCGATTACTAAAGTCATATTTTTTATAGTCAAGTTTGGAGCGGTTAATATTAAGTTTGAATCTGTTGTGTGCTCTTGTGTTGTTGTGGTTGGAGCTGAAGTAGATGTTGACAGGCAGGACGTTGCAGCATATGATCTTGTGGGCAATACTTAGATCTTGTTTAAGGCGTTTTAGTTCTAGGCTTTCTAGGCCCAGGATTGAAAGTCTACTTTCGTAGGGAGTTCTGTTTCGAGTGGAGGAGTGAAGGGCTCTTCTGGTGAAGTATCTCTGGACGTTTTCAAGGGTGTTAATGTCTGAGATGCAATATGGGTTCCAAACGGATGAGCTGTATTCGAGGATGGGTCTGGCGAAAGTCTTGTAAGCTCTGGTAAGTAGTGTGAGATTGCTGGAGCAGAAGCATGAGGCACAACACTTAGTGATTGTCACAGGGCACAAATAAGCAATCAGGGAACATTTAATATTAGAATAAAACAGAATCTGCTCATGCTCAGAGCCACAGGGGGGGCGAGTACACGTTACCGTTTCAACTTAGCAGCCCAACTCTGGCCCCCAGGGTTCACCTAAGTAGTGCAAATAGGTGTGAAACACCTTTCAGCAGTTCTCCACACCCATTCCAGCAGACGTGGTAGATAAATCCACAGTAACTGAATTTAAACATGCCTGGGATAAACATATATCCATCCTAAGATAAAATACAGAAAATAGTATAAGGGCAGACTAGATGGAACATGAGGTCTTTTTCTGCCGTCAGACTTCTATGTTTCTATGTTTCTATGTTTCTATTCCCCATCCTCCACCATTCAGTCGGACCCAAAGAAGATCCTTCGAAGCTTCGCTAAATATGAGCCAGCAATGTGCAGCGGCAGCCAAAAAAAAGCCAACACAATCCTAAATTGCATTAACAGAGGGATACAACCAAGACAAAGGGAGGTGCCACCCTGTTTCCCTAAAAATAAGACAGCGTCTTATATTCAGTTTTGCTCCCAGAGATATGCTAGGTCTTATTTTCAGGGGATGTCTTATTTTTTTTCAATGAAGAAGAATTCACATTTATTGCTGAACAAAAAAATGAACATTTTATTATTTGTTTGTTTGTTTGTTTGTTTGTTTATTTATTTGTTTATTTATTTATCTATCTATCTATCTATCTATCTATTTATTTATTTATTTATTTATTTATTTATTTATTTATTAAATTTGTATGCCGCCCCTCTCCATAGACTCAGGGCGGCTCACAATTTATTATATGCTGTACAGTAGTTGTCATCACAAACCAGCATAACCAGACAAACTTTGAATCCTATCCTTCCTACTACCGTACCATTATTTCCATGTACAACAATGATACTTTCTTCAAATATATGTTATATATATTCTGTTTGGGAATGCTGCGAAATGAAACGTCTCCTACATCTTACTTTTGGGGGATGCCTTATATTAGGCAATTCTACGAAACCTCTCCTAGGTCTTACTTTTGGGGGTGACTTATTTTCGGGAAAACGGGGTAACAACAGTCTGTAAAGCCCTAGTTAGATCACACCTAACGGACTGCATCCAGTTTGGTCACCAAACTATAAAGAAGATGCGGAGACTCTTGAAAAAGTGCAGAGGAGAACAATCGGGGTGATTAGGGGGCTGGAAACGAAAGCATACGAAGAGAGGTTGCAGGAACTGGGCATGGCTGGTCTAGCAAAGAAAAGGACCAGGGGAGAGAGGATAGCAGTGTTCCAACATCTGAGGGGCTGCCACAGAGAGGAGGGGGTCAAGCTGTTTTCCAAAGCACCTGCAGGCCTGAACAAAGAGAAATTCAACCTAGAAATTGTTATGCTGGGCTTCATGTTACGAGCCCCAATTAAGTCCAAAGTGTAAATTCAAACATACACACTGTTGTAAAGTAAACAAAGAGTCGGTTTATCAAAAGAAAAATATTGTACACAGGCACTTTAATCAGCCAAAGTGCTCTCCCACAAACCACAAGCCTGGAATGCTGTGAAAAGCAAAACAAAAGCAGGGTAGATGAAGGCAGCTGTGAAGATGTCACAGCCACCCCCGTTCAAGAGTCCTCAAGCTGTACTTAACTGTGAAATATCCAAAAGGTCTTTGTAAACCCTGGAGCAGTCCATAATCAAACAACACTCGTCCTTCTCCAAACGGCTAATCTCCCACACACGCCCTCAGCCACGCTGGCAATTTATCAGCAGCCCCATTAGCCTAATTGCCCCAGCCACAGGTGTTCTCCCTTATCTTCCATAATACTTGCGCAGTTGTTCCCTTCTCATCATAAACCTGCGCCTGCGAGCATCTATGAACCCCTCTTCCTCTGAATCTAATGATGGCTCACTAATGGGGTCATTAGCTAATGGGCTGCCTGTCACTACCCCATCATCCGATCCTGCTTCACTCCCAAAATCTTCCCTTGACACAGAAGCTTCACTGTCCGAAGCTGTTGGCAGCAAAACCAATCTCTGAGAACGTGAGGATTCTCCCAAACCAACATCCACAGTCCTGGGAGCATGAACTGGCCCAGAGCCGACCACAACAGAAATAAGGAGGAATTTTCTGACAGTGAGAAAAATCAACCGATGGAACAAAAGTGGCCTTCGAAGGTTGTTGGAGTTTCATCACTGGAAGCTTTCAAGAAGATACTGGATTGCTATTTATCAGAAATGGTGTAGGGACTCCTGCTTAGGTGGGGGGTTGGACTAAATGACCTTCAAGATCCCTTCCAACTCAGTTATTCTGTTAAAGGTCTTGCTAGAACTTGCCAAACCAGCCTGGAATGAATGGAAAACCCAGGTGTTCAGAAGTGGGAGTAGTTGTTATGTCATCTTACCTGTCCAGGTACATAGCAGCACATTTGTCATACAAACCAGGACTTTCAAGTCCCCAGAAAGCAGGTGCCCTTCACTAACTTGGCGTTTTGGAAGCTTCTTTTCAAACACACTGGGGAACATAGAGGGGGAACTAATTAAATTTGCAGATGATACCAAGCTGGCGGGAGTAGCCAATACACCAGAGGAAAGGCTCAAGATACTGGTCACCACACTTCAAAAGAGACATAGAAACTCTGGAGAAAGTGCGAAATAAAAGAGCAACCGAAATGATTAGGGGACTAGAAACCAAGACTTACGAAGAGAGACTGAGGGACCTGGGCATGGATAGCCTAGAGAAAAGGAGGGCCAGGGGGGACATGATAGCAGTCTACAGGTATTTAAGGGGTTGCCACAGAGAGGAGGGGGGACACGTGGTTTTCCAGGGCGACAGAGGGGCAGACGAGGAACAATGGTTGGAAGCTGACGAAGGAGAGATTCCACCTGGAAATAAGGAAGAACTTCCTGACGGTCAGAGCAATCAACCAGTGGAACGGCCTGCCAGTGGAGGTTGGGAACACCCCAATTTTGGACATTTTTAATAGTGTTGTGGTTCCGTCTGAGGCCCCTCAGGGAACGGCTGATCTTCTGTCGGTTTCCAGCTCAGAGGGAGAGGCTGAGGAACAGGAGGTGCAGGCAGACGAGGAGGAGGAATCCCAGGCTGAAGAAGAGGGAGGACAGCCAGAGTCCCACCAGGGGGAGCTCTCCCCAGCAAGCAGCCTGGATTCCTTAGAGGAAAATGCACAAGCCATAATTGATCTGCGACAGAGAAGAGCTACTGAGAGAAGGAATCAATTGGCTAAGTACTTTCAGCATTAAAGAGGCAACAGCTGGGTTTGGGTGTGGTGCTCTTTGGAAAGGCTAAAAGGCAGACCCACCCTTCCTGGCTTGTGGAGTTTTATCTTGGAGAGTCTTGGGACCTGGCTGTGAATTTTGGCGTCTTGGAATCCTGGTTTGTGCCTTTGACTATTGAAACCTTGGGGGGGGGGGGGGTGCCAGCAAGAAGCTTGCTGTATTGTCTGGACATCAGGACTCTGCTGTAACGTATTATAGCCTGTCTGTTGGGAAGAACAGGTTTTCCTCTGTGTTTATTTTTTCCAGCTATAAAATACTTTTGGCTTTTACCAGAGTGTCTGGCTGTTTTTTCCAGTTGGTGTTGAGGTCTGGGGGAACCCAGACAGAACAAATAGGAGATTGGACGGACATTTGTCCAAAATAGTATAGGGACTCCCGCTTGAGCGGGGGTTGGACTAGATGACCTACAAGGTCCCTTCCAAGTCTAGTAAATAAAGAAATAACATTTTCCTCTGTAAAGCAACTCACTGTTATTTATTGCCAGGAAGTTTTTAAAAAAACTCTGGAAATATTCTCTTCTCACGTTCTAGCGAGATTGGGGCAGGAATTCTGGTTCTTTCCAGGACCTGCAACTGCTCACTTGTGTTGACTCTGGAGGTGTGGAGTGGGCTTGGGTGTTGCAAAAGCATCTTCCAAAGAGGCCCATTATATTCCTCTCAAAGAAAGCACTTAACACAAGGAAGGACGAGTGAAATGCTTTGGAACACGGTGTGTGTAACGTGCCCCCTCGCCCACTGTCAACCCCCGGGAACAAGGGGAAAAAACACTTGCGTGGGATCTGAAACCTGATCTTCATTGGGTCCCTGGTCTCCTGCACAAGTTCTGCCCCTTCCCATTGGCTGCCAGAGCTCCCCAGAGGAGTCGCCCCACCAGGATGGAAGTTTAAAAGAGCCCCATGCAGAACAATTTCCAAATTCTGGGCAGTTTGAAGAGAAGCAACCTTGAAAGCTTGCCTCCGTTTGGTTGCCCCAATGACAATGGATTCCAGGTGAGTTACAGAAATAGAATAGAACGAGCTGGAAGGGACCTTGGAGGTCTTCTAGTCCAGCCACTTGCTCAAGCAGGTGACCCCATATCCCTTTAGATAAGTGACAGTCTAGAGCATTGATGGAAAACCTATGGCACGGGGGCCACAGGTGGCATGTGGAGCCATATCTGCTGGCACGCGAGCCGTTGCCCGAGCTCAGCTCCAACATGTGCCGGCTGATTTTTTAAAATTTATTTTATTTATATATACATATATATTTGTCATACAAGTATAGAATTATCGTTTGTATTAATATAAGAAAGTATAAAGAAGTGATAAAAAGGATAATAGGACAGGAATGGTAGGCACAATAGTGCGCTTATGCAACGCCCCTTACAGACCTCTTAGAAAAGGGGAGGGGTCAACAGGAGATAATTTAAGGTTGAAGATCTTGGGGTTAGAGGGGAAGAAACGACATAGTCAGATAGTGAGTTCCAGGGACTCTGTGGCTGAAGTCATATTTTCTGCAGTCAAATTTGGAGTGATTTACATTTAGTTTGTATCAATTACGTGCTCTTGTGTTGTTGTTGTTGAAGGTGAAGTAGTCACTAACAGAAAAGACATTAAGGTGGTGCCGTGGATATTGCCTGTGTGGACTTCAGGAAAGCCTTTGATACGGTTCCACATAAAGAGCTGATAGATAAATTAGTGAAGATTGGACTTAATCCCTGGATAGTTCAGTGGATTTCAAGCTGGCTGAAGCGTAGACATCAGAGGGTTGTTGTTAATGGCGAGTATTCTGAGCAGAGACAGGTTACAAGCGGTGTGCCACAAGGGTCTGTTCTGGGTCCTATTCTTTTTAATATGTTTGTGAGTGACATAGGGGAAGGTTTGGTAGGGAAGGTTTGCCTATTTGCTGATGACTCTAAAGTGTGCAATAGGGTTGATATTCCTGGAGGGGTCTGTAATATGGTAAATGATTTAGCTTTACTAGATAAATGGTCAACTGCAGTTTAATGTTTCCAAATGTAAAATAATGCACTTGGGGAAAGGGAATCCTCAATCTGAGTATTGTATTGGCAGTTCTGTGTTAGCAAAAACTTCAGAAGAGAAGGATTGAGGGGTAGTGATTTCTGACAATCTCAAAATGGGTGAGCAGTGTGATTGGGTGGTAGGAAAAGCAAGTAGGATGCTTGGCTGCATAGCTAGAGGTGTAACAAGAAGGAAGAGGGAGATTGTGATCCCATTGTACAGACCATTTGGAATACTGTGTTCAGTTCTGGAAACCTCACCTACAAAAAGATATTGACAAAATTGAACGGGTCCAAAGACGGGCTACAAGAATGGTGGAAGGTCTTAAGCATAAAACGTATCAGGAAAGACTTCATGAACTCCATCTGTATAGTCTGGAGGACAGAAGGGAAAGGGGGGACATGATCGAAACATTTAAATATGTTAAAGGGTTAAATAATGTCCAGGAGGGAAGTGTTTTTAATAGGAAAGTGAACACAAGAACAGGGAGGCACAATCTGAGGTTAGTTGGGGGAAAGATCAAAAGCAACATGAGAAAATATTATTTTACTGAAAGAGTAGTAGACCCTTGGAACAAACTTCCAGTAGACGTGGTAAATAAATCCACAGTAACTGAATTTAAACACGCCTGGGATAAACATATATCCATCCTAAGATAAAATACAGAAAATAGTATAAGGGCAGACTAGATGGATCCGTGCTCAGAATACTCGCCATTAACAATAACTCTCTGATGTCTACGCTTCAGCCAGCTGCAAATCCACTGAACTATCCAGGGATTAAGTCCAATCTGGACGTAACTCTGGCCCTGGGCTCAGGCTGCTGCTACTCAATGCCAGGACGGTGATTAATAAAGCTCTCCTTATAGAAACATAGAAACATATCCGGGATTTGATCCTGGATGAGGAGGCTGACCTGGCATGTGTGACCGAAACCTGGCTGGGCCCAGAGGGAGGTGTTCCTCTCTTTGAAATTTGCCCAGCTGGGTTTCGGATATGGCATCAGCCCCGACCCCAGGGAAGGAGGGGGGAGTGGCTATTATAGCCAGGGAGAGCCTTTGCCTGTGTAGACTCATTGCTCCAGAGATTGCGGGTTGCGAGTCCCTCCTGGTGAAGTTGGACTTAGGGGTTCAGGTGGGCTTATTTCTCACGTACCTGCATCCCAGCTGCGTGTCAACAGCCCTGCCTGTGCTGCTGGAGAAGGTAGCCGGGCTGGCGGTGGGGTTCCCCAGACTTATTGTCTTGGGGGATTTTAACCTAGCGTCGCTCGGTGAAGCCTCTGGACTGGCACAGGAGTTCATGGCCACCATGACAGCCATTGACCTGACTCAAGTAATACAGGGTCTGACTCACCAGGGGGGGCACGCACCTGACATGGTATTCCTCTCTGAGCAACTGAGTAATGGTCTGAGACTAAGGGGCTTAGAAGTGTTGTCTTTGTCATGGTGAGACCATTTTCTACTGCGGCTCGACTTCCTGGCTCCAATCCTTCCCCGCAGGGAGGCAGAACTGACTAGGAGGTTTCGCCCCAGACGCCTGATGGATCCAGAGGGCTTTCAGAGGGCGCTTGGGGTCTGTGGAGAGGGGCGGCATACAAATCCAATAAATAATAATAATAATACTATTCCAGATACACCTGTCCACAGTTTGGCAGAGTCTCTTGCTGAGGCCTGGAACAAGGCTGCAGCGGAGGCTCTTGACCGGATTGTGCCATTGCGACCTCTTCGCGGCACTAGACCCCGTAGAGCTCCATGGTTCAACGAGGAGCTCTGGGAATTGAAACGCCAGAAGAGACATCTAGAGAAGCGATGGAGAGAGAGTAATTCCGAATCCGATAGAATACTTGTAAGAGCTCGTATTAAGACTTACAAATGTGGCGCTCAAGGCGGCAAGATGCGTGTATCATGCCTCCTTGATTGCATCAGCGGAATCTCGCCTGGCCACTCTGTTTAGGGTGACCCGCTCCCTTCTCAACCCGGGGGGAGTTGGGGAGCTCTTGCAGAGTAGTGCCGAGGATTTTAACACATTTTTCGCTGATAAAATCATTCGGATCCGGGCGGACCTCGACTCCGATTGGATATCAGAGTCAACTGACAACGAGTCAGTCGGGGTGATTGGGGCCCGTACTTGTCCACCTGTCTGGGAAGAGTTTGATCTGGTGACACCTGATGAAGTGGACAAGGCCATTGGAGCTGTGAGCTCCGCCACCTGCTTACTGGATCCCTCCTGGCTGGTTTCAGCCAGCAGGGAGGTGACACGGAGCTGGGTCCAGGAGATTGTCAACGCTTCTTTGGGGAGGGGGTTCTTTCTGGCTCCATACAAGGAGGCACTTGTGCGCCCCCTCCTCAAGAATCCTTCCCTAGACCCAGCCGTCCTTAATAACTATTGTCCAGTCTCCAACCTTCCCTTTATGGGGAAGGTTGTTGAGAAGTTGGTGGCGCTCCAGCTCCAGCGGTCCTTGGAAGAAGCCGATTATCTAGGCCCTCAACACTGGGGTTTCAGGCCCAGTTACAGCATGGAAACATCTTTGGTTGCATTGATGGATGATCTCTGGTGGGCCCGGGACAGGGGTTTATCATCTGTCCTGGTGCTTCCTGACCTCTCAGCGGCTTTCGAAACCATCGACCATGGTATCCTTCACCGCCGGCTGGAGGGGTTGGGAATGGGAGGCACTGTTCTTCAGTGGTTCTACCTCTCCGGTCGGTCGCAGTTGGTGTTAGTGGGGGGTCAGAGGTCGACCACTAGGTCTCTCCCTTGTGGTGTGCCTCAGGGGTCGGTCCTCTCTCCCTTACTATTTAACATCTACATGAAACCGCTGGGTGAGATCATCCAAGGGCATGGGGTGAGGTATAGGTCTGGCAAAAGTTTTGTAGGCTCTGGTGAGTAGTGTGAGATTGCCGGAGCAGAAGCACTTCTTTCCAAAAGTTCTGTACTACCGGACACTCCCAAATCATATGTATAAACACCCCCTTATCTTGACACCCATGCCAACAAGTATTCTGAGCATTCTGCTGAAAGTATGTAAGTTGAGTGGGTGTGTGATACCACTTATGTAGTATTTTCCTAACCTTTATATTCTTTATTTTCCTTATATTCTCCGCTATATTCTTCATCTCTTGCACATCTACTTGTAATTCACTCTGCCACCATTTAGTCAATTCTTGGATCACACACACGTCCGCTTGCACTAACATCTTATATGTATTACTTGCTTGCGCCTTGATGCCATCACTTTTTTTTCTTATTAGAAATATAGAAATATGGAAACCTAGAAGACTGACGGCAGAAAAAGACCTCCTGGTCCATCTAGTCTTCCCTTATACTATTTCCTGTATTTTATACTAGGCTGAATCTATGTTTACCCCAGGCATGTTTAAATTCAGTGACTGTGGATTGACCAACCACATCTGCTGGAAGTTTGGTCCAAGCATCTACTACACTTTCAGTTAAATAATATTTTCTCACGTTACTTCTAATCTTTCCCCCAATTAACCTCAGATGGTGCCTCCCTGTTCTTGTGTTTACTTTCCTATTAAAAATGCTTCCCTCCTGAACCTTATTTAACTCTTTAACATATTTAAATGTTTCGATCGTGTCCCCCCTTTCCCTTCTGTCCTCCAGACTATACAGATTGAGTTCATTAAGTCTTTCCTGATACGTTTTATGCTTAAGACCTTCCACCATTTTTGTAGCCCGTCTTTGGACCCGTTCAATTTTATACATATCTTTTTGTAGGTGAGGTTTCCAGAACTGAACACAGTATTCCAAATGGTCTATACAATGGGATCACAATCTCCCTCTTCCTGCTTGTTACACCTCTAGCTATATAGCCAAGCATTCTACTTGCTTTCCTTACTGCCTGACTGCACTGTTCACCCATTTTGATATTGTCAGAAATAACGACCCCTAAATCCTTCTCTTCTGAAGTTTTTGCTAACACAGAACTGCCAATGCAATACTCAGATTGAGGATTCCTTTTCCACAAGTGCATTATTTTACATTTGGAAACATTAAATTGCAGTTTCCATTGCTTTGACCATTTATCTAGTAAAGCTAAATCATTTGCCATATTACAGACGCCTCCATTAATATCAACCCTATTGCATACTTTAGAGTCATCGGCAAATAGGCAAACCTTCCCTACCAAACCTTCCCCTATGTTTTTTCCCCTTCCCCTATTATTATTTTCTCTTTATCTCCTCCCTTAGTAGTGCTTCGATAGGACCTTTGTCCTTATATGTCACAGCCACACCTTTCCTGATCTCTCCCCTCCTCATATGCAGGATGATGCTCATTGTCTGGAGAGGTCTTCTGGCTGTGACCCTCTTGGCTGACCCGGCAACTACTCAGAATTGCAGGCCTCGACCTGAAGGTAAGAACCACTTAAAGATCTTTGTGTGGGGATAGAGGTGTAGTCTTGCCATCTCAATAATCCCAGCAGTCTCTCTTGTAATACCATTGGATACCAGCACACCACCTCAAACAGGAATACAATTGCATTGATTATATATAAATATTAATTAACTATACGTAAATGTATTAAATATCTACTTCTCTAATAGAAAATTTATAAAATTAATATTGTAGTCAATACTTTCCACATTACTTTTTTCCCACCTATTATTACTCTCTTTTCCCTTCCCCTTTACTGAAAGTAGTTTGAAGTTGTATGTAACATTCATAAGTAAGATAAAATTTGATCATAAGTTATGATATTGTGAAAAAACACAAAAAGCTTGTTAAGTATGACTAGTATAAACAACAATGAAAACTAGCAAAAAGCAAAATATAGATTCACCAATACACCAAAAGACATTAGATACTATGTTAACAAAAGATAAATCAGGATCCACAACTAGCCTACAATCAATACAAGATATGATAATACAACTACAAGATACAATGACAAAAGCATTGGAAGGCAATAGAGAAGAAGCTACAAAACAACACGAAGAATTAAAGACAGAGATGGGAGAAGTTAAAGAAAAGATTAAGGGAATGGATGAAAGAATAGTAGATATGCAACAGACATTAAAGGAAAATATACAAAAAATAAAGGTAATAGAAGAGAAGGTAGAAAAGGTAGAAAAGAAGGTAGAGAGGATAGAAGAGAAAAGTGAGATGACAACTAAAAACATGGATCAATCCATTGCACAATTAGAATTAGACCACTCTGCGTACAGTTTACAATTTCAAAACATAATCGAAGAAAAGGATGAGAATCTAGGTGAAAAAATGATAGAAATTCTAGCAAAAACTTTACATAAAGATCAACAAGAGATGGCATGGGAAATAGATGAATTATATCATGTACATACGAATTATGCAAGACAGCACCATCTATCGCAGGAAGTACATATTAATTTTACTAGATGGATAGTTAAAGATGAAATATATAAATGGTCCCATAGCCAATCGATAGCCCATAGAGGAAAAGAAATAATAATCCTGAAACAAGTGTCAAGCAGGATCCGAGAAATTAGAAAACAGTATCAATTTTTGGCAAGGAAACTGATTCAAAGGAATGTGATGTTTAGGTGGCTTCTACCTGAAGGGATGATGATATCTTGGAAAGAAAGGAGAGTTAAAATAAACACACTAGAAGAAGCGAGACAGTTTTGTGAAGAAAATGATTTACTCTGTGAAGAACAAATTATTAAAGAAAGTAGGGGTAATAGAGAAGAACTGGAGACAGCAAGTCGGGAGGAGGAAGAACCATTGGAAGAAAGAGAGAGACTAAGGATAAAGGGAAGAACACAGGAACAGAGAGAGGAACAACGGGAGAGAAATCTAAGAGAAAGAAGGAATCGGAAATACTATGCATAATCAATGTCAGAAGAGACAGGAATAATATTGATCAATGTAAATGGACTTAAGAACCCAAATAAAAGAAGATTAATATTTACTAAACTAAAAAAATTAAAAATGGACATGATTGCTTTGCAAGAATTACACATACGTAAACGAAATGTAGACCAATTAGAGAATAAGAAATTAGGAACACTTTATGCTTCGCTAGCAGACAAAAAAAAGGGGGGGGAGCAATATATGTGAAAAAAATGATTAATTCAAAAGAAATATATAAAGATAAGGAAGGTAGAATTTTAATAATAGAATTAGAAAAAATCAGAAACCTCTAACTTTAATAGTAATATATGCACCAAATGAGAATCAATTTGAATTTTATAAAAAAACTACATGAAAAAATTATTGAATTAGATTTAGAAAATATAATTTTGCTAGGAGACTTTAACGCGGTATCTGATAAGAAATTGGACTACAAAGGGAATAGAAATATTAAAAAAAAGAAAAATCTCCCCAAAACATTTTGGGATATAGTTAAAGAGCTAAACTTGAAAGACTCTTGGAGAGAAAAACATGGTAATGACAAACAATATAAAAACTATTCAAATCCACATCAGAGTTGTTCACGCATAGACAAGGTATGGGCAACACCACAGACAAATAATGACATTATAAAAATAGAAATAGAATCAAATACTTGGGCGGACCACAACCCAATATCATTAATTTGGAGAAAGGGAAATAACAAAAAAAAAAATGGATTATGGATAGAAAAATAATAAAGGAAAAGCAGTATATTGAAATACTAGAGAAAGAATTACAAATATTTTTTGAAATAAAACGGATGATATTACACCACAAACACTTTGGGATACGACTAAAGCTTATATTAGAGGCCAAACAACATCATATATGTCAATGAAACATAAACAAAAAAAATTAAACAGGAAAAACTGGAACAAGAATTAAAACAAATAGTAACAGAACTACAACAAAACCCCAAAAGTAAAAAAATTAAGGAGAAAAAAGACCAAATTAGACATGCAATTAATCTGTTACACCAGGAAGAAATAGAAGAAAAAAATTAGAGCAGCCAAGCAATTATATTTCGACCAAGCAAACAAAACAGGAAGATGGCTAGCACATAAACTAAGAAAACAAAAAGAAAGAAAAAGTATAGACAGACTAGAAGATGAACAAGGTAATATAAAATATAATAAGGAAGAAAAGAAAAGAATAGCAGTACAATTCTATAAGAAATTATATACACATTAAGAAGTAAAAAGGAAGAAATAGAAAAGTATATCGAATTATCAAATATGAAAATATTAACAGAAGAGCAACAACAAGAATTAAAGAGACCAATTACCTTAGTCGAATTACAGGCAGCGATAAAACAACAAAAAACAATAAACAAAAAAAAAAACAATAAAGCAACAGGCACAGATGGGATACCATGGAAATTTACAATCAAATAGCCCAAGATGCAAAGATACCCCAAACATGGTCAGAAGTATTAATAACACTCATACCCAAAACAGAAACAGAAAAAGAAAAAATTCACAACTACAGACCCATATCGCTATTAAATACAGAATATAAGATATTTATTACAATTTATGCAACAAGGTTAAAAAAATTCTGAATCAATTAATACATCGAGACCAAAATGGGTTTCTCCCTAAGAGGCAAATTAGAGACAATTTGAGAAAAATAACAAATGTATTAGAATATTATGAGGAACATCCTGGAAAGCAGATGGCATTAATTTTTCTTGACGCACAAAAAGCTTTCGATTATGTAAACTGGAGATTCATGACAACACAATTAGAAATGATGAAATTTGGACAACATTTTATAAATTTAATAAGTACAATATACAGTGGTACCTCGAGATACGAGTTTAATTCGTTCCGGACCTGGGCTCTTAAGTCGAGCAGCTCTTATCTCGAACGACTTTTCCCCATAGGAATTAATGTAAATAATTTTAATTGGTTCCAGCCCTCAAAAAACTCACAAAGTTAGTCTAAATTATGCAGAAAGACATGTTTTTAATGAAGAAATGTACATGTACATATAAATGAATAATGAAGTTTCTTTCACTTAACTTGTAAACTTTCTTAAACTTTTAAATTTACATATGTTCAACTTCTCTGCCACCCAATCCTGTAAGACAGAGGTCCCCAACCCTTTTTGCACCAGGGACTGGCTTTAAGCGATCAAGAGAGGAATGGGTGAATGAATGGACGGAGGGTGGGAAGGAAGGAAAGAGGGAAGGGACAGGAACAGAGGAAGGAAGCAAGGAAACTTATGAAAGGGGAGAGTAAGAGAGGAATGAGTGAAGGGAGGGAGGGAGGGAAGAAGGTGGGAAGGAGAAAGAAAAGAAGAAATAGAGGAAGGGAAGGTAAAAGAGAGAAAGAAAAAGAGCAAGCAAGCAAGCAAGCAAGCAAGCAAGCAAGCAAGCAAGCAAGCAAGAAAGAAAGAAAGAAAGAAAGAAAGAAAGAAAGAAAGAAAGAAAGGGGGAAGGGACAGGAACAGAGGAAGGAAGCAAGGAAACTTATGAAAGGGGAGAGTAAGAGAGGAATGAGTGAAGGGAGGGAGGGAGGGAAGAAGGTGGGAAGGAGAAAGAAAAGAAGAAATAGAGGAATGGAAGGTAAAAGAGAGAAAGAAAAAGAGCAAGAAAGAAAGAAAGAAAGCAAGCAAGAAAGAAAGAAAGAAAGAAAGGGGGAAGGGACAGGAACAGAGGAAGGAAGCAAGGAAACTTATGAAAGGGGAGAGTAAGAGAGGAATGAGTGAAGGGAGGGAGGGAAGAAGGTGGGAAGGAGAAAGAAAAGAAGAAATAGAGGAAGGGAAGGTAAAAGAGAGAAAGAAAAAGAGCAAGAAAGAAAGAAAGAAAGAAAGAAAGAAAGAAAGGGGGAAGGGACAGGAACAGAGGAAGGAAGCAAGGAAACTTATGAAAGGGGAGAGTAAGAGAGGAATGAGTGAAGGGAGGGAGGGAGGGAAGAAGGTGGGAAGGAGAAAGAAAAGAAGAAATAGAGGAAGGGAAGGTAAAAGAGAGAAAGAAAAAGAGCAAGCAAGCAAGCAAGCAAGCAAGCAAGCAAGCAAGCAAGAAAGAAAGAAAGAAAGAAAGAAAGAAAGAAAGGGGGAAGGGACAGGAACAGAGGAAGGAAGCAAGGAAACTTATGAAAGGGGAGAGTAAGAGAGGAATGAGTGAAGGGAGGGAGGGAGGGAAGAAGGTGGGAAGGAGAAAGAAAAGAAGAAATAGAGGAATGGAAGGTAAAAGAGAGAAAGAAAAAGAGCAAGAAAGAAAGAAAGAAAGAAAGAAAGAAAGAAAGAAAGAAAGAAAGAAAGAAAGAAAGGGGGAAGGGACAGGAACAGAGGAAGGAAGCAAGGAAACTTATGAAAGGGGAGAGTAAGAGAGGAATGAGTGAAGGGAGGGAGGGAAGAAGGTGGGAAGGAGAAAGAAAAGAAGAAATAGAGGAAGGGAAGGTAAAAGAGAGAAAGAAAAAGAGCAAGAAAGAAAGAAAGAAAGAAAGAAAGAAAGAAAGAAAGAAAGAAAGAAAGGGGGAAGGGACAGGAACAGAGGAAGGAAGCAAGGAAACTTATGAAAGGGGAGAGTAAGAGAGGAATGAGTGAAGGGAGGGAGGGAGGGAAGAAGGTGGGAAGGAGAAAGAAAAGAAGAAATAGAGGAAGGGAAGGTAAAAGAGAGAAAGAAAAAGAGCAAGAAAGAAAGCTGCAAGCACCCCCCGAGCCCCCCAGGCCGGCTGCAACCTTTTAAAACACGCGCGCCGCTTCGCAGCTGTCTCCTGAAGCCGAACGCGGAAGTTAGCGTTTGGCTTCAGGAGACAGCTCCTTGGCGCTTGTATCTCGAATTTGGGCTTGTAAGTAGAACAAAAATATCTCTCCCCTCCCAGCTCTTATCTCGAGTTGCTCTTAAGTAGAGCAGCTCTTATGTCGGTGTTCCACTGTATTCTGAACAAAATGCTAAAATTATAATTAAAGGAGAGCAAACAGAAAAATTTACAATTGAGAAAGGGGTGAGACAGGGAAAATTATAACTAAAAATTGTACAAAAAAACAAATAAAGCATTTGGAACAAATTACTAGCATGCAAGTAGTCAAGAAAGTTAAATACTTAGGAATTTGGCTAACAGCTAAAACGGCGACGTTAAAAGAAGACAATTACACAAGTTTAATAAATCAAATTAAAGTAGATCTAAAAAATTGGCAAAATTTACAACTCTCATTAATAGGTAGAATCAATTCGATCAAAATGAGTGTCCTGCCCAAGTTCCTCTTCCTCTTTCAAACAATCCCAATAAATCCAGCTAATTTTTTTTTAAAAGAATTGGATAAAATGATTGTTGCAGTGTAGCATACATGTTAGAATAGGATCATATTATATTATATATATCTGGACCTCTAGCATAAAATGCTCTGCTTACCCTGATTCCATTACAGCCAGGATAGGATGGAATTAACTTGCTTAAGTCTGCATTTCTGGTGGAATTTGCAACAGGAAGACAACTGACCATAAAACGGTTCAATAAACATCTCACTGATAAACAAGTATACATCACTCCAAACAAGACGTTATACAATCAAAGGGGGAAATTTACATTGCCTGAAGCAAACAGGATGAGACTCTGATAAAAGACCTGTAAATAGGATATTGGTTGTGATAAAGCAGAAGGCTTCAAAGAAATTAGGTGTGAGAAACATCTGCTCAAAGGAGATTATTCAAGGAAATTGGTTTGTGATATCTGGGGAAAGGAAGGACTCAAAGATATGTCATGTTTGTAGTTATGTTATTGGATGTTTGTATATCACTTGACATGTACGTGTAATTATCCCCATTTGCATATGCTCCCAAATAAAAAGAGGTGCACAGCTCAATACTGTGTCACATCACCCAGAGAGAAAATGTGTCCAAGTCTTCTTTGTAGGATTGGCGTTCGTGACTGACCGCCCTTGGCTGGGTTGCTCTAAGTCCCTCTGAAGACATTGCTCCCCTCAGGGATTTTGCGGCACCTCAAATAATATTAAAATATATATGGTTAGGTAAAAAAATCAAGAATCAAATTAAAGGCATTACAAGATGTGAAAGAAAGAGGGGGTTTGGGATTGCCAAACTTCAAATTATACTATTATGCAACATCACTAGCATGGATTAAAGAGTGGATCACACTAGAAAATAATTGCATATTGACAATAGAAGGACACGACTTATTATTAGACTGGCACGCCTATCTCTGGTAGGAAAGAGACAAAATACATAAATATTTTAAAAAGAATATACTAAGAAACTCTCTTATCCAAACATGGAAAATAATAAAAAACCAACAGCATATTAAGGTATCAGAATGGGTTTCGCCAACAGAATTAACATGTCATCCAAATTTAATCAGGCCCCACAACACACCTAGATACAAAGAATTATTGGATCACCAAACAAATATAAAAACAAAGGAAGAATTTGAACAAAATGGTAAGAAAATAGATTGGTGGACATATTTACAATTAAAAGATGCCTATCAAAAAGACAAAAGGGAATACGGTGGGGAGGGGTGACTTGGACAGGATGCTCTTAAAAGATGATGAAAAACTAATTGGTAAAATATATAAATTCTTGATCCGTTATGAGACAGAAGTGGAAATTGTAAAAGAAAATATGATAAGCTGGGGAATGAATTTTGGCTACACAATTGAACTAGAAAAATGGGAAAAATTATGGACTAATAATTGGCAGATGACAAAATTGACTGCATTCAAGGAAAACCAATTAAAAATGTTTTACAGGTGGCATCTACCACCGGAAAGACTCTCAAAAATGTTCCCCAAAACCTCCCCATTATGCTGGAAGTGCAAGAAGAAAGAGGCACGTTCTATCATCAATGGTGGACATGAATACAAGCAAAAAATTTCTGGAATAAAATAACAGACTGGCTAAAAGAGATAATAAAAGAAGAATTTTTTAAAAACCAGAATTATATTTATTGGGTATTTTTAATTTAAAAAAATGGAAAAAGAGGTAAGATACTTAGTTATACTCATATTAACAGCTGCCAGGATAGCAAATGCCCAACAATGGAAAATAGATAAAGCACCAGAAGAAAATATAGTAATTAAAAAAATATTGGACTGGGCGGAAATGGACAGGTTATCCAAAAAATTAGAGGGAAAGGAAGATTCAGATTATTATAAAATATGGGCAAAATTTTACGACTGGTTAAAGGAAAGAACAGCGAGGAATTAAATAAAAATTCAAGCAAAGCAACACGTCAAATAAAAGAATTAAAGAACCAATATTATGTGAAAGAAGCAAAATTCTCTGATTGAACACTCAAAAAAAAAAGTGGGGAAACTCTCATTTCCCAAATGTTGTATGTATATGTTTTGTGTATGTCTTTTTTTCTCTGTTTGTTATATTTGAAAAAAATAAATAAAAATATATTTAAAAAGAAGAAAAGAAAGTCAGTTAACCCCAAGTTCCAAGTCTGTAGTTGGGTCTTCTTAGTGTGCGGCATGTAGAGTCTAAATTTATGCCATGGCATGATGGAGTGTTTAGTCCCCGTGTCCAGCTCCATTTTGCAGGGCAAGTTATTAATGTACAGGGATGTAAATAGTTTCCCCTCAGTCAATGAGAAATTGTAGTTAATGGAGAGGGGAAGGTGACCTCTGCGGACGTCTTGCCGGTTGTCCTTCGGTGTCTTGAAGCTTCCACGGTTGTAGGAGAGTTGGAAGTTCCTGGCGTTGTAGATCAGTCACAATGGCTGGGGCACAGAGTTGAAGTCGTCGGGCAGGATGGAGCAGCGTGCCTCGGCTATGTGGCCTCTTTTCAGGCAACGGTGGCAGGTTGAATCTCTGAAGGGGCATCTGGAGGAGGGGCGGTTGCCATTGCATCCCACACATTTCAGGAGTCAGTGGGGTTCATGCTGAAAGGCAGCCTTGGAGCGGTGAATCTGTAGGCCTGTGTCCATGTCAGTGGCAGGTTGTCTGGAACTTCGGAGGACCAGTCAATGTCGGTGTGAATGTAGTTAACAGTTGAGGCTGAGCACTTGATCTCCGCTGCGGAAGCATCTGAGACTTCAGCCGCTTTCGCTGCTTTCATCATATCCCGGAGGGTGGCTTCCTCTTCAGTGAGGAACTTCTTCTGTAACGTTGTGTTCCTCATACTGAATATGAGTCTATCGACAAGTCTGGCCTCAGGGTCTTTGAACTGTAACGATAACCAGTCACTAATGCTGCAAAAAACCCACACCTGTGCCAACAAACCGTCCCGCTATTTATACTTTTCAAGACAGTGGGAACGGACTGAGACCGCCGTTTATTTTTGGTGGCCTTTTGTCTTGACCAGTCAGTGGCACCAATCAGATGAATAGATTGTTTTAACTGTGAGGAATAACAGTTCTCAGTATAGATCACATTGAAAATATTGAGATGAGGTCCACTTCCTCCTGCGCTGATTTGTTGCAAAGGAGGGAGGGAAGAAGAAGGCGCCAAGGGTGCATCCTCCAGGTCCTGGTTGTCGTGGACCACTGAGTCGAAGGCTTTGCAAAAGTCAATATAAATTGCATCAATGGATTTTCCTTGATCTGGGTGGGTAGTCCAAATGTTTTTGCAGTGAAGTAGTTGTAGGTTGCAGGATAATTTCTTTCTGAATCCAAATTGCTTGTTAGAGAGTAGGTTATTAGATTCTAAGCAAAGGGTGATTGATTGATTGATAATTGATTCCATGATTTTACATGAGACGCATCATAGTGATATTGGTCTGTAGTTGTCAATGAGAAAAGGGTCTCGTTTTTTGAAGATGGGGATGACTATTGCTTTTGACCATAGCTTGGGGAGTGTGCTGGTCCTGAAGGATTTTTGGAAGGACATGCCGGACATGATTGGCTTGGGTCTGATTCAGCAGGGCTCTTCCTAGGTTCTTATGTTCTTATGTTCACATGAGCTCTGCCATAGGGCAGCAACAGTTTCTCTCCCTAAAGGCGGGAAAGAAAGGGGCCCATTGCAGGCCCGCTTTCCTCCCCGCCCCTTGGCTCTCCACCACCTCCTCCTCCTCCTCGACACCGCCAGACGCTCAGCAGCGGACCGCGGTGAGTGGACAGGATATTTGGGAGCTTATTATATCTATGTGTAAAATCTCGTGCACTGCCGCGGGCCGGATAAATGGCCTCAGTGAGCCGCATGCGTCCCGTGGGCCGTAGTTTGGGGACCGCTGCTCTAGATTATGGGGAGGGCAAAAAACAGGAAGTTGGGAAATGGGGGAGTGGTGTGTGTGTGTCATACACATATGCATGGGGGATGAGGCAGGGGGAGGGGCGGTATCACGCACACATGTGCATGTTTGAATTATGAGGTGCGTTGAATTATGCATTGAATTATGTGGTGCATTGAATTATGTGGTGCATTGAATTATGTGTGCATTGAATTATGGGTGTGGGCACTTGTGTGTATGCAATAGTGTGCACACACACGCACTTTTGGCACCCAATGAAAAAAAGGTTCACCATCACTACAATATTATATAAGCCTCTCTCAATACATATGCAATACTATAAGCATTACTTACAAAATACATTAAACAATCATTTGAATACACAGTTCTACAGCATAGTTACAAAGACAAACCAGAAATAGCAAAGAGTAATCAGAGACGGGTTTAGGACATTTAGCCTCCGCCAGTTGGATGAAGCTCTTTCCTCCGCAGCAGCTGATCGGCCGCTGCCTTCACTCCCTCGCCCAAAGGCCCCTAGCTCTTGGCCCCAGCCCTTTGGCCACAAAAATCCAAATTCATCCACAGCCTTTTGGCCACATGGGACACTTCGCCACCATCCAATCAGAACAGTTGTTACAAAATGCTACTTTTGGAAGGAAAGAATGGGACAGTTTGCTCTTTCATACACAAACACACACATTGAATGATAGAGAGGGAAGGGACCTTGGTGGCCATCTAGACTGACCCCCTTCTCATTCAGGAGACTTACAGAATGATAGAGAGGGAAGGGACCTTGGTGGCCATGTAGTCTGACCTGACCCACCTTCTCATTCAGGAGACTTACAGAATGATAGAGAGGAAAGGGAACTCAATGGCCATCTAGTCTGACCCACTTTCTCATTCAGGAGACTCACAGAATGATAGAGAGGGAAGGGACCTCAGTGGCCATCTAGTCTGACCCACCTTCTCATTCAGGAGTTTTACAGAATGATAGAGATGGAAGGAGCCACAGTGGCCATCTAGTCTGACACCTTTCTTGGCTAATGATCTCTCCCTGTTTGCAGAGAGAGAGAGAGGTCCGTTCATGCTGTGAGCATCTAGACGATCCCATGCCTTTTTCACCCCTCCTCTCTCCATGTGGACAGTCCACAAAGTGTCTGGGGGGGAAGATTGGAGGGCTAATGATCCCTCCCTGTTTGCAGAGAGAGAAAGAGGTCCGTTCATGCTGTGAGCATCTAGACGATCCCATGCCCTTTTCATCCCCTTCTCTGTCCAGGTGGACAGTCCACAAAGTGGGGGGGGGGGAGAAGAGTGTTGGAAGGGACCCTGAAGAAAAAGAGAGAGAGAGAGAAATTCAAAGGGAGATTTAGAAAGGAGCTTGTAGCAATGTGTTCCCCCAGCCAATGTTCCTTTTGCATCTGCCTCGAGGCATCGTAAAAATTCCACAGATAATGATGACAAGCAGGTCATAAAGGGGCCCCAGACAGCAACGAGTCTTCCCTTTTGTCGTTTGCTAATAGAATCCTACCTATCTCTCTCTCCCACCCACCCGTCTTTTGTGAGGACCAATCTGATTGGCTTCCCAAATTAGCTTGTTGTGAGGCAGGGAGTTCCACCAGCCAATTTAGCACCCCAGAAATTTTACCGGGAGACCAATTCTCCTGCTTGTGAAGAGGGCTGGACTAGATGGCCTCTAAGGTACCATCCATCTCTATGACTCTGTGTCAGTTTCCTGCTTGAGGAGGGGTCCTGAGTAGAATTGGTATGTGTGGGTGTGGGTGAGTGTTTGTGGGTGTGAAAGAGCTCCCAAGGCCCCCTCCCCATCCCACTTCTGGGGACCCTCAAGACGAATGAAGGAGGGGTGAAAAGAGGCATGGGTCCCCAAAGTGGGGGGGGCAGGGGGCTTTGTGGGAAAAAATTGGGAAGGCTAATGATCCTTTCCTTTTTGCAGAGAGAGAGAGAGAGGTCTGTTCATACTCTGGGCATCTAGATGATCCCATGCCTTCTTCTGCGTTCATGTGGAGAGTCCCCAAAGTGTGTGGGGGGCTTTGGGAGCTCTTTCACACACACACACACAGAGACCATCTAGTGGCCATCTAGTCTGACCTGACCCACTTTCTCATTCAAGAGACTTACAGAATGATAGAGAGGGAAGGGACCTCGGTAGCCATCTAGTCTGACCCCCAGCTCAAGCAGGAGAATGGAGGGGAGCGCAGAGGCCATCTAGTCTGACCCTCAGCTCAATCAGGAGAATGAAATGGAATGACAGAGATGGAGGGGACCTCAGAGACCATCTAGTCCAACCCTCTTCGCAAGCAGGAGAATTGGTCTTCCGGTCAAATTCTTGGGCTGCTAAATTGGCTGGTGGAACTCCTTGCCTCACAACAAGCTAATCCTTTAAAAACTAATTTGGGAACCCAATCAGAGCAGTCCTCTCAAAAGAGGGTTGGGAGAGACTGCTAGGTAGCAAAGAAGTGAAGGCTGGTTGCTGTCTGGGGCCCCTTTACGACCTGCTGCTCCTGCTAATCTTTGGGATTTTTACGATGCATGGAGCATTTACGACAAAAGAAAGTGTCAAAAGAAAGATAGGCAAAAATTTGGAGGCCCAAGACGTGGGGGTAGGGTCCACCCCCGCCCTCCACCCATGCACATTTGACAAGAGTTGGAAGGGACCTTGGTGGTCACCCAGTCCCACCCTCTCCTTCCACCCATGCACATTTGACAAATTCTGACCTGCTAAATTGGCTAGGGGAACATACTGCTCCCAAAGCTCCCTCCCCCTCCCACTTCTGGGGACCCTCAAGACGAATGAAGGAGGGGTGAAAAGAGGCCTGGGTCCCCAAAGTGGGGGGGCAGGAGGCTTTGTGGGGAAAAACTTGGGGAGGCTAATGATCCTTTCCTGTTTGAAGAGAGAGAGAGAGAGAGAGAGAGAGAGAGAGAGGTCTGTTCATACTCTGGGCATCTAGATGATCCCATGCCTTCTTCTGCGTTCATGTGGAGAGTCCCCAAAGTGTTTGGGGGCTTTGGGAGCTCTTTCACACACGCACACACAGAGACACTCACATGATCAGCAGCAATGAACTTTTGTTTTCAACAAAGCTAAGCTCCAATGCTTATCCCATCAATAGATATGGAATCAAAATCACCAAGTACAGAATTTAGTTATAAAAAAAGGAACATGTGGTAAGCTGTTCCTATATCTCCTTGAAATGCTAATTGTTTCAGGAAACTCCTGTTTCTTTGGTGTGACATATGGTAAAGGGGTCATGAGGTCTATTGCCCCAACTGAATGGGACCCGGTATGCCAATTTGTAGAATGATAACTCCTATCTTTTCCTCACTCTTTTGTTAATTCCTGTTTCTTTGAAGATGAGGAGCGTTTTCACACACACAAACACACATACACACACAGAGACATGTTTGTCTTTGGGTTGCACTCACCCGTTCTGGGGTTTTGGGAAATGTACAACATTAACACTTGATTTCAATTGGAAGCAATGAACACTCACACTTTGGAATGAGTTTGTCCTTTTCATTCCTCCTGCCTCTTGCCCAATCTGTGAGTTTTGAGTTAGTAAATCCTGCCCATAGAGTAAACCCCCAGGGACTCTCCTTTCCTGAAGTCCCTAGCCCACCTGTATCCTCCCAACCACCCAGACCGCATGTCCCAAGGAAAGAGAGGAGGGAGGGGGAAGACCCAATGTGCACCTTATTTCAAAAGAAGTCCCTGCGCCCCCTCCTCTTTTCCTCTCCCCTCTTTCCAAGAAGAGTCATAAAGGGTCCCCAGACAGCAAAATGCCTGCACTTCTATCCATTGCTGCTGATCATGTGTGTGTCTCTGTGTGTGCGTGTGTGAAAGAGCTCCCAAAGCCCCCCACACACTTTGGGGACTCTCCACATGAACGCAGAAGAAGGCATGGGATCATCTAGATGCCCAGAGTATGAACAGACCTCTCTCTCTCTCTCTCTCTCTCTCTCTCTCTCTCTTCAAACAGGAAAGGATCATTAGCCTCCCCAAGTTTTCCCCCACAAAGCCTCCTGCCCCCCCACTTTGGGGACCCAGGCCTCTTTTCACCCCTCCTTCATTCGTCTTGAGGGTCCCCAGAAGTGGGAGGGGGAGGGAGCTTTGGGAGCAGTATGTTCCCCTAGCCAATTTAGCAGGTCAGAATTTGTCAAATGTGCATGGGTGGAAGGAGAGGGTGGGACTGGGTGACCACCAAGGTCCCTTCCAACTCTTGTTAAATGTGCATGGGTGGAGGGCGGGGGTGGACCCTACCCCCACGTCTTGGGCCTCCAAATTTTTGCCTATCTTTCTTTTGACACTTTCTTTTGTCGTAAATGCTCCATGCATCGTAAAAATCCCAAAGATTAGCAGGAGCAGCAGGTCGTAAAGGGGCCCCAGACAGCAACCAGCCTTCACTTCTTTGCTACCTAGCAGTCTCTCCCAACCCTCTTTTGAGAGGACTGCTCTGATTGGGTTCCCAAATTAGTTTTTAAAGGATTAGCTTGTTGTGAGGCAAGGAGTTCCACCAGCCAATTTAGCAGCCCAAGAATTTGACCAGAAGACCAATTCTCCTGCTTGCGAAGGGGGTTGGACTAGATGGTCTCTGAGGTCCCCTCCATCTCTGTCATTCCATTTCATTCTTCTGCTTGAGCTGGGGGGCAGACTAGATGGCCACCAAGGTCCCTTCCCTCTCTATCATTCTGTGAGTCTCCTGAATGAGAAAGTGGGTCAGACTAGATGGCCACCAAGGTCCCTTCCCTCTCTATCATTCTGTGAGTCTCCTGAATAAGAAAGTGGGTCAGACTAGATGGCCACTGAGGTCCCTCTCCTCTCTATCATTCTGTGAGTCTCCTGAATGAGCAGGGGGTCAGACTAGATGGCCACCAAGGTCCCTTCCCTCTCTATCATTCTGTAAGTCTCCTGAATGAGAAGGGGGTCAGACTAGATGGCCACCAAGGTCCCTTCCCTCTCTATCATTCTGTAAGTCTCCTGAATGAGAAGGGGGTCAGACTAGATGGCCACCAAGGTCCCTAACCTCTCTATCATTCTGTGAGTCTCCTGAATGAGAAAGTGGGTCAGACTAGATGGCCACTGAGGTCCCTCTCCTCTCTATCATTCTGTGAGTCTCCTGAATGAGAAAGTGGGTCAGACTAGATGACCACCAAGGTCCCTTTCCTCTCTATCATTCTGTGAGTCTCCTGAATGAGAAAGTGGGTCAGACTAGATGGCCACCATGGTCCCTTTCCTCTCTATCATTCTGTAAGTCTCCTGAATGAGAAGGTGGGTCAGGTCAGACTACATGGCCACCAAGGTCCCTTCCCTCTCTATCATTCTGTAAGTCTCCTGAATGAGAAGGGGGTCAGTCTAGATGGCCACCGAGGTCCCTTCCCTCTCTATCATTCAATGTGTGTGTTTGTGTATGAAAGAGCAAACTGTCCCATTCTTTCTTTCCAAAAGTAGCATTTTGTAACAACTGTTCTGATTGGATGGTGGCGAAGTGTCCCATGTGGCCAAAAGGCTGTGGCTGAATTTGGATTTTTGTGGCCAAAGGGCTGGGGCCAAGAGCTAGGGGCCTTTGGGCGAGGGAGTGAAGGCAGCGGCCGATCAGCTGCTGCGGAGGAAAGAGCTTCATCCAACTGGCGGAGGCAAAAAGTCCCATTCCCTCAGAGACAGAGCGAGAGAGGGAGGGAGAGAAAAAGACAGAGAGAGAGAGAGAGAGAGATATATGCTTTTGGCTCCCTCTTGTGGCTAACTGCAACACTAACTCTTAAAGCTATAGTGTTATAATTCATTTAAGCATACATTGATCGTTTGTTTATATATTGCCAGACACAACCAGTTATATACATAGTACCAACACCCTCCATTCTCTCCTGCAGGTGCCAGGGGCAGAAACTTGGCCTTAGGGAAGCCGACCAGCCAATCTTCCATCCATCGCCATAACATCATTGGGTCCGCGGACAAAGCTGTGGACGGGAACTGTGCTGGGAACTGGTACAACAAGTCCTGCACCCACAGCCGAAACGAGATGAACCCCTGGTGGCTTGTGGACTTGGAGGAGTCTCATAATGTCTACGTCGTGGTGGTGAAAAACCGGGAGGACTGCTGTGGTGAGAGGCTGTATAAAGCGGAGGTCCATTTAGGAGATTCCCTGGTAGACTATGGAAGAGCCAACCCTATGTAAGTTGTTCTCAGACAGTCACCCCCAACTGGGCTCCTCCAGCAGTTTGGGGCATCTCCCCACGCCCACACCCAGAGAATTCACAGCCAGTGCAGGTGATTTTGGGGAGCTGTTGCGTCAGAGATACCGACTTTGTCCTGGGGACCAAGGTGTTCTGAGTCCGTTAGTGTGGAGTTTGTGCAGTCACCTCCCTCCATGGCCCCACCCAAGAGACAGGGAAAGACCTCATACCACCTGGCTAAGTTGTGTTATCAGTTGTTAGGGGGAGTGTGTGAATACCACCTGATAGTTAATTTTTGCTATTATTTATTTATTTATTTATTTATTTATTTATTTATTTATTTATTTATTTATTTATTTATTTATTTATTTATTTATTATTAATTTGATTTCTATGCCACCCCTCTCCAAAGATTTGGGGTGGCTTACAACATATAAGAAAAACAGTAGATTACAGCTAGGCATACCCTCACTGGGGCTTGAACCTGCAACCTTTGCCTTGTAAGGCAGAGAATTAACCTCTAGGCCAGTGTTTCCCAACCTTTTTTGAGCCGCGGCACATTATTCACATTTACAAAATCCTGGGGAACATTGAGCGGGGGGGAGGGGCGGAGGGGCTAAAAACGTTTGGACAAAAAGACCCTCTCTACCGCCCTTTCACCCTATTTTTCTCTCTCTCCCTCTTTCTTTCCCCCTCTCTCTCCATTCTTTCTTCCTTCCTTCCTCTCTTTTTTGCTCTTTCTCTCTCCCTCCTTCCCTCCCTCTATGTCTTTCCCTCTCCCTCTTTTCCCCCCTCTTTCCCTCTTTCTTGCTTTCTCTCTCTCTCTTTCATTCTTTCTCTCTCTCTTTCTATCTCTTTCTCCGTCTCTCTTGCTATCTCTCTTTTATTCTCTCGCTTTCTCTCTCACACACTTTCTCTTTCTCTCTCCCTTGTTTTCTCTCTCTCTCTCTCTTGCTTTCTCTCTCTCTTTCTCTCTCTCTTGCTTTCCTTTTCTCTTTCTCTCTTGCTTTCTTTCTCTCTCTTTCTCTCTCTCTTGCTTTCCTTCTCTCTTTCTCTTTCTCTTGCTTTCTCTCTCTCTCCCTCTCTCTCTCTTTCTCTCTCTCTTGCTTTCCTTCTCACTTTCTCTTTCTCTTGCTTTCTCTCTCTCTCTCTCTTGCTTTCCTTCTCTCTTCCTCTCTCTCTTGCTTTCTTTCTCTATCTTTCTCTCCTGCTTTCTCTCTCTCCTCCTTTTTATCTCTCTCTCTTTCTCTCTCATACACCACGCCAGCAACAGAGAGAGAAAGAGAGAGAGAGAGTGGAGAGAGAGTGGAGGGTGGCTTGCCGGTCCGCGGCCCCCTGGATCAGTGGCCCTGCATGGCCCCAGCGCGGACTCCGCCGTCGCCTTCGCCTCCGCCCCCGTCTGGGTCTGCAGCAAAGAGGCAGCAGCCACATCCACCCCTTTGCCCTCCCACGTGTCCACAGCACTCAGCACCCAGCCACACGCCGCCTCCGCCTCCCAGTAGCGTGCCCGACTTCTACCTGCAGGAACGCGTGGTGGGGCGCCACGAAAGGCGGCCCTTGAAGGCCGCCACGGCGCCATTGTTGTCGCCATGGTGCAAAGCCACGGAGTCCCGGATCGCTCACTTCTCCGGCCAGTAAGCCGGCTGCCTGGGAAAGTGGCGTGCTTTTTAAACGTGCACTTTTCAAACATGGCGCTTTCCTGGGCAGCCGGCTTTGCTGGGCAGAGAAGGGGGCGATTCGGGACTGCGTGGCTTTGCGCCACTTCAAAAGTTTCTGTGTGGGGGGGTTCCTAATGGCTGCGTGGGTGCACGCCCATGCAGCTTAGAGGCAACAGTGGCTGGCGCCCTCCCACCGGGCCCCAAAAGCTCTCTTGCTGTCACTGCCAGGGAAGCTCCAGCCGGGCTCGCGGCACACCTGACCATGTCCCACGGCACACTGGTTGAAAAACACTGCTACAGTATCCAATCGCTTCAGCTCTGTACCAGGGAAGGGTTATATTTTGTGTCGAATCACCCTGGTGTATTGAAGGAACATCACAGCTCCTTTTTTGCCTCTCGGCCCAACCCAGGGCCATTTCCAAGGCAGTTAATTTTATTGATAGCCAACAATTCTATCTGTATGTGTCACATGTTTTTGCTGAATTTGAAAATTAAGGGAGACTAGGATAGATCTATTTCGGCCTTATTTTGGCCTCATCAGCTAGCCATACCCTCACTGGGACTTGAACCTGCAACCTTTGCCTTGTAAGGCAGAGAATTAACATCTAGTTCAGTGTTTCCCAACCTTGGCAACTTGGAGATATCTGGACTTCAACTCCCAGAATTCCCCAGCCAGCATTCACTGGCTGGGGAATTCTGGGAGTTGAAGTCCAAATGTCTTCAAGTTGCCAAGGTTGGGAAACACTGCTCTAGGCTACAGTATCCAATCCCTTCAGCTCTGTACCAGGGAAGGGTTATATTTTGTGTCGAATCACCCTGGTATATACATACATATATATATGTATGTATCACACACATATATAATTGAATATATATATATATATATATATATATTCAATTAATTGAACTATTAGAGGCATAATGGGGTCACAACACCAGAGGCAGCAGAGGAGGAGAGGTCTGGGCTGCGGCTGAAATGGGGCTGCCCTAGAAGATTCAGGGCAGTGGTGGTAGGGGGACAGTGTTCTCAGGTGAGCTTGAGGAGACTTGAGGGATCCAGAAGGGCTGCTCTCCTAACGTGACCTCTCTTGCCCCACAGCTGTGGGATTATCCTGAATGCCAGACCAGGCTCCATCACCACCATCTACTGCAACGGGCACAAAGGCCGCTACGTCAGCATCCACTTACCTGGGAAGAACTTCTTGACCGTCTGTGAAGTGGAGGTCTACGGCACCAAGTAGAGAAGCCAGGCCTTGTGTTGGGGAAGGTCAACGTTCCTGCAAAATGTCAACGGTTCTCCCAAAAAATCCAAATAAATGGGCTACTGAGATGCGTCCTTGGGTTTCCTCTGGTTCTTGGTTATCCGAGGGAGGGGAGATTTGCCCCCCCCCCCGTCCCCTGTAATGGCCAGGGCATCTGCTGTGCAGAAAATCATGGGCAAGAGGTGGGCTTTTTTGTGTCTCCTTAGAACAGACCCTGGCCGTTGTCCTCAGCAAGAATGCAGAATTCAGATTAACAGAATTCGAAGGGACCTTGGAGGTCATCTAGTCCAAACCTCCCACTGAAGCCAGAGACCTTGCACCATTTCTGACAAATGGCAGTGCAGTCTCTTCTTGAAGGCTTCCAGGAATGGATCTCCCATAATTTCTGAAGGCAACTTCTCTTCCACTGGTTGATCGCTCTCACCGTCAGAAAGTTCCTCCTTATTTCCAGGTGGAATCTCCCCTTGGTCAGTTTCCATCCGTTGTTCCTTGTCTGGCCTTCTTCAGGTGCTTTAGAAAATTCGTTTGTTTTCTTTCAGACCTTTCAATACCCAACTAGGTAACATCACCAGTGATATCTTCTTCTTTCCTTCCTTCCTTCTTTCCTTCTTTCCTTCCTTCCTTCCTTCCTTCCTTCCTTCCTTCCTTCCTTGTTTGTTTGTTTGTTTGTTTGTTTATTTATTTATTACAGTTGAAAGGGACCTTACAGGTCATCAAGTTCAACCCCCTGCTTGAGCAGGAATTCCTTGGTCAGCTTCCAACCGTTGTTTCTCATCCAACTCTCTGGTGCCCTGGAAAATAGTGTGCCCCACTCCTTTCCGTGGCAACCCCTTAAGTACCTGTATAGAGCTATCATGTCCCCCCTGGCCCTTCTTTTTACTAGACTATCCATGCCCAGTTCCAGCAACCTTTCCTCGTATGGCCTGGTCTCTAGTCCCCTTATCATTTTAGTTGCTCTTTTCTGCACCCTCTCTAGAGTCTCTATATCTTTTTTCAAGTGTGGTGACCAGAACTGGATGCAATACTCCAGGTGTGGTCTGACCAGGGCCTTATAGAGTGGTGTTATTACCTCTCTGGTCTTGGAATGTATCCCCCTGTTCATGCAGCTTAGGATTGTGTTGGCTTTTTTAGCCGCTGCTGCACATTGCTGGCCCATGTTTAGCTGGTTATCCACCAAGACTCCGAGTTCCCTTTCACAGTCACTTATGGTGAGTGTGGTTTCGCCTAATTTGTATGCATGTTTTGGGGTTTTTTTGCCTAGGTGCAGGATTTTACTCTTCTCTACATTGAACTTCATTTTGTTCGTTTCGGCCCACTGTACAAGTCTGTCTAGATCTTTCTGTATCCTGTGCCTATCTTCTGGGGTGTTGGCCACTCCTGCCAGCTTGGTGTCATTTGCGAATTTAATTAATTCCCCCTCTATTCCCTCGTCTAAGTCGTGGATAAATATGTTGAAGAGTACTGGGCCTAGGACTGATCCCTGTGGTACCCCGCTGCCTACCTCTTTCCATGTGGACATAGGACCATTGAGGGCTACTAGCTGGGTCCGATTGGTCAGCCAGTTTTCAATCCATCTTGTTATGTTACTGTCGATCCCACTCTTCTTTACTTTGGAGAGTAGGAGGTTGTGGTCCACCTTGTCGAATGCTTTGCTAAAGTCTAAGTATATTATGTCCACTGCGTTTCCTTCCTTCCTTCCTTCCTTCCTTCCTTCCTTCCTTCCTTCCTTCCTTCCTTCCTTCCTTCCTTCCTCCATCCCTCCCTCTGTCCCTCCCTTTCCCTTTCCATTTCCCCTTCCTTCCTTTTTCCTTCCTCCCTTCCTCTCTCCCTTACTTCCTTTCTTCCTTCCTCCATCCCTTTGTCCCTCCCTCCCTCCCTCCCTCCCTCTTTCCCTTTCCCGTCCCTCCCTCCCTTCTTCCTCCCTCCCCCCCTCATTCTTCTACTCTCTCCTACATTTGGTGGTGTGGGTTGGGGGTGGTCAAGGATGCAGGTCACACTCAGGCCACTGAAGGCCCAGGGAGTGACTGAGCCAATGGCTGTGGGGAGAATGGCCCTGCCAAGGATGCCTGGGGGGCTGCAGTGGGCCTCTTCGCTTCTTCTCCCTCCCTTCCCCCAGGCACAGGTGACAGCATAGCGGTCTTCCAATATCTGCCAGAAAGAAGGGGGGGGAGGGGATTGTCCAATTATTCTCCAAAGCCCCTGAAGGCAGGGAGGGCAAGAAGCATCGGATGGAAACCCAACAAGGAGAGAAACAGCCCAGAACTAAGGAGGAGAAACGTCCTAAGCAGGGAGGACAATTCACCAGTGGAACTGCTTGCCTCCAGACGTTGTGGGTGCTTCTTCACTGGAGGCTCTCAAGAAGAGCCTGGACAGCTGGTTGTCTGGAATGGTGTGGAGGGGGAGCAGGGGAATGAATTAGAACAGTGTTTCCCAACCTTGGCAACTTAAAGATCTTTGGACTTCAACTCCCAGACTTCCCCAGCCAGCAAATGCTGGCTGGGGAATTCTGGGAGTTGAAGTCCAGATATCTTCAGGTTGCCAAGGTTGGGAAACACTGAATTAGAAGACCCCCAACACTTTTATACAATCACTTTACTCTTCCACTCATTGAATCCATTGACTACCAGGAGGCATCAGTGATCCATGAAACCAAAAATAGGACCCAGGACACACAAACCACAAGCCTGGAATGCTGTGAAAAGCAAAAACAAAAGCAGGGTAGATGAAGGCAGCTGTGAAGATGTCACAGCCACCCCCCTTCAAGAGTCCTCAAGCTGCACTTCACTGTGAAATATCCAAAAAGTCTTTATAAACCCTGGAGCAGTCCATAATCAAACAACACTCGTCCTTCTCCAAACGGCTAATCTCACACACACACCCTCAGCCACACTGGCAATTTATCAGCAGCCCCATTAGCCTAATTGCCCCAGCCACAGGTGTTCTTCCTTATCTTCCATAATACTTGCGCAGTTGTTCACTTCTCGTCATAAACCTGTGCCTGCGAGCATCCATGAACCCCTCTTCCTCTGAATCTAATGATGCCTCACTAATGGGGTCATTAGCTAATGGGCTGCCTATCACTACCTCATCATCCGATCCTGCTTCACTCCCAAAATCTTCCCTTGACACAGAAGCTTCACTGTCCGAAGCTGTTGGCAGCAAAACCAATCTCTGAGAACATGAGGATTCTCCCAAACCAACATCCACAGTCCTGGGAGCATGAACTGGCCCAGAGCCGACCACAACAGAAATAAGGAGGAATTTTCTGACAGTGAGAAAAATCAACTGATGGAACAAAAGTGGCCTTCGAAGGTTGTGGGAGTTTCATCACTGGAAGCTTTCAAGAAGATACTGGATTGCTATTTATCAGAAATGGTGTAGGGACTCCTGCTTAGGTGGGGGGTTGGACTAAATGACCTTCAAGATCCCTTCCAACTCAGTTATTCTGTTAAAGGTCTTGCTAGAACTTGCCAAACCAGCCTGGTGTGAATGGAAAACCCAGGTGTTCAGAAGTGGGAGTAGTTGTTATGTCATCTTACCTGTCCAGGTACATAGCAGCACATTTGTCGTACAAACCAGGACTTTCATGTCCCCAGAAAGCAGGTGCCCTTCACTAACCTGGCGTTTTGGAAGCTTCTTTTCAAACACACTGGGGAACATAGAGGGGGAACTAATTAAATTTGCAGATTTGATACCAAGCTGGCGGGAGTAGCCAATACGCCAGAGGAAAGGCTCAAGATACTGGTCACCACACTTCAAAAGAGACATTGAAACTCTGGAGAAGGTGCGGAAAAGAGCAACTAAAATGATTAGGGGACTAGAATCCAAGACTTATGAAGAGAGATTGCGGGAACTGGGCCTGGATAGCCTAGAGAAAAGGAGGGCCAGGGGGGACATGATAGCAGTCTACAGGTATTTAAGGGGTTGCCACAGAGAGGAGGGGGTCACGTGGTTTTCCAGGACGCCAGAGGGGCAGATGAAGAACAACGGTTGGAAGCTGACAAAGGAGAGATTCAACCTGGAAATAAGGAAGAACTTGCTGATGGTCAGAGCGATCAACCAGTGGAACAGCCTGCCAGCAGACGTGAACTCCCCAACTTTGGACATTTTCAAGAGGAGATTGGACGGACATTTGGCTGGGGTGCTGTAGGATTTCCTGCTTGAGCAGGGGTTGGACTAGATGACCGGCAAGGTCCCTTTCAACTCTAATAAAAAAAAATAAAAAATAAAAAAAAATACAGATGGACCTTAACAGATTCATACAGTGAGCTCAAACAAATAAAATGAAGGTCAACGCAGAGAAGAGTACAATCCTAGACCTAGGGAAGAAAAACCCAAGACACACAGACAAACTGGGTGAAACCACACTAGACAGCGACTGGAGAAGTGGCAAGTGAGACCAGCCCTCCCTGGGGGCGGTGCCTGAGAGACTCCCCTGTGTGTGCGTGGGAGGGGTCTGCTGGTGCCTTAGAAAAGCCCCAAAGACACTGAGCAACACCACAGCGACTGGAGAGGTGGCAAGTGTGGAAAACTGGAGATGCCTCCTGAGAGGAACAGCGGACATTGGGGAGTGACCGGAGGGATTGATAGGAGTCAGGAGAGAGACAAAGACAGAGAAGTCCCAGGAGAGAATGGCCAACCATATGGACATGAACTGGGGATGCTGGCTGGTGGCAGCAACCAGCATTGCAGTGGTCATTTTTATCCAGAAACCTGGACATTTGGGGACCTGGACTCTCATTCAGGGTCTCATACTAGACTTTTCTGGAACTTAATTGATTCAGAGCCTAGCGCCACCTGCCTGCTGCTATTAAGAACTGCTGATTGATTACTTTTTCCTATGTTTCCTATTACTATTGTTATTTCTTATTGTTTTTGTTTTTTTAATAGTTTTTAACTGTTTTTAGCTAATTTATTGGGGGCTCTTTTTAATTGATGGATGCGTATTATTATTGGAATGAATGGGGCTATATGCATTGGGTGGATGATTACGGGATGAATGGGGGTGGGAGGGATGGATATGGAGGGTGGGACTACGGTGTGAGTGAGATAAATGGAAACAGTATGAATGATATATTTGGCCAACCTGACGCTGGAGAGGAAGGAGTGGGGGGGCACCGATCTCTGGGGTGGCAGAGGGTCGGAATATGCAGGTGTTCCTGGGGAGAGGCAGATATGGTGGGAGCCATGGAGCTAGCCGTTCCAGGGGAAGGAGGGATCACTGCTTAGTAGTGATTCCTTCTTCCGGCTCCATGAGCTCAACTCAAGGTGCTGGTGATGAGTGTAACTCTGGCCGTGGGCTCAAGCTGCTGCTACTCAATGCCAGGTCGGTGGTAAATAAAGCTCTCCTCATCCGGGATTTAATCCTGGATGAGGAGGCCGACCTGGCATGTGTAACTGAAACCTGGCTGGGCCCAGAGGGAGGAGTTCCTCTCTCTGAAATTTGTCCACCCGGGTTTCAGATATGGCATCAGCCTCGACCCCAGGGAAGTGGGGGAGGACTGGCTATTATAGCCAGGGAGAACCTTTGCCTACGTAGACTCATTGCTCCAGAGATTGCGGGTTGCGAGTCCCTCTTGGTGAAGTTGGACTTAGGGGTTCAGGTGGGCTTATTTCTCACGTACCTGCCTCCCAGTTACGTGTCAAAAGCCCTGCCTGTGCTACTCGAGGAGGTAGCCGGGTTGGCGGTGGAGTTCCCCAGACTTATTGTCTTGGGGGATTTTAACCTGCCGTCACTCAGCGAAACCTCTGGACTGGCACAGGAGTTCATGGCCACCATGACAGCCATGGACCTGACTCAAGGAATACAGGGTCCGACTCACGAGGGGGGACACGGACCCGACATGGTATTCCTCTTTGAGCAATTTTGAGTACTGGTCTGAGACTAAAGGGCTTAGAAGTGTTGCCTTTGTCATGGTCAGACCATTTTCTACTACGGCTTGACTTCCTGGCTCCAATCCTTCCCTGCAGGGAGGTGGAACCAATTAAGTTATTCCGCCCCAGACGCCTGATGGACCCAGAGGGCTTTCAGAAGGCGCTTGGGGTTATTCCAGATACACTCATCTACAGTTCAGCGGAGTCTCTTGCTGAGGCCTGGAACAAGGCTGCAGCGGGGGCTCTTGACCGGATTGCGCCGTTGCGACCTCTCCATGGCGCTAGACCCCGTAGAGCTCCATGGTACAACGAGGAGCTCTGGGAGTTGAAACGCCAGAAGAGACGTCTAGAGAAGTGATGGAGGAAGAGTAAGTCCGAATCCGACTGAACACTTGTAAGAGCTTTTATTAAGACTTACAAAGCGGCGCTCAAGGCAGCAAGATGCGCGAATCATGCCGCCTTGATTGCATCAGCGGAATCCCGCCCAGCCGCACTGTTTAGAGTGACCCGCTCCCTTCTTAACCAGGGGGGAGTTGAAGAGCCCTTGCAGAGTAGTGCCGAGGATTTTAACACGTTTTTCGCTGATAAAATCGCTCGGATCCGGGCAGACCTCGACTCCAATAGGAAAACAGAGTCGACTGACAATGAGTCAGTCGAGGTGACTGGGGCACGTACTTGTCGACCTGTCTGGGAAGAGTTTGATCTGGTGACACCTGATGAAGTGGACAAGGCCATTGGAGCTGTGAGTTCCGCCACCAGTTTGCTGGATCCGTGTCCCTCATGGATGGTTTCGGCCAGCAGGGAGGTGACACGGAGATGGGTCCAGGAGATTGTCAATGCTTCTTTGGGGAGGGGGTCCTTTCCGGAGCCCTACAATGAGGCACTTGTGCGCCCCCTCCTCAAGAAGCCATCCCTGGACCCAGCCATTCTCAACAACTATCGCCCAGTCTCCAACCTTCCCTTTATGGGGAAGGTTGCTGAGAAGGTGGTGGCGCTCCAGCTCCAGCGGTCCTTGGAAGAAGCCGATTATCTAGGCCCTCAACAGTCAAGATTCAGGCTCGGCTACAGCATGGAAACTGGTTTGGTCGCGCTGATGGATGATCTCTGGTGGACCCGGGATAGGGGTTTATCCTCTGTCCTGGTGCTTCTTGACCTCTCAGCAGCTCTAGATACCATCAACCATGGTATCCTTCTGTGCCGGCTGGAGGGGTTGGGAGTGGGAGGCACTGTTCTTCAGTGGTTCTCCTCCTACCTCTCCGGTCGGTCGCAGTCGATGTTAGTGGGGGGTCAAAGGTTGACCTCTAGGTTGCTCCCTTGTGGGGTACCTCAGGGGTCGGTCCTCTCCCCCCTGCTATTTAATATCTACATGAAACCGCTGGGTGAGATCATCCAAGGGCATGGGTGAGGCATCATCAGTATGCAGATGATACCCAGCTCTACATCTCCACCCCATGTCCAGTCAGTGAAGCAGTGGAAGTGATGTGCCGGTGCCTGGAGGCTGTTGGGGTCTGGATGGGTGTCAACAGACTCAAACTCAACCCTGATAAGACGGAGTGGCTGTGGGTTTTGCTTCCCAAGGACAATTCTATCTGTCCGTCCATCACCCTGGGGGGGGAGTCATTGGCCCCCTCAGGGAGGGTCCACAACTTGGGCGTCCTCCTCGATCCACAGCTCACATTAGAGAAACATCTTTCAGCTGTGGTGAGGGGGGGCGTTTGCCCAGGTTCGCCTGGTGCACCAGTTGCGGCCCTATTTGGACCGGGAGTCACTGCTCACAGTCACTCATGCCCTTATCACCTCAAGGCTCGACTACTGCAATGCTCTCTACATGGGGCGACCTTTGAAAAGTGTTCGGAAACTTCAGATCGTGCAGAATGCAGCTGCGAGAGCAATCATGGGCTTCCCCAAATATGCCCATGTTACACCAACACTCCGCAGTCTGCATTGGTTGCCGATCAGTTTCCGGCGGTCACAATTCAAAGTGTTGGTTATGATCTATAAAGCCCTTCATGGCACCGGACCAGATTATTTCAGGGATCGCCTTCTGCTGCACGAATCCCAGCGACCAGTTAGGTCCCACAGAGTGGGCCTTCTCCGGATCCCGTCAACTAAACAATGTCGTTTGGCGGGACCCAGGGGAAGAGCCTTCTCTGTGGTGGCCCCGGCCCTTTGGAACCAACTCTCCCCAGAGATTAGAATTGCCCCCACCCTCCTCGCATTTTGTAAACTTCTTAAATCCCACCTCTGCCGTCAGGCATGGGAGAACTGAGATATTCTTTCCCCCTAGGCCTTTACAATTACGCATGGTATGTCTGTATGTTTGTTTGGTTTTTTTTTAGTTATTTTAGTATTGGATTGAATTGTTACATGTTGTTTTTATCATTGTTGTTAGCTGCCCCGAGTCTACAGAGAGGGGTGGCATACAAATCCAATAAATAAATAAAATAAATAAATAAACAGCAGTGACTGCGAGGGATCCTGGAGTCTTGGTGGACAACCAACTAAATATGAGCCAGCAATGTGCAGTGGCAGCTAAAAAAGCCAATACAATCCTGCGTTGCATCAAAAGAGGGATACACTCTAAAACTAGGGAGGTACTAACACCACTCTATAAAGCCCTAGTTAGATCACATCTAGAGTCCTGCATCCAGTTTTTGTCACCACACTACAAAAAGACGTGGAGACTCTAGAGAAGGTGCAGAAGAGAGCAACCAAGATGATAAGGGGGCTGGGGATTAAAGCATAGGAAGAGAAGAACTGGGCATGGACAGTCTAGCAAAGAGAAGGACCAGGGGAGACATGAGAGCAGTCTTCCAATACTTGAGGGGCTGCCCCAGAGAGGAGGAAGGGTCCCAGGCTGTTTTCCAAAGCAGCAAAAATCCAAACAAGGAACAATGGATGGAAGTTGACCAAGGAGAGATTCAACCTGGAAATAAGGAGGAACTTTCTGTTTGTTTTTTAAATAATCTTTATTAAATTTCTACATATAAAAACAGTCAAAACAAACAAAACATGCAGAGAAAAAAGAAAGAAGGGGAAATGAGAAAAAATAGACAGACAAATCAGCTGAGAACATATAAAACATTCAGTTTCAATCAGTGTTCCCTCTAATTTTTTGGGGGGGGTGTGTGGAAAAGTATAGTGTCTGAGCGGCAGTCCCTTTGGGACTGGGCGGCACAGAAATAATAAATAAATAAATAAATAAATAAATAAACAAACAAACAAACAAACAAACAAACAAACAAACAAACAAACAAACAAATAAAAAACCCACCCTGTTTTGCCACAGAGAATTTCAAAATAAAATACTGTACTGTGTGTCTATAACAGTGAGCTCATAATAGGGCAACTCTATCAATATCAAAATGCCACTTAAATAGTTGAGCTAGTTTCAAACTAGATTTTGATTTTCTTTCTCTCTTCCTTACTCCCATTCTTTTTCTTTCTCTTTTCCTTCCTCTCTTTTTTCTATCTGTTTCTCTCTCTTTCTCTCTTCCTCTCTCTCTCCTTCCCTCTCACTCTTTCCCTCTCGGCTTCTGGGCAGGTTTGGAAAACTCTGAGTTGATGATGATTTTTAAGTGAGCGATTGCTCACTGCTCAGCTTAGAGGGAACTATGGTTTCAATGGTGTGTGTTATACGCACATACTGTAATTTGTCAACCATATTGTTGACTATTACTATCAAGCAACCTGATATTAGGTATTTGTGTCTAGTATATGGAATTGTGTGTTTATTTTCTTTAGTTCTGTATACTATATTTGTATTCATTTTGGATATTTCTGAGGAAGGTACGAGTTTGTTTTTATGGGTTTTATGTTCCATCGATTTATGGTGCAGTGTTTCTATATTTTCATTATGTTTGGGTAAGAAAGGAAGAAGTGTCTAGTTTTTCTTTTCCTTTAGGTTTTTAATGTATTTCTTCTGTTTGAGCCATTTGTACCAACTTTCCCATATTTTGTAAAATTCGGATTTATCTTTTTCCTGTAGTTCCAAAGTCATTTTGGTCATTTCTGCACATCCAAGGACCTTAATTATGAAGCTTAAAGTTGTGGGGGCTGTTTCTGTTCTGCCTGACTGGGCTCAGGCCATGCGGAACAGTCCAAGGAAAAGAAATCAAACACACACGTGCTCTGCTAATCAGCAAACTTGTATTAGATAAACAAAAAAGGGTTACTCAAAAAACAGTTCTTAGTGTCCGAAAACAATGCAAGGCTTACTTCAGCCACATACAAAAACACAGGAAGAAACAAACAAAGACAACCTGGAGTGAGCAAAGACATTTCAGGAGTCCTTTTGAATCTTTGGAGCAAACAGCAAGTCCCAGAGTTTTCACCTCCCACTTGTCTGAAAAGGCTGGGTTGAAAACTCCAAACTCTGGAAATATTCTCTTCTCACATTCTAGCGAGATTGGGGCAGGAATTCTGGTTCTTTCCAGGACCTGCAACTGCTCACTTGTGTTGACTCTGGAGGTGTGGAGTGGGCTTGGGTGTTGCAAAAGCATCTTCCAAAGAGGCCCATTATATTCCTCTCAAAGAAAGCACTTAACACAAGGAAGGACGAGTGAAATGCTTTGGAACACGGTGTGTGTAACGTGCCCCCTCGCCCACTGTCAACCCCCGGGAACAAGGGGAAAAAACACTTGCGTGGGATCTGAAACCTGATCTTCATTGGGTCCCTGGTCTCCTGCACAAGTTCTGCCCCTTCCCATTGGCTGCCAGAGCTCCCCAGAGGAGTCGCCCCACCAGGATGGAAGTTTAAAAGAGCCCCATGCAGAACAATTTCCAAATTCTGGGCAGTTTGAAGAGAAGCAACCTTGAAAGCTCACCTCCGTTTGGTTGCCCCAATGACAATGGATTCCAGGTGAGTTACAGAAATAGAATAGAACGAGCTGGAAGGGACCTTGGAGGTCTTCTAGTCCAGCCACTTGCTCAAGCAGGTGACCCCATATCCCTTTAGATAAGTGAAAGTCTAGAGCATTGATGGAAAACCTATGGCACGGGGGCCACAGGTGGCATGCGGAGCCATATCTGCTGGCACGCGAGCCGTTGCCCTAGCTCAGCTCCAACAGCCATGTGTGTGCCGGCCAGCTGATTTTTTATTTATTTTATTTATTTATATATATTTGTCATACAAGTATAGAATTATCATTTGTATTAACATGAGAAAGTATAAAAAAGTGATAAAAAGGATAATAGGACAGAAGGACAGGGACGGTAGACACAATAGTGCGCTTATGCAACCCCCCTTACAGACCTCTTAGAAAAGGGGAGGGGTCAACAGGAGATAATTTAAGGTTGAAGATCTTGGGGTTAGAGGGGAAGAAACGACAGAGTCAGATAGTGAGTTCCAGGGACTCTGTGGCTGAAGTCATATTTTCTGCAGTCAAATTTGGAGCGATTTACATTTAGTTTGTATCAATTACGTGCTCTTGTGTTGTTGAAGGTGAATTAGTCACTAACAGGAAGGACGTTATGGAGTATGATTTTATGAACAACAGTTAAATCAGTTCAGAGGTTGATGTAGTTGTAGATTGTCTAGCCATAGTATTTGAAATCTGGAGGAGTCAGGTAGTTTGTTTGGATAGGAGGAGTGAAGGACTCTCCTTGGGAAGTATTTCTGGACTCTCTCAATTGTCAGATATGATTTTTGGCTCACACAGAGGCTCTGGGATGTGTTTTTGACTTCCAGAGAACCTCTGGGGGAATGGGGGGGGTGTTTTTACTCTTCCCCGGCTCCAGGGAAGCCCTGGAGCAGGTAGGAAGGGGGGGGGGGAATGCAGTCCCACCGGCGGAAATGAAGATGCGTGCACAGCTCCAGCTAATTGGCGGCTGTCACTTCCTGGATTACTGGTCTGGGCTTGGCTCTTTTTTTCTTCCCCATTTCCCAACTTCCAGTGGGCCTGGATTTTTTGCCCTCCCTAAACTCCAGAGGTTTTCTTGGAGCTTGGGGAGGGCGAAAATGTTCCCCTTGCCAGCCTGGAGGCCCCACGGAGGCTGGATTTGCCCTCCTGGACCCTCCGCAGAAGCCAAAAACCAGCTGGCCAGCACACACATCCCTGTAATTTGTTTTTTATTTTGTTTTTTAAATATTTAATAATCTGGCATCTAGTACTAGTTTTAGAGTAATTGATAATTAATTAGTATTAATTTGTATTTTAATGCCATATTTTAGTGATGGATGTTTATAACCATTGGAACGAATGGAGTGGAGTGACTGGGGTGGATGGGAGGGTGGTGGTGGATGGGATGGAGTGGGTGGATGGGATTATAGTAGGTATGAACTGAATGGATCTGGTATGGATGAAATTTTTGGCACCCCTGATGCTGCAGAGGCAGGAGGGGAGGGGGCACCTATCTCCGGGGTGACAGAGGGTCAGAATATCTCGGTCTTGCTGGGGAGAGGCAGATATTGCGGTAGCCATGGAGCTAGCCGTTCCAGGGGAAGGAGTGATCGCTGCTTAGTAGCGATTCCTTCTTCCGGCTCCATGAGCTCAACTCAAGGTATTGGTGATGAGTGTAACTCTGGCCCTGGGCTCAGGTTGCTGCTACTCAATGCCAGGTCGGTGGTAAATAAAGCTCTCCTCATCCAGGATTTGATCCTGGATGAGGAGGCCGACCTGGCATGTGTGACCGAAACCTGGCTGGGCCCAGAGGGAGGAGTTTGCCGAGCCGGGTTTCAGATATGGCATCAGCCCCGACCCCAAGGAAGGGGGGGAGGAGTGGCTAATATAGCCAGGGAGAGCCTTTGCCTGCGTAGACTCGTTGCTCCAGAGATTGCGGGTTGCAAGTCCCTCCTGGTGAGGTTGGACTTAGGGGTTCATGTTGGCTTGTTATTCACATACCTGCCTCCCAGCTGCGTGTCAACAGCCCTGCTTATGCTGCTCAAGGAGGTAGCCGGGCTGGCGGTGGGGTTCCCCAGATTTATTGTCTTGGGGGACTACCGTCACTCGGTGAAACCTCTGGGCTAGTGCAGGAGTTCATGGCCATCATGACAGCCATGGACCTGACTCAAGTATTACAGGTTTCAACTCATGAGGGGGGGACACGCACCTGACATGGTATTCCTCTCTGAGCAACTGAGTAATGGTCTGGGACTAAGGGGCTTAGAAGTGTTGCCTTTGTCATGGTCAGACCATTTTCTACTGCGGCTCGACTTCCTGGCTCCAATCCTTCCTCGCAGGGAGGCAGAACCGACTAGGAGGTTCCGCCCCAGATGCCTGATGGACCCAGAGGGCTTTCAGAGGGCGCTTGGGGTTATTCCAGATGCACTCGTCCACAGTTCGGCAGAGTCTCTTGCTGAGGCCTGGAACAAGGCTGCAGCGGAGGCTCTTGACCGGATTGCGCCATTGCGACCTTTCCACGGCACTAGACCCCGTAAAGCTCCATGGTTCAACAAGCAGCTCCGGGAGTTGAAACGCCAGAAGAGACGTCTAGAGAAGCGATGGAGGAAGAGTAAGTCTGAATCCGATCGACCACTTGTAAGAGCTCATATTAAGATTTACAAAGTGGCGATCAGCGGAATCTCGTCCGGCCGCTCTGTTTAGGGTGACCCGCTCCCTTCTCAACCAGGGGGAGTTGGGGAGCCCTTGCAGAGTAGTGCCAAGGATTTTAACACATTTTTCGCTGATAAAATTGCTCAGATCCTGGCGGACCTTGACTCCGATTGGATATCAGAGTCGACTGACAATGAGTCAGTCGAGGTGACTGGGGTCCATACTTGTCCACCTGCCTGGGAAGAGTTTGATCTGGTGACACCTGATGAAGTGGACAAGGCCACTGGAGCTGTGAGCTCCCCCACCTGCTTACTGGATCCATGTCCCTCCTGGCTGGTTTCGGTCAGCAGGGAGGTGATACGGAGCTGGGTCCGGGAGATTGTCAACGCTTCTTTGGGGAGGGGGTCCTTTCCAGAGCTCTACAAGGAGGCACTTGTGCACCCCCTCCTCAAGAAACCTTCCCTGGTCCCAGCCATTCTCAACAACTATCGCCCAGTCTCCAACCTTCCCTTTATGGGGAAGGTTGTTAAGAAGGTGGTAGCGCTCCAGCGGTCCTTGGAAGAAGCCGATTATCTAGGCCCTCAACAGTCGGGTTTCAGGCCCGGTTACAGCACGGAAACTGCTTTGGTCACGTTGATGGATGATCTCTGGCGGGCCCGGGACAGGGGTTTATCCACTGTCCTGGTGCTTCTTGACCTCTCAGCGGCTTTCGATACCATCGACCATGGTATCCTTCTGCGCCGGCTGGAGGGGTTGGGAGTGGGAGGCACTGTTCTTCAGTGGTTCTCCTCCTACCTCTCCGGTCGGTCGCAGTAGGTGTTAGTGGGGGTTCAGAGGTCGACCTCTAGGTCCCTCCCTTGTGGTGTGCCTCAGGGGTCGGTCCTCTCCCCACTACTATTTAACATCTACATGAAACCGCTGGGTGAGATCATCCAAGGGCATGGGGTGAGGTATGGGTCTGGCAAAAGTTTTGTAGGCTCTGGTGAGTAGTGTGAGATTGCCGGAGTAGAAGCATTTCTTTCCAAAAGTTCTGTACTACTGGACACTCCCAAATCATATGCATAAACACCCCCTTATCTTGACACCCATGCCAACAAGTATTCTGAGCATTCTGCTGAAAGTATGCAAGTTGAGTGTGTGTGTGATACCACTTATGTAGTATTTTCCTAACCCTTATATTCTTGATTTTCTCCGCTATATTCTTCAACTCTTGCACATCTACTTGTAATTCACTCTGCCACCATTTAGTCAATTTAGTCAATTCTTGGATCACACACACGTCCACCTGCACTAACATCTTATATATATTACTTGCTTGCACCTTGATGCCATCACTTTTTTTTCTTAGAAATATAGAAACCTAGAAGATTGATGGCAGAAAAAGACCTCCTGGTCCATCTCATCTGCCCTTATACTATTTCCTGTATTTTATCTTAGGATGGATCTATGTTTATCCCAGGCATGTTTAAATTCAGTGACCGTGGATTGACCAACCCCGTCTGCTGGAAGTTTGTTCCAAGGATCTACTACTCTTTCAGTAAAATAATATTTTCTTATGTTACTTCTAATCTTTCCCCCAATTAACCTCAGATGGTGCCTCCCTGTTCTTGTGTTCACTTTCCTATTAAAAACACTTCCCTTCTGAACTTTATTTTACCCTTTAACATATTTAAATGTTTCGATCATGTTGCCCCTTTTCCTTCTGTCCTCCAGACTATACACATTGAGTTCATTAAGTCTTTCCTGATACGTTTTATGCTTAAGACCTTCCACCCTTTTTGCAGCGCGTCTTTGGACCCGTTCAATTTTATACATATCTTTTTGTAGGTGAGGTCTCCAGAACTGGACACAGTATTATTCCAAATGCGGTCTCACCAGTGCTCTATACAATGGGATCCCAATCTCCCTCTTCCTGCTTGTTATACCTCCAGCTATACAGCCAAGCATTCTACTTGCTTTCCCTACCGCCTGACTGCACTGTTCACCCATTTGGAGACTGTCAGAAATCACGACCCCTAAATCCTTCTCTTCTGAAGTTTTTGCTAACACAGAACTGCCAATACAATACTCAGATTGAGGATTCCTTTTGCCCAAGTGCATTATTTTACATTTGGAAACATTAAACTGCAGTTTCCATTGCTTTGACCACTTATCTAGTAAAGCTAAACCATTTACCATATTACAGACCCCTCCAGGAATATCAACCCTATTGCACACTTTAGAGTCATCAGCAAATAGGCAAAACTTCCCCTATGTTTTTCCCCTTCCCCTATTATTATTTTCTCTTACTCTATCTCTTCCCTTAGTAATGCTTCGATAGGGCCTTTGTCCATATATGTCACTGCCACACCTTTCCTGATCTCTCCCCTTTGCAGGATGATGTTCATCGTCTGGAGAGGTCTTCTGGCTGTGACCCTGTTGGCTGACCTGGCAGCTACTCAGAATTGCAGGCCTCCACCTATAGGTAAGATCTTTGTGTGGGGATAGAGGTGTAGTCTGGCCATCTCAATAATCTCAGCGGTCTCTCTTGTAGTACCATTGGATACCAGCACACCACCTCAAACGGATTTGAGGCCATGCGTGACTGTGTGATGGGAACAAGGGCCATGAGACCCCTCAACTTCAGTGGAACTTGTAGCCTGCTGCACAGCCCTTGTGAGGCAACACTCACACACACCCTTTTGGCACACAATCCAAAAATGTTTTGCCATCATGGCTACAGACCATATCTTGGAGGGAGGAGTGGTGGAATTCCTCACAGCACTTCAGGGCAAATGGAGGCTGGCTCTCGTGAGTCTCTCCAGGGTCTACAAAACCATCCTCGATGTGGTCTCTGGTCAAGGCAAATCGTGCACATGAGATCATGTTATTTAAAGTGGGCAAATCTGGCCAGTCACAATAAATAACAGGCTGAATAGGCTCTTGTTAAGTCAGTAATGACCCTGAATCCGTTGCAGCTTAACTTGCATTTATTGAACAAGAGCTGTAACGATAACCAGTCACTAATGCTACAAAACCCCCACACCCGTGCTGACAAACCATTCCGTTATTTATACCTCTCAAAATGGCAGGAACAGACTGAGACAGCCATTTATTTTTGGCGGCCTTTTGTCTCGACCAATCAGCGGTGGACGCTTGGGAACAATCAAATGAATAGATTGTTTTAACTGTCAGACATAACACCCCTCCCCTCATAGATAGTTGTCATCTGTCAATCATTTTACCATGCCAAATAGTCCTGCAAGCGGATTGGCGATTTAATTTCTCTTTGGGACCAGTGCAGTGCAGTTGTAGGAAAGTTACCCTCCTGAGAGGTCGGCTTTTGTGCTGCTTCGCGTGGGCCTGTTATTTCCAGGCCTGCCTTGTTGCCGCTACCGTACCTACCACCAGCCTCCAGGGTTTGCAGGTGACTATCGCTGGAAGCTCAGGGAAGATCACGTAAGCCCTTGGATTAGTCTGTGTCCGTGTATTTGTTATAATTGTTTTCTACAAAGGGTAATGGGCTTGGATTAGGCAGTTGGTATGCTCTGTGTCCTTTACGAGTGTTGGAGAAGTTATTCTTTTTTGCAATTGGTCTATGTGCATTCTCCATTCTTGACCATCATTTAATTTAATGATGTGTGACTTGGGACCATTTTTTTTAGTGAATAACCCTTTTCCCCATTGGATATCTGAGTCATATCCCTTTGCAAAAACTAAGTCACCAATAATAAAATGTCTTTCTGGTTCCGTGTGTGCTTTGAGCGACCCAGGTGAGTATGTGGGATTTTATTTTATTTATTACTTAGATTTGTATGCCGCCCCTCTCCGAAGACTCGGGATGTAGTCTGTCCAGTTGGGAGCATAATTTCCTCCCCATAAGAAGTTCTTCAGGGCTTTTATTAGTAGCTGTCGAGGGGGTTATGTGCTGTGCGAGGAGGAATTGGTCTATTCTATCTGACAGTCACCAGGGGCAGAGCGGCTGAAGGCTTCTTTGGTGACTCTCACCATTCATTTTACCTGCCCATTACTGGCTGGAAAATGAGGAAAAATGAGGGCATGTCTGATACCTTGTTCCGCTAGAAAGAGTTCCATTTGTCTAGCGGTTAACTGTGGGTCATTATCTGAAACTAAAGACATCTTAAAACCCTTATCATGGCATTAGTCAGTGTTGAGTTCATTAGGGCTACTTCAAGCCATTTTGAGTAAGTGTCCACAACGATGAGGAATGACTGTCCTGCTATCGGACGAGCAAAGTCTATATGTACGCTAGACCATGAGCCTCTTGGTGTTTCCCATTCTGTGTGTTTAGTTTTGGGCGGATTCGGTCTAGTCTCCTGACAGGGGTTGCATGTGGCCACCCAGAGTTCAATGTCCCTGTCCAAACCTGGCCATCACAGATGGCTTCTGGCCAAGCTTTTCATGACTCAGAGCATCTGGGTGCTCTATTTCCTTCCCCCTCGATGCTTGAGGTTATAGTCATACCCCAAGAGGAAAATAGCCCACCTAGTCATTCTTGGGGAGATGAGGGCAGGGGTTTGCCTTTCACCTGCTAAGAGATCCAGGAGGGGTTTGTAGTCTGTAGCTAGTTTAAAGAGGTGGCCCAAAAGATAGCTTAACGCCAGCGATGGGTGCAAGCGCCTCCTTATCAATTTGGCATATTTCCTTTCAGCCGAGGACAGTGTTTTGAAATAAAATGTGATAGGCACTTCAGTGCTGTCCAGGAAAGAATGGCTGAGGACAGCACCAATACCAAAGGGGGATGTGTCACAAGTTAATCTTAAAGGGAGCATAGTGTTATATTGGACCAATAAACTTTTAGAAGATAGTAGATCTTTAATGGCATTAAATGTGTGTTGTTCGGTAGGTCCCCACTTCCAGGTGGAGCCCTTCTTGAGGAGATTATGTAGAGGTTCCACCACCATCACTTTCTGTTTCAGAAAGATGGAATAGAAGTTTAGTAAGCCTAAAAATGCCTGCAAATCAATTTTATTAATTGTGACAGGGGCATTTTTTATGGCGGTTATTTTTTCCTCAGTAGGGTGAATGCCTACATGGTCAATCTTGAAGCCTAGGAATTCTATGCTGGGCACATCCCAAGAGCATTTATCGGGCTTGACTCATAATCCCTTTGCTTTAAATATGGTCAGAACTGCCTGAATGCGATCCCACAATTGTGTTTTAGATTTGGTCAAGATTAATATGTCGTCAAAATAAAGGATGACACCAGGAATTCTGTGAAGGAGCCTCTCCATGAGGCTCTGGAAAATCCCAGGGGCTACACACACACTGAATTGTAGCCTGGCACACTTGAATTCGCTCCTATGTGTGATGATGGTTTGGGCTTTTGCAGTCTGAGAGTCAACTGGCAATTGTTGGAATGCCTGGGCAAGATCATGTTTGGCAAAGATAGAACCGATGCCCAGGGTGTGCAAGAGATGTTGCACAACAGGGATAGGATAAGCATTGCATTGAAGGGTTTTGTTCAAAGTTCCCTTGTAATCTGCACAAATTCTGACGGAGCCATCCAGCTTAAGGGGAGTAACAATTGGGGTCTCCCACCTAGCATTGCCTGTGGGGACAAGAATACCCTGGGCTATTAGCTTATCCATCTGGGCATCCACCTTGGGCAGGAGGGGAATGGGAACCCTTCATGGCTTAAGTCGGATGGGGACAACCTTTCATTAGAGAAATAGGCTCATCAACCATAACTAAATGTAACCCAGTGACTTGTTCAACCATTCAAGGCCATCCACCACAACCAGGGTTAAGAAACCCTCAAACATTTTGAATCTGTACCTGAGCACACTCCAAAACAGGAATACATTTGCATTGAAAGTCAGTTAACCCCAAGTTCAAAGTCTGTAGTTGGGTTTTCTTACTGTGCGGCATATAGAGTCTAAATTTATGTCCAGCTCCATTTTGCAGGGCAAGTTATTAATGTACAGGGATGTAAATAGTTTCCCCTCAGTCAATGAGAAATTGTAGTTAATGGAGAGGGGAAGGTGACCTCTGTGGACATCTTGCTGGTTGTCCTTCGGTGTCTTGAAGCTTCCACGGTTGTAGGAGAATTGGAAGTTCCTGGCATTGTAGATCAGTCACAATGGCTGGGGCACAGAGTGGAAGTCGTCGGGGAGGATGGAGCAGTGTGCCTCAGCTATGTGGCCTCTTTTCAGGCAACGGTGGCAGGTTGAATCTCTGAAGGGGCATCTGGAGGAGGGGCGGTTGCCATTGCATCCCACACATTCCAGGAGTCAGTGGGGGTCACGCTGAAAGGCAGCCTTGGAGCGGCGAATCTGTAGGCCTGTGTCCATGTCAGTGGCAGGTTGTCTGGAACTTTGGAGGACCAGTCAATGTCAGTGCAAATGTAGTTAACAGTTAAGGCTGAGCACTTGATCTCCACTGCAGAAGCATCTGAGACTTCAGCTGCTTTCGCTGCTTTCATCATATCCCGGAGGGTCACTTCCTCTTCAGTGAGGAACTTCTTCTGTAACGTTGTGTTCCTCATACCAAATATGAGTCTATTGACAAGTCTGGACTCAGTGTCTTTGAACTGTAACGATAATCAGTCACTAACGCTGCAAAAAACCCACACTTGTGCCAACAAACATCCCGCTATTTATACTTTTCAAAACAGTGGGAACGGACTGAGACAGCCATTTATTTTTGGTGGCCTTTTGTCTTGATCAATCAGTGGCACCAATCAGATGAATAGATTGTTTTAACTGTGAGGAATAACAGCTCTCAGTATAGATCACATTGAAACTATTGAGATAAGGTCCACCTCCTCTCACGCTGATTTGTTGCAAAGGAGGGAGGGAAGAAGAAGGCGCCAAGGGTGCATTGCTGAATACCAGTAGAGATTCTCCATCCTTCAGATCCTGGTTGCCCCAAAGGGACTTTTTCTTGCTCCAAGAGGCACCTGGGCATTCTGGTTTTTCTTTGAAGACTTTTGCTTCTCCTCCAAGAAACTTCTTCAGATGAATAATAGAGTCATAGAATCATAGAATAGAACAGAACAGAATAGAGAATAGAATAGAATAGAAAATACAGAGAATAGAACAGAATAGAGAATAGAATAGAATAGAAAATACATAATGCTGAATAGAATAGAATAGAATTCTTTATTGGCCAAGTGTGATTGGACACACAAGGAATTTGTCTTTGGTACATAAACTCTCAGTGTACATAAAAGAAAAGATATGAATAGAATAAAGAACAGAACAGAATAGAATAGAATAGTATTCTTTATTGGCCAAATGTGATTGGACACACAAGGAATTTGCCTTTAGTGAATAAACTCTCAGTGTACTTAAAAGAAAAGATACGAATAGAAAAAAGAATAGAATAGAATACAAAATACATAGAATAGAATAGAACAGAAATAGAATAGAATAGAACAGTTGGAAGGGGACATGGAGGCCCTCTAGTCGAGCCTCCTGCTCTGCTTGGATGAGAAGCAAAATGTCTTCCACCCCCACCCCCCAGAAAGTCCCGTTGCCTCTGACAGAAGAAGTTGCTTTGGGACAAGAGGCCGTGGAGGTCTTCTCCCACATTAGCAGAGCAAAAAGCACATAACTCCATCCACTTCCTTCACCTGCTTTCCCAGTCTTCAAAACTCACCCTACAGTCTCCCCACAAGGACTGCCCTAGGGGGCTTTTCCCCTTCTTCCCTTCCCTCTCTCCGAAGGTTCCCTACTGCCCCTCCACCTTCAAGGCCTCCTCCATTCTCTCCTGCAGGAGCAATAGTAAAGAACTTGGCCATAGGGAAACCAGCCTTCCAGTCCTCCATCCACCCCCACATGAAGATCATTGGGTCGGCGGACAAAGCTGTGGATGGGGACTGCAGCGGGAATTGGAGCAACGGCTCCTGCACCCTCACCAAGCACGAGGCCCATCCATGGTGGTACGTGGACCTGGGACGCTGTTATAGCATCTTTGTAGTGGTGGTGAAACTCCCCAACCAGTGCTGTGCGAAACTAAAAGATCATATTGAGATCCACCTAGGAGAATCGCTGGAAAACCATGGAAGATCCAGTTCTCTGTAAGTTGCTTTGAACTCTGTCTGTCTGTCTGTCTGTCTGTCTGTCTGTCTCTCTCTCTCTCTCTCTCTATCTATCTATCTATCTATCTATCCATCCATCCATCCATCCTTCTTTATTTCTTTATTTCTTTCTCTCTCTCTCTCTCTGTCTCTATCCATCTATCTATTTATCTATCTATCTATTGTAGTATTCCATGTGCGGATCACAGGTCATATGGATGGGCATGCCCAGGTATGGCGAAAGCTGCATGCGGAATATTTATTTATTAAGTTCACATTATGCTGTTAGTATGAGTTAGCATGAGTTTTGCTCAGGCTTTGCAATTACAGATTTCTGGTAGGCCTGGAAGGTTCAGGGAAAGTTCAGGGTCTCAGAAACAGACAGTTTTGAATGAGATCATGAGAAAAGATGGGAATTCTGCCTGGCACCATTAACACATTCTTTTATCTCACAAGCTTTATGTAAACATCTATCACTATACCTGCAGCCTTATCTATGATGTTGGCAGGATCATGAATGATAACATCACGAAGAACTGTGCATGTCATAGAAGACAGAATTATAAAAGGTGCTGCGTGAAATAAGTTTAATAAGTTGATTCTTTTGCTTCTTTTGGCCCCTTCACTAATAAAGTAAGGCCTTTGGCTTTTTTTCACCCTGAGATGCTCTTTGTCTATTATTGAATCTATGGCAATTCAATAATCTATCCTTTCTTTCTTTATTTCATTCGTTCTTTCTTTCTTTTTCTTTCTTTCTTTCTTTCTTTCTTTCTCTCTCTCTCTCTCTCTCTCTCTCTCTCTCTCTATCTAGTATATATATATCCATCTATCTATCAATCATGTATCTATCTATCTATCTATTTAACATATTTATATGCTGCCCAACTCCTGAAGGACTCTGGGCGGCTTGCAAAATATAAAAATAGTTTAGAAACAGTAAAATCCCTTTCTGAAACAATAAAAACATTCATTAATAGTCCCTGTTAAAACACACATTCTATTCTATTCTATTCTATTCTATTCTATTCTATTCTATTCCATTCCATTCCATTTCAGTCCATTCCAGTCCACTATTTTCTATTCTATTCTATTCTTTTCTATTCCATTCCATTCCATTATTCTGTTGTGATCTATTCTGTTCCATTCTGTTCCATTCCATTATTCTGTCCTATTCGGTTTTACTCTACTCTGCTCCACTCCACTGTTCCCTTCCATTCTTTGGCCAAGGAGATTAATTTTTCCGATTAATTGGAATATTAAAGCCGACTGGAGGCAGCACCAGCAGAGGTGGGGTGAGGAGGGGGGCTGTGTTCTCAGGGTGTTTGTGGGGTGACCAGCAGATGGGGGTGGGGGGGGCAGTAGCTCTCCTAATATGACCTCTCTTGCCCCACAGCTGTGGGAGTATCGTCAAAGCCAGGCCAGGCTCCATCACCACCATCTACTGCAACGGGCAGCTAGGCCGCTACGTCAGTGTGCACCTCCCTGGAAGGAGCAACTTGGCCCTGTGTGAAGTGGAAATCTACACCGCTCCGTAGGGAAAGCGCACCACGTCCTGGTTCTTGAAACCTTCGAACTACGATGCCTCAAACACGATCTAATATGCTACAATATTATATGCTGCAATGTCCTGCTTCAGCTTCAACCACAACAACACAAGAGCACGCAACAGATTCAAGCTTAATATTAACCGCTCCAAACTTGATTGTAAAAAATATGACTCAGTAACCGAGTTGTCGAAGCATGGAACTCACTACTGGACTCTGTAGTATCATCCCCTAACCCCCAACACTTTACCCTTAGACTATCCATGGTTGACCTCTCCAGATTCCTAAGAGGTCAGTAAGGGGCGTGCATAAGTGCACCAGAGGGCCTTCCATCCCCTGTCCTATAGTCTCTCCTATATCTTCTCTTCTATCCCTTCTATCCCTTCTTATATCTTTTCTGCTATTCTCTCTAGTTATATTTTACTCCTATATTTTCTCTTCTTTCTTTAATATATTCTATTTGAAAACCTTCATTGTGTATTATTGTGTATTGGACAAAACAAACAAACAATTAAATAAAATAAAATTGATCCAAATAAATGCCTCTGGGCTCCTAAGACCCATCCCTGGGTTTCCTCTGGTCATTCTTTGGTGAAACGGGAGCCCTTGGAGTCTGTTTGGGGAAAGGAAGGGGAGCCCCCTCAGTATCAGCAAATACAAAATAACTCATTAAAAATAAATATATTAGAAAGAAAACAAAAAGCAAATAGACTCAAAAGGTTGATTTGATAGACAATCAGGCCAATAATAATAATAATAACAACAACAACAGCAACAGCAACAACGGAGTTGGAAGGGACCTTGGAGGTCTTCTATTCTACCCCAACAATTAGGCAGGAAACCCTACACTACTGATGACTCATTGAGTGTCATATTTTGTGATTCATGAATATTGTATTTTATGATTATAATGATATATTAATGGGAATGTATGTATGCTGCGAGCTTCTGCACCAGAGACAAATTCCTTGTGTGTCCAATCACACGGCCAATAAAGAATTATATTCTAATTTTCTACTCTACTTTACTCCTATTCTGACTTCTCTTCTCTTCTCTTTTTTCTTTTCCTTTCTTCTCTTCCCCTCCCCTCCCTTACTCTATACTCCTACTCTATCCTACACCTACTCTACACTATTCTATTCTGTATTCCACTGTATTCTATTGTATTCTAAAATATGGTTTACATATAACAGAAAATGTTTGGCACATCACATAAGGAAGCCCATTCGTTGTACAAACCAGGAGCCTCCTGTCCCCGGAAAGCTGGTGTCCCTCACTTACCTGGCATTGTGAAAGCTTCTCTCCAAGGTCCTAAAGTCCAGCTTCCAGTTGATCATCAATGGCTTCCTGGTGACCTTTTGGACAGGAGCTTCTCTGTCGAGAAGACATTTGAGTGTTGTATATTTTCTCAACCTTGGCTGCTGGAAGACGGACGGAGATCAGCAGCCAAGCTCTGCTGGCTGGGGAATTCTGGGAATTGAAGTCCCTCCATCTTCCAGTGGCCAAGGTTGAAAAACACCAGTGTACACATTTATTGCCAGAGAGCTTTTTTTCTGACTTTAATTTGGAAATATTCTCTTCTTATATAATAGCAATTATGTATGTATGTATGTATGTATGTATGTATGTATGTATGTATGTATGAATGTATGTATTGTATGTATTCATTCATTCATTCATTCTTTGGATTTCTATGCTGCCCTTCTCCAGGGGACTCAGGGCGGCTTACAGCATAAATAAAATACAAAATCAACAATGTAAAATCCTATGCTAAAAAATACATTTAAGAATCCAAATAATTAAAACCTACTCTTCGAAATGCAAAAGGGAAACAGGGACCTATTACCAGCTATGGTGGACTTGTCCAGTTGCAAAAATGTTTTGGCACAAAATCAAAAGTTATGTAGAGCAAATTGTGGCACAGAAAATCCTTTTGAAACTGAACGTTTCCTCCGTAGTGAAAGAAAATATTAATTGATGATAAGGAAATAACTATCTATATGCACATAAAGAACACCACTGAAACTGAATGTGTTTTATATCTTGTTTACGTTTATATGTCCATTTGTCTGTTTATCTTGGGGTTTTATGCTTTTTTCCCCTTGGTATGTTCTGTTTGTTTAATTTTTTTTCTTTTCTTTCTATTTTTATATGTAGAAACTTAATAAAGATTGGGTTTTTTAAAAAAAAACCACCCTACTCTTAAAACCCCAAAACATTTAAACCATTCAATCAATATTCATCTCATCAAAATCATAGTATTTGCAGGATTGGGAGGAAGCGATCTGGTCCTTTCATCTACTGCAACTCGTGTTGACTTTGGAGACGTGAGCATGGTTGGCTCTTGCACAAACAACACTCATGTTGCTCTTTGCTCACAAACAACCAGGACTCTCTGATGTGGAAGCCAGTTGGCATCTTCCAAGGGACTTCTCCCATGTTCCTGCCCAGGAGAGAGGCCCTGGACATGGGGAAAGAGGAGGTGGGACCCTGCACAATGAGAGTTGCGTAACATGCCCTCTCGCCCACTCCCAACACCTCGGGGGCAGGGGGGAGCCGCTTGTGGGGATTTTGAAACCCAGTCTTGATTGGGTCTCCAGCAGAAGCTCTGCCATTTCCCATTGGCTGGTTGACTCCCCTGAAGGAAGAGCTGCCCCACTGGAAGGGAGTTAGAAATATCTGCTACAGAAGAATTTCAATGTTTTGCCAAAATCACAGTGTGAAGAGCGGCTGTCAAAGCTCATTTGGTTGGTGACAGACTGCAGGTGAGTTTTTTAAAAGTCAGTGGAGACAATGCCTAAAACCAGAACCTCACTCCTCAACAGGGGGTCCCCACTTAGATGGAAATAATAACAATAGCAATAGAAGAAGAAGAAGAAGAAGAAGAAGAAGAAGAAGAAGAAGAAGAAGAAGAAGAAGAAGAAGAAGAAGAGCAACAACAACAACAACAACCACAACAGAGTTGGAAGGGACCTTGGACATCTTCTAGTCCAACCTCCTGCTTGGGCAGGAACTCTATACTACTTCAGACAAATGGCTGGACAGTCTCTTCTTAAAAACCTCCAGTGTTGGGGCAATGACAACTTCTGGAGGCAAGCTGTTCCGCCAGTTGACAGTTCTCACTGTCAGGAAATTTCTCCTTAGTTCTAAATTGCTTCTCTCCTTGATTAGTTTCCACCCATTGTTTCTTGTCCTGAATTCAGGCCTTATAAAGTGGTTTTAATACTTCACGTGATCTTGATTCTATTCCTCTGTTGATGCAGCCTAGAATAGTGTTGGCTTTTTGGGCAGCTGCTGCACATGGCTGGCTCATATTTAAATGATTGTCCACTAGCAAGGTCCCTCCAAGGTCTCTCTCACAGTTACTACTGTTGAGCATTGATAGAGTAGAGCTTGACCCAGGGAATTTTGAAGTTCTGCAGCTGTGGGTGGCTTGCTCTGGCATCTTCTCAAGATGATGGGAAGTCAAAGGACCTTGAGGGTCCTCTCTGGGAAGGGCCCAATCCTTGTGGATCCTGGGTCCTGCAGGAGACCAGAACCTGTTGAAGAACATTGCTCCTCACCCTTGGGTCTTCAGCAGAGGCAACAGCCACAGGAATGAAAGCCAAATATTTTATTTATGTGGATAAGGAAGTGGGGTTGGACAAGGTAATTATGGTGAAAATAAAACCAGTGGATACTTGCCTTACTTGATGCAGCCATGTATTCAAAAACAAAACAAAAAACCCTTGAGTTTATTTTGGGTCTGCTTGTTGGCTACTGCTGACAACCTGCCTTCCATTGAGGACCTGCATACTGCACGAGTCAAAAAGAGGGCGGTGAAAATATTTACAGACTTCTCACATCCTGGACATAAACTGTTTCAAAAGTCGCTACAGAGCCCTGCACACCAAAACAACTGGACACAAGAACAGTTTTTCCCCAAACGCCATTGTTGTATCCTGTAATGGCTACCTTGTAACTCTGTAAATAGTTTGTTCCTCTTTCAGCGCTGTCTGAGCCCAAGCAGGAAGTCGCTCCTGATTGGCTCAGACGCGGCCGGCTCTGGCTTTGGCGGGAACCGCAAATATATAAAAGGAGCGGTTTCTCCAGCCAGAGTCAGTCGGTACTCGCTGAATTGTCACTTTACCTTGCTGAGCTGTCACTTATTCTCTGAGCTGAATAAAAGTACCGATTGCTCCAAACCCTGTCTCTGGGTCTACTTCACTGGCGACGAACGGACGGAAGAAACTTCGCGTGCAACATGGACAAAATCCAGATCGGCCAGGCTCCGGAACTCTTCGATCCCGAGAAATCGACATGGGACGAGTACATGGCCACCTTCGAGATCTTCCTCGAGGCGGCGGGAATGCAGGACGCCGAAGCCGATCGCAGACGGGCTATTTTCCTTAACTACTGCGGCGCAGAAATCCGCAGACTAGCCCAAACTCTCACCGAACCAGAACAAGCAAGAGCCACAGCGTGGGACGTCCTACAACAAAAACTGGCGAGCCACTTCAAGCCGACCAAACCAGCCATGGTTTTTCGGCATCAATTCCACATGATGGTTCAGAGGGAAACCGAGTCGATCAGCCAGTTTACAACGCGGCTGCGAACGGTACTTGCTCAATGCAAGTTTAAAGACCCGGAAGCTCGCCTCACCGACGCCCTGGTTTTCGGCATGAAAAGCAACACGGTGAGAAATAAACTCCTCATCGAAGAAGAGCCGACTCTACAAACCGTAATTAAACTGGCGCAAACCGCAGAAGCAGCCGACGCGGCGGCAAGAGAATTGAAAGAGCACGGAAGGCGAGAAATCATTGCAAAAATCGACTCCGCGTCTCCCAGCGCCGTGGAAACAGACAACCCCAGCCAACAAAGTTCCAGCGGAGACAACTGCCTCCTGGTGCAAGACCAGCCGAGACACCTGAGAGCTACTCACCCAGCCCCCTGCGCGGGCTGCCGGGGAAATCACCAGCGCCATCGATGCCCCTTCCGAGACGCTACATGCCGCCGTTGCAACCGGAGAGGCCACATCGCCATCGCATGCAGAGCAACAGCGCCAGAGGACACATTTGCCACACCGCAATACCAGCGACCTCAAAACCAGACCCCCCAAGCGCGAGAAAGGAGACCATTCCGCAACGCGGGTCAAAGGAACTACTCAACCGCTAACCGCGACTACTATAGAGGTAACTCTCAATCTTCCGTGAATAACACGGCAACCAAAAAGGGGGCTAAAATTGTTATATCACTGTTACTCAATAACCAACCTTGCTCAATGGAGCTGGATACGGGCTCTAGATATACCATCATGCCCTGGGAAAAATTTAAACTGTATATGCCTAATGTATCTAAGGCTGACCTAAATCAAACCTCTTTGGTGATTAGAGACTTTCAGGGGGGAGTAATCTCGGTCTTGGGAACAGCAAATGTACCTATCGCATTCAAGAATGTTAAATGTACCCTTCCCATGCTTATTGTAACAGGGGCCAAGCACTCTCTTCTGGGTTTAGCATGGATGGAACCACTGGGGATCGAGATTTCGGGTGTGTGTAATGTAAACTGTTATGATATGCCTAACTTTGTGAAAGAGTTCCCTGAAGTGTTCAGCCCCACACTGGGATTGTATAAGGGGCCCCCTATATCTTTCTCTATTGACCCCAAGGTCCCACCGATCAGACTAAAACCTCGCAGGGTCCCCCTGCCGCTCCTCCCCAAACTAGACATACAGCTGGACAAACTCATTAGCCAAGGTATTTTGGTCCCTGTGGAGCAGGGGCCATGGGAAACTCCCATAGTTACCCCTCTGAAGCCAGATGGCTCGTTAAGAGTTTGCGCTGATTACAAATCGACCCTAAACAAGGCACTCCAACACCACCCCTACCCCATCCCGGTTGTGCAACAACTGCTACACTCCCTGGGGGAGGGGAAAAGGTTCGCAAAGATCGACCTGGCGCAGGCTTACCAGCAACTTCCGGTCGATGAACAAACAGCAAACGCTCAAACAATTGTAACGCACAGGGGAGCTTTCAAATGCACGAGGTTACAGTTTGGGGTAAGCATAGCCCCAGGAATATTCCAGAGCATTATGGAACGCCTATTGTCAGGGGTAAATGGGGCCATTCCATACTTTGATGACATCTTAATTGCAGGGGAAAACCAGGAACAAGTAAACAAAAGAATAAGGGAAGTACTTAAGAGGTTACAGGACAAAGGTTTAAGAATCAAGTCTGATAAATGTGTCTGGGGAACCAACAGTATAGAATTCCTAGGATATAAAATAGATAAGGAAGGTATCCACCCCACAACAGAGAAGCTGAGAGCAATTAGAGAAGCCCCAGAGCCACGAGATAAGAATGAGTTGCAGGCATTTTTGGGCCTCCTTAATTTTTATTCCGTTTTTTTAAAGCAGAAGGCAACAGTAGCAGAGCCTCTCCATCGTTTACTCCAGAAGGAAGCCCGCTGGACATGGGGGAAAACTGAACGTGAAGCTTTTTCTCAAATAAAAAAATTATTAACCTCTAAAAGTGTAGTAGTCCAATATAGTGCTTCACTACCCATTAGGCTCACGTGCGACGCTTCGCCGTACGGCATAGGAGGAGTCCTAGCTCACGTTCTACCTAATAAGACAGAGGCCCCAATAGCATTTTTTTCTAGAACCATGACCAGCACAGAAAGGAATTATAGCCAGTTAGACAAGGAGGCTCTAGCATTAGTGGCAGGGGTAAAGAAGTTTCACAATTACATTTTTGGAAGAAGCTTTGAGCTAGTCACTGACCACAAACCCTTACTAGGCCTGCTAGCCCCCAACAAGCCCACTCCACCTTTCATGTCTCCAAGACTAATCAGATGGGCTCTTTTCCTCTCAGGGTATCAGTATGAGCTCACCCACAAGGGGGGGAAGGAAATCAATCATGCAGACGGCCTAAGCAGATGCCCCATAGCAGACTTAGTGGAAGACCCTGTTCCTTCCACAGATGTGTTAATGATAGAACTCGAGGAAAACCCACTAACCACAGCAAAAGAGGTAGCTGCACACACGCAGCAAGACCAAATCCTTAAACAAGTGGTGAACTGTGTTCTAAAGGGATGGCAAAATGATGTTGTGAAACCTGAATTGTGTGATTTTAAAAACAAAAGACTTGAATTATCGTATGTAAAAGGTTGTTTACTGTGGGGGGATAGAGTGATCATTCCCAAAAGCCTAAGGGGAAAGGTACTCAAAATGTTACATGTGAGTCATCCTGGGATTGTCAGGATGAAGAGCCTGGCAAGGGGGCATTTATGGTGGCCAGGGCTGGATGCTGATATTGAAAATTGGGTTTCAAAGTGTGATCCGTGCCAAGAGTCACGACCCAGTCCCCCCAAAACAACTCCGGCTGAGTGGGAACAGCCTGCTGGTCCTTGGTCTAGAATCCACATTGATTTTGCTGGCCCAGTGGGGTCTCAGTATTTTTTAATAGTGGTTGATGCTTTCTCCAAATGGTTGGAAATAATAGCAATGAACAACATAACCACAAGTGCCACTATCAAGGTATTGAGCAGACTGTTTGCATCCCATGGTTGCCCAGATCTCTTAGTGTCTGACAATGGGCCACAGCTAACAGCCAGGCAATTCGAATTGTTCCTAGATGGCCTAGGGGTCAGGCATGCCCTCATCTCGCCTTATTCGCCCTGGGCTAACGGATTGGCAGAACGTTACGTACGGGTGGCAAAGGAGGCATTGCGCAGATCAGGCCCTGGGGATGTGCAACAGAACTTGGACCAATTCTTACTCACCCAACACATTACCCCTAACTCGCACACACATGTAAGCCCTGCAGAGTTATTGATGGGAAGGAAGTTGAGGTCACCACTAGACAGGTTAAACCCAAGGTTCTGTGTTAATAATAACCAAATGTGTACAAAACCTGAAAGAGAAATGTATTTGGGACAAAATGTATATGTAAAAAGTTTTGATGGAAATGTAAACTGGATGAAGGGAATTATTGTTAAGCAAAATGCACCTAAGACCTATGTTGTTAAACTAGAGGATGGTCGTTTGTGGAAACGACACATAGACCACATTCGGAAGCGAACAGAAAATCAATTGCCACAAACCGCTGACATGGACTCTCCCCCTTCAACAGACTTTAGTACATTGCCCGAAATAAGAGACACGCAAAGAGACTTATCGGGCCAGGGGGAACCATCCAGCGACGCCGAACCATCCTCGTCCTCCGAAGCCGTCGTTGGGCCCGCCAGGCCAAGTCCGCAACACCGGGAGAACAGCGGCGAGCCATCCTCCACAGTCGGTGGCGAAGGAGAAATTGAACTGCGCAGGTCAGCGCGAGCTCCTCAGAGGCCCCACCGATTGGACGACTTTGTCACATGGCTTTCTTGATGGATGTGTCCAACTATGAGGGGAGGGGTGTTGTATCCTGTAATGGCTACCTTGTAACTCTGTAAATAGTTTGTTCCTCTTTCAGCGCTGTCTGAGCCCAAGCAGGAAGTCGCTCCTGATTGGCTCAGACACGGCCGGCTCTGGCTTTGGCGGGAACCGCAAATATATAAAAGGAGCGGTTTCTCCAGCCAGAGTCAGTCGGTACTCGCTGAATTGTCACTTTACCTTGCTGAGCTGTCACTTATTCTCTGAGCTGAATAAAAGTACCGATTGCTCCAAACCCTGTCTCTGGGTCTACTTCAGCCATTATTCTGCTAAACAAATAATTCCCTCACTACTGTCAAGCTATTTACTAAGTCTGTGCTACTGTTACTACTATTTTTTTCTCATCATTCCCATCATCTATTTCCTTCCACTTATGACTGCATAACTGTAACTTGTTGCTTGTATCCTTAAGATTTTTTTATTAATATTGATTGTTTCTTCATTTGACCCTTATGACAATCATTAAGTGTTGTACCTCATGGTTCTTGACAAATGTATCTTTTTTTTAATGTACACCGAGAGCATCTGCACCAAAATCAAATTCCTTGTGTGTCAAATCACATTTGGCCAATAAAGAATATTCTATTCTAAAACTAAGCAAAATAGCCCACTCCATTCATAAATCCAGTGGCTGTGTGAAATGTAGTGCTAATTTTAGTGTTGGCTGAGAGTTTATAGTGAGCTGGACGGGAATGCAGAGTTCCCTGCTCAAAACCATGTGTGGCCCTGAGCTTTGGGAGAGAGCCAATACCGGTTGGAAACAGTCAAGGTCGCAGTATGAAAATATTGGAGAGAAGACCATGTTTGCTAAGTTCATGACAGATCTCGTAGCAAATTAAATCCAAAAGTCCACCTGAGTTGGGAAAAAGGCCAACCTTTGCTCTCGCCTTCTGATTGGCTTGGACTTCATCAGTCAGGTTAGTCCTACCTGTGAGGAAGGGGATAAAACCGAGGCTGGCCAGAGGGAGGTCCAGGGCTCACCTGAAGCACCTGCTGGTGAAAAGAAGCTGTGTTTCCTCACCTTCCAGGAAGGACCTCCAGTGCTTTGGACATCGCCAAGAGATTGAAGGAGGTGAGTGGTGGGTAAAGAAGGAAGAACTAATCCCTCTTGAAGGAGGGGTGGGTGCAATTACGGGGTGGCCTGAGAAAGTGGGCAAAGGAAAAAGAAAGAGACTCCAATAAACCCACCTTGTAAGAAAGGTAAGAAAGGCCAGGTGAGGGAAGAGGCAGAGGAGCAATTTCTGGAACACTCTTGATGGCCCTTTGGGAGAAAGGAAGGACCTTGAAGGTATCTCCAACCATCCTCTGGGTCCATGGCCAGTCCTCATGCTCAGGTTTGTGTTGAGTAGAGGAAGGCAGCTCATCGTGGTCCCTATGTGGCCCTGCCACGCCTTTCCTGATCTCTCCCCTCTTCGTTTGCAGGATGAAGCTCATTGTCTGGGGGGGTCTGCTGGCCGTGGCCCTCTTGGCTGACCTGGCAGCAACTGAGAGCTGCAGTCCTTCACGTAGAGGTAAAAAGCACCTAAAGACCTTTGTGTGTTTGTGTGTGTGTGGACACAGGTGTAGCCCTGGCCCTCTCAACCTCTAGTAGTCTTCTCCCAGCATCTCCCCTTGGTCTTGTTACACCTGCAGATACCTGCACGCTGCCTGCAACCCATCAACTTTTATTTATTACTTATTTATTTTCTTTACTATTAGAGGTGAAAGGGACCTTGCAGGTCATCTAGCCCAACCCCCCAGCTTAAGCAGGAAACCCTACACCTCCCCAGCCAGATGGCAGCCCAATTTTCTTTTGAATGTGTCAAGTGATGGGGCGTTCCACTGGTTGATCACTCTGACTGTCAGGAAGTTCCTCCTTATTTCTAGGTTGAATCTCTCCTTGGTCAGTTTTCATCCGTTGCTCCTTGTCTGTCTCTCTGGTGCCTTGGAAAACAGCCCGACCCCCTCCTCTCTATGGCAGACCCTCAAGTATTTGTAGACTGTTATCATGCCCACCCCCTCCCCGGCCCTCCTCTTTGCTAAACTATCCATGCCCAGTTCCTGCAACCTCTCTTCATAGGTCTTGGTTTCTCTTTATCCTTCTGGTTGCTCTTTTCTGCAACTTTCTCTAGAATTTCAATGTCCTTTTTGCTGTGAGATGACCAAAATTGAATGCAGGTGTGCATCCAGGTGTGGTCTGACCAGGGCATTACAGAGTGGTATTAGCACCTCCCTAGTCTTGGAGTGTATCCCCCTCTTGATGCAGTTTGAGATTAAATTGGCCTTTTTAGCTGCCGCTGCACATTGCTGACTCATATTTAGTTGGTTATACACCAAGACTCCGAGATCTCTTTCACAGTCACTACTACTAAATGCGATTCCTTCCAGTTTGTATGTATGTCTTGGGTTTTTCTTGGGCTTTCCTTTCTCGAAGTTGAACATCATTTTGTTTGGATCCACAGTGCTAGTCTATTGAGGTCTTTTTGTATTTGAGTCTGTCCTGCAGGGTGTTGTCTATGCTTGATTGCTCAAAAGGAACCAGGGCCACGAGTTCCCTGAACGTCCGTAGTCTGTTGCACAGCCAGGGTGAGACGTCCTTGGGAGCAGGGACTTCTGATTGATTGTATGTATGTATGTATGTATGTATGTATGTATGTATGTATGTATGTATGTATTGATTTATTGGATTTGTATGCTGCCCCTCTCTGCAGACTCGGGGTGGCTAACATGTTTCCCAACAGCTGGGGTCCTTGGACATGTGTGTTCTTTGTCTCTCCAACCTATGCTCACACACACCAGAACATCTGGGGGTCCCCTGGAGGTTCTTGCAGAGGAAAAAACCAATAGAATATAAATGGGGTTGGGGAGGAGGTGTGTAATTGCCCACAGCACTTCAGGCCAACGTCCACTGGCTATGAACCCATCACCTGCCGTATTTTTCGGCATATAAGACAAACCCTTTTCCTCCCTAAAAGAGGCTGAAAATTCAGGTGCTTCTTGAATTTTGAATGCAGGGATTTTTTTTGAAGCTTCCCCCCAGCCCTAACTAGCTGCTAACTAGAAGCTTTGCCCCCAGCTCTTACCTTGCAGGCTCTGTCATTGTTACTGTCTGCAAAGAATGTTTTCCAAGCCCAAAATCTTTGCAGGGTTTTTTTCCCACTGCTCCAACTTGCTCAGAGTAAGTTTCTTTCCAGCCCTAACCAGGTGCTAACAATGTTCCCAGCTTTTACTGGCTTGCAAGCTCTTTCATTGTTACTCCCTCCAAATAAGGTTTTTTTAAGCCCTAACCAGGGGATAAAATAATGTGCTGAAACTGACCAGACTAAGGACGCTGGTCAGATGAATACCTGGTAAGCAGATTCTTTTCCCTGTTTTCCTCCCCAAAAACTAAGGTGCGTCCTATACTCTGGAAAATACGGTACATCACACAGCAAATGTCGACCATATAGATCTCCTTGAATCTACTGGGATGAGGTCCAGATCCTCTCTGGGAGTGGAAGAAAGGGAGGCCAATGAACGTAGTCTTCAAAACTTACTCCTTGTGTCTCCCAATTGTTGTTGTCCTCATGGCACCTTCCCTTCTTGTCTCCACCACCCTCTGCTTGAAGGATCTCCTCCTTTCTTCCCTACAGCTGAAGACAATTTGGCCTTGGGGAAGAGGGCCATCCAGTCCTCCACCCTCCCTAATGAGAATGGTGGACCACCAGCAAAAGCCGTGGATGGGGACTGCAATGGCATCTGGGCCCGGGGCTCCTGCACTCACACCAACGAGGAGAGGAACCCCTGGTGGTTGGTGGACCTGGGCGGGTATCATAGAATCCACAAAGTGGTGCTGAAAAACCGGCAGGACTGCTGTGCCGAGAGGCTGTATAAAGCGGAGGTCCACTTAGGAAACTCTCTGAAGGACAATGGAGCAGCCAACTATCTGTAAGTTGCTTTGAGAGTCATCCCCAAGTGGGGTCCTCCAGGTATTTGGGGCACCAACTGAGTACACAAAACTCACAGCCAGTGCAGGTGATTTTGGGGACGTGGTTGTGTCTGAGATGCCGACATTGTCCTGGGGACCAAGATGCCCTGAGTCCATTGGTGTGGAGTTTGTGAAATCACCGAAAATAGGTGAACTCTTGCATGACAGAGCATCATTTATGTTGCAAATCTAGAACATGTGTTCCTTCAGAATTGGGTTAAGCTCCTGAGACAAGGCCATGGGTGTGTTTTGGTGTCCTAGGCCAGTATACTTGGCATCCGAGTCTGATAGTGAGGAGACTGGAGAGGATGTGGAGTCAGAGGCTAAAAATCTATTGCACCTCCAGAGGGGACCATGAGTAACTCAGGAGAAGAGGTAGAGGTAGAGCCCCTTCTCAATGCAAGGGTGTGCAGGAGTATTAGCAGACAAGAATGGCTTAGGAGGAAGAGATCTATGTGTGAATAGCTCTATGGAACACTTGGCTGTTGGGAGAGTTTTGCGAATGTGGAAGGTAACCCCACCAACTAGCCACAGTTCACAACTACATTTAATTGAAGTCTACAGTGAAAACACTGCCATAGGCTTTCTTGTAGAAATATACTTTACTTCTCTTCTTAGCAAAATGCTTCTCTAAATAAACTATCACCTTTACATTTAACCACTATAACAAACCACCCACAATACTATCATACAACTACTATTGCACCCACCATTACAATCAACTACAAACAACTAACCACAAACCATTAACCACAACCCACACCCATGCAAGGGTGCTATTTCCTTTATATAGATTACAGTTAGTAAACCCATAATTACATACAGATTATGGCTTACATCAGCTTTTCCTATGGTTACAGACCATTTTCCTGCATTGTAATATTACTTTGTGAAATAAACCTATTTCTGACATTGGCTATGCCTTGTGGCTATACAAGGAGGTGTCTCATGATGGGCTAGCATGAACATCAATGTTCAACAAAGGGACACAGCTTAGACATCACGATTGCGAACTATTTCTGCTAAAAGAAAACATTAGAAGCTGCTATTTGCATTTCCACCATTCATGCCAAGAGACTGTGAGTTATGGTGATTAACAGACTGAATCAAAGAAACCTTTTAAGGCGGGGGGTTTTTGCTTCCGGTCTGAGACTGTGATTAGTGATTTGCCATGGAATGCTTCCCTAATTCACTAATATCTATTTCTACAGTTAACCATTTCTGCTATGAACCATTTGAAAATATATGCTGCAAATTTGTATCTTCCGGCTGTGTGTGTGGACCTATTTCTTGGGGGGCTTCTCGCTTAGAGAGAACACCCACAAGAAATCCAAATCCAGCCCACCTGGAATTTCATTGACCTTTATCTACCAGCAATTTGTTTCGAATATTACTTGATCAGATTCTTGTAGACAGACTAAGTTTGCAATAAACCTGTATAATCTTTTGAACTGCCCGGATCATTTCATTTCTCATGCTTGACAGCCGCATACTTCAAAGATGGTTTTAAAAAATCAAGATGATAACCCTGAGAATGTAGTCAAGGTTTTATTAAAAATTATTCCCTGCAGAATCACCTCTTTTGTTTCTCTAACAAAGGGACTATTTCCAATAATCAGAATATTAGAGGCTCAATGGACGCATAACATCAGTGGCGACAGAGGGTGTGAGGTCTGAACTGCGGCTGAAATGGGGCTACCCTTGATGATTCTGGTGGGGGGACAGAGTTCTTAGGGTGACCATGGGGTGACCAGCAGGTGGGGGTCCAGAAGGACTGCTCTCCTAAAGTAACCTCTCTTTTCCCACAGTTGTGGCACTGTCGAGAACTACGATCCTGGTGCCATCATCACCATCTCCTGCAACGGGTGGGAAGGCCGCTACCTCAGTGTCAACATATTTGGGACAGAGTACTTGACCCTCTGTGAAGTGGAGGCCTACAGCACCGAGTAGAGAAAGCAGAGCTTGCCTTGTGGGGGTGGGATCAACACTCCTACCAAATGCCACTCACTCTCCAAATAAATAGGCTCCTAAGAATCATTCCCACGTTTCCTTGGATCATTCTTTGGGTTGAAAGGGAGAACTTTGTGTTTGTCACGGGAATATTCCCTGACCATCATCATCCCTCCGGTATGCGCTTCTCAGGCCATCTGATCTATTGATCCCCAGAAACAAGTTTGTCCTTACTGGGACTCCTTGGAGATGGATATTTGTCCAGGTTCCAACCTCTCCTGGGAACTGAACTTGCAGACTTCTGCATTGAATAAGATGATTGTGTGTATCTAGAGATGATTGATTGGGTGGGTGAGTGAGTGAGTGGACAGACAAATGGATATATGGATGGATGCATGGATGGATGGACAGACAGAGTCACAGATCTTCACACTTAACAAGACTACTTTATATACAGTACATTGGGTTTAAGAGCCACTGAGGTCCTGCTACTCAGTAGTGTTATAGGGAGTTGTGTATCTCATTTCCTTCAGAAGGGCCTGTGCCATTCAACCTCACCTGGTGATAAATGTAAGCAAAAACACACACAGGCTGGCTGTGCAAAAACAGAGAGGGGGGGATGTCATGTAAACTCCTTTACATGGGGGGTGGAGACATAATCCCACCTCTATATGCCTCTCCTTGAGAATTCAAAGGAAGGGAGACTCTTATCTACCATTTTGATGGAGCTTCAGAGCATCACCAAGAATTGCCTCAAAGCTGAGCTTGACCAGGAGGTTCAAGAGTCTCAGGGAATGGAACCCCCCCCCCCCCCGTGTCCTCCTGACAAGACAACGGCATCTCTGGGCTCACCTGGGATGGAGTTCAGGTGTGGGGATGCCTCCTTTCTCACAGAGGAGCTTTGGGACGGAGCCAGGAGAGTCCTTGGTGTTTCCTGAGATCAGTTACCTCCACAACGTTACAAGGCTCCCTGCCACATCCGAGAGTTGTCCATATGGGTCTTCTCCTACAGGATCTTTGTGGTGAAGGGGGCTGGGAATGTGGCAGCTCTAATGAGTGGAATGGCTGGATTTTGCACCCGGTTTCTGCTTGCAGAGCAAAGATTAGAAATGCTAGATAGATAATATGTCCATGTAGAGTAATAATTTGTTTGCAAAGTGGACAGTATCCAGATTTGAAAAGAATACTTCGAAACACAGCTGTAAAACAAGTATTACACTGAATCAAGCCAGTCACTTTGAAATAAAATAGAACCACAATCTCAAGTGCAAATGTTTGGCACATCTCATAAGGAAGGTATCGCTGGCACTCATCTGGCCAGACTAGGGTGAATGGCCAACCCAGGAGATCAGAGGTGGGAGTAGTTCTTTCTATCATCTTACTTGTCCAGGTGCAAAGCAGCCCATTCGTTGTACAAACCAGGAGCCTCCTGTCCCCGGAAAGCTGGTGTCCCTCACTTACCTGGCATTTTGAAAGCTTCTCCCCAAGGCCCTCAAGTCCAGCTTCCAGTTGATCATCAATGGCTTCCTGGCTACTTTTTGGACAGGAGCTCCTTTGTTGAGAAGGCACTTGAGTGTTTTATACTTTCTCAACCTTGGCTGCTGGAAGACGGGCGGACCTCAGCAGCCAAGCTCTGCTGGCTGGGGAATTCTGGGAATTGAAGTCCCTCCATTTTCCAGGGGCAAAGTTTGAGAAACACCATTGTACACATTGATTCATTGATTCATCAAGCAATCAATTAATTAATTAATTCATTCATTCATTCATTCATTCATTGGATTTATTTGGTACAAGTGGCTCAAACAGAAAAAATACATAAAAATTTAAAGGAAAAGAAAAACTAGACATTCCTTCCTTGTGTACCAAAATAAAATGAAAATATAGAAACATCGCAGCATAAATCGATGGAAAACAAACCCCCTAAAACAAATCTGTATCTTCCTCAAAATATACAAAACGAATACAACATAATAATACAGAACTAAAGAAAACAAACCCACGATTCCACATACTAGATACAAATACTCAATATTAGGTTGACAAATTATGTCTTCTGTATAACAATAAATATATGTACGTATTGAAAGAAAATATTAATTGATGATAAGCAAATAACTATCTATATGCACATAAAGAACACCACTGAAACTGAATGTGTTTTATATCTTGTTTAAGTTTATATGTCCATTTGTCTGTTTAATCTTGGTTTTTTTTGCTTTTTTCCCCTTTGTATGTTCTCTTTGTTTATTTTTTTCTTTTCTTTCTATTTTTATATGTAGAAACTTAATAAAGATTATTTAAAAAAAACACCCTACTCTTAAAACCCCAAAACATTTAAACCATTCAATCAATATTCATCTCATCAAAATCATAGTATTTGCAGGATTGGTAGGGAGCGATCTGGTCCTTTCATCTACTGCAACTCGTGTTGACTTTGGAGACGTGAGCATGGTTGGCTCTTGCACAAACAACACTCATGTTGCTCTTTGCTCACAAACAACCAGGACTCTCTGATGTGGAAGCCAGTTGGCATCTGCCAAGGGACTTCTCCCATGTTCCTGCCCAGGAAAGAGGCCCTGGACACGGGGAAAGAGGAGGTGGGACCCTGCACAATGAGAGTTGCGTAACATGCCCTCTCGCCCACTCCCAACACCTCGGGGGCAGGGGGGAGCGGCTTGTGGGGAATTTGAAACCCAGTCTTGATTGGGTCGCTGTTCTCCAGCAGAATCTCTGCCATTTCCCATTGGCTGGTTGACTCCCCTGAAGGAAGAGCTGCCCCACTGGAAGGGAGTTAGAAATATCTGCTACAGAAGAATTTCAATGTTTTGCCAAAATCACAGTTTGAAGAGCGGCTGTCAAAGCTCATTTGGTTGGTGACAGACTCCAGGTGAGTTTTTTAAAAGTCAGTGGAGACAATGCCTAAAACCAGAACCTCACTCCTCAACAGGGGGTCCCCACTTAGATGGAAATAATAACAATAGCAATAGCAATAGCAGAAGAAGAAGAAGAAGAAGAAGAAGAAGAAGAAGAAGAAGAAGAAGAAGAAGAAGAAGAAGAAGAAGAACAACAACAACAACAACAACAACAACAACAACAACAACAATAACAACAGAGTTGGAAGGGACTTTGGACGTCTTCTAGTCCCACCTCCTGCTTAGTCAGGAAACATTTCACTACTTCAGACAGAGGAATCATTGAGTCTGTCATCTGCACCTCTATAACTGTCTGGTTTGGTTCTGCAACCCAACAGGACCAACACAGACTTCAGAGGAGAATCAGAACTGCAGAAAAAGCAATTGCTGCCAACCTGCCTTCCATTGAGGACCTGTAGACTGCACGAGCCCAAAGAGGGTGGGGGAAATATTGACTGACCCCTCACGTCCTGGACACAAACTGTTTCAACTCCTCCCCTCAAAACGTCGCTACAGAGCCCTGCACACCAAGACAACTAGACACAAGAACAGTTTTTTCCCAAATGCCATCACTCGGCTAAACAAATAATCCCCTCAACACTGTCAAACTATTTACTAAGTCTGCACTTGTATTACTACTAGTTTTTTTCTTATCATTCCTATCATCCTTTTCCTCCCACTTAGGACTGTATGACTGTAACTTGTCCTAACTTATCCTAAGATTTTAATTAATATTGATTGTTTACTCATTGCTTATTTGACCCATGTGACAATCATTAAGTGTTGTATCTCGTGATTCTTGACGAATGTCTCCTTTCTTTTATGTACCCTGAGAGCATCTGCACCAAAGTCAAATTCCTTGTGTGTCAAATCACACTCGGCCAATAAAGAATATTCTATTCTAAAACTAAACAAAATACCCCACTCCATTCAGAGGCCGTGTGAAAAGTAGTGCTAATTTTAGTGTTTGTTGAGAGTTTATAGTGAGCTGGACGGGAATGCAGAGTTCCCTGCTCAAAACCATGTGTGGCCCTGAGCTTTGGGAGAGAGCCAATACCGGTTGGAGACGGTCAAGGTCACGGTGATGAAAATACTGGGGAGAGGACCATGTTTGCTAAGTTTGTGACAGATCTCAGAGAAAATTAAATCAAAAGGTCCATCTGAGTTGGGCAAGAGGCCAACCTTTGCTCTCGCCTCCTGATTGGCTTGGAATTTGACAGTCAGGTTAGTCCTACCTGGGAGGAAGGGGATAAAACCAAGGCTGGCCAGAGGGGGGTCCAGGGCTCACCTGAAGCACCTGAGGGTGAAAAGAAGTTACATTTGCTCACCTTCCAGGAAGGACCTCCAGTGCTTTGGACATCGCCAAGAGACTGAAGGAGGTGAGTGGCAGGGAAAGAAGGAAGAACTAACCACTCTTGAAGGAGGGGTGGGTGAAATTATGGGATGGCCTGAGAAAGTGGGCAAAGGAGAAGGAAAGAGACTCCAATAAACCCACCTTGTAAGAAAGGTAAGAAAGGCCAGGTGAGGGAAGAGGCAGAGGAGCGATTTCTGGCACACTCTTGATGGCTCTTTGGGAGAATGGAAGGACCTTGAAAGTATCTCCAACCCTCCTTTGGGTCTGTGGCCGGTCCTCATGCTCACGTGTGTGTTGAGTAGAGGAAGGCAGCTGGCCGTGGTCCCTACGTGTCCCTGTCACGCCTTTCCTGATCTCGTTTGCAGGATGAAGCTCATTGTCTGGGGGGGTCTGCTGGCCGTGGCCCTCTTGGCTGACCCGGCAGCCACCGAAGGCTGCAGTTTTTCACGCAGAGGTAAAAAGCACCTAAAGTCCTTTGTGTGTTGCATGTGTGTGGATGCAGGTGTAGCCCTGGCCGTGTCAACCTCTAGTAGTCTCCTCCCAGCATCTCCCCTTTGTCCTTTTTTTTTTTAGAAAATAAATTTATTAAATATATACAATAAAAACCAAATACAGAAAGACAAAAGAGATATGCATATTGTACATTTTTTACACTCTACTTATGTAGTAATTGGGGAGTGGGGGAAGGGGGTTGTGAAGGGAGGGAAGTAGATATAGAAGGAAGGGGGATAGGGAAAAGAAGGAGGGGGGGATAGAGAAGCGAAGACCAGCGTTAGAGCTGGGTCGTTCATGATTTGCGGCCTGTAGTTTGAGTTCGTAGTTGGTGTGTTTTACCCTAAGGCTTTATCGATATGTTTTGAATGTAGTTTTTAGTGCCAATATATATAATTCATTTAGGGGTTTCTTTTCTTTGTAAAGTTGTCTTGTCTTTGTCTTGTTATGCCGTCAGATGCCTGCACACTGCCTACAGCCCGTAAACATTTATTTATTACTTATGTATTTTATTTACTATTAGAGTTGAAAGGGACCTTGCAGGTCATCTAGTCCAACCCCCCAGCTTAATCAGGAAACCCCTCCCCTCCCCAGCCAGATGGCAGTCCAGTCTCTTTTTGAATGTGTTGAGCGTTGGGGCATTCATAACCTCCACAAGATCCCTGAACACTCGTGGTCTGTTGCACAGCCAGTGTGCTATGTACTTGGGAGCAGGGACTTCAGCTTGTATGTTCCCCAACATGTTTTTCTCTTGATGTGTGTTCTATGCTTCTCTAGCTCAGGTTCACACACAGCAGAACATCCTGGTGACCCTTGGAGGCTCTTGCAGAGGAACAAGCCCATAGAATATAAACTGGGGTGGGGGAGGAGGGATGTAATTGCCTCACCCCACAATATTTGCTCTCCCTAATCTGTCCAGTGGCTGCGAACCCAACATCTGCTGTACTTCTCACAGTATAAAATGCACCTTTTTGCTCCCTAAAAGAGGCTGATAATTTGGGTGCGTCTTATACTCTGAATGTAGCTTTTTTCCAGCCCTAACTGGCTGCTAACGATCTTCCCAGCTCTTCCCTTGCAGGCTCTTTCATTGTTACTCTCTGCAAAGAATGTTTTCCAAGCCCTAAGTCTTTGCAGGGTTTTTTTTCACTGCTCTAACTTGCTCCCAGTAACTTTCTTTCCAGCCCTAACCAGGTGCTAACGATGTTCCCAGTTCTTACCGGATTGCAAGTTCTTCCATTGTTATTCTCTATGAAGAATGTTTTCCAAGTCTTACATCTTTGCATTTTTCCCCATTGGTCTACTTGCTCTGAATGTTTCTTTCCAGCCCTAACCAGGTGCTAACAATGTTCCCAGCTCTTACTGGCTTCCAAGCTCTTTCATTGTTACTCTCTTCAAATAAGGTTTTTTTAAACCCTAGCCAGGGGATAAAACAATGTGCTGAAACTGACCAGACAAAGAATGCTAGCCAGATGAATACTTAGTGAGCAGATGCTTTTCCCTACTTTCTTCCCAAAAACTAAGGTGTGTCCTATATTCTGAAAAATATGGTACATGGTCTCCAGTGGAGCAACATCACATGGCAAATGGCCACCATATAGAATCTACTGTGATGAGGTCCAGGTCTTCTCTTGGAGTGGAAGCAAAGGAGCCCAAAGAACGTAGCAATTGCACTAAGCTCACTTCTTTCTACCCATTTACTTCCCTTCAAAACTTACGCCTTGTGTCTCCCCATTGTTGTTCTCCTCATGGCTGTGCACCTTCCCTTCTTCTCCCCACCACCCTCTCCTTGAAGGATCTCCTCCTTTCTTTCCTGCAGCTGAAGACAATTTGGCCTTGGGGAAGCGGGCCATCCAGTCCTCCACCCTCTCTAGTGGGTTTGGTGGAACACCAGCGAAAGCCGTGGATGGGAAGTGCAATGGGTTCTGGATGGTTGGCTCCTGCTCCCACACCGAGCTGGAGAGCAACCCCTGGTGGTTGGTGGACCTGGAGGAGTCTCAAATCGTCTACACGGTGCTGCTGAAAAACCGGGAGGACTGCTGTGGCGAGAGGCTGCGTGGAGCGGAGGTCCACCTAGGAGACTCTCTGGAAGACAATGGAAGAGCCAACCCACTGTACGTTGCTTTGAGAGTCATCTCCAGGGTTGGGCAGCAAGGGGAACTGCATGGAACGCTGCTCCTCTGGCGGAGATGGACCTGCTGGGCGTGCACGCGAGATTCGGCTTCTGTGCATGAGCAGGAGCTGAGTTGCGCTGCCCCAACAGTGCCTCTCATGTGCCGAGAGATCGCAGTACTCATCCAGCGGGCGTGAGGTGCCTCTGCTGTTGCTGGGGCTGGCCGGTGAGCACAGGGCTGGGTCCTGCGAGGCGCGATGGTGGCGGCAGCTGTTAGTTCCAGCCAGGAGCTGCCAGCAGGAAAAAATGTTCCAGGATGGGCCTGGCGGGTGGACGTGGCTGGTGGTGGCCACGTCTCTGAGCTGCTTCTCATGCTGGCTTGGCCAGAAGATGCCCCTGCCACTCCGTCTGCTTGAGCCGCCCCGCTCCCACTCTGGCTGCGTCGAAGTGGCTTGAGTAGATGGGGTAGTGGGCGCATCTCCTGACCAAGCAGCTTGGAGTGGTGGCCAATGTAGAGGATGGCCAGGCGCTGTGCCTGCTGTTTGCCTGCTTGAGCCCCCTCCAACTCCCACTCTGGCTGTGGCGGGGCAGCTCGAGCAGGCAGGCCTGGCCATCCACTATCACCTCTCTGAGCTGCTCGGCCAGGAGATGCGCCCGATGCCCCACCTGCTCAAGCCACCCTGCTGCAGCCAGAGTGGGAGTGGGATGGTTCGGGCAGGTGGGGCGGCAGACGCGTCTCCTGGCCGAGCCAGCACGAGAAGCAGCTCAGAGAGGAGGCCACCATCAGCTGCACCCACCTGCGAGGGCCACCCTGGAGGATATTTTTCTGCTGGAGACTCCTGGATGGGACTGCCAGCCACCACCACTGGGCCTTGCAGGACTGGTCACTGGCTGGCCCCAACAGCACCAGTAGCACAGGCTCCATGGTCAGTCCTGTCCAGGAGCCACCAGGGGTAAGAAATCCTCCAGGAAGTACAGCAACTCATTGGGGAGACCCTGCAGGCGGGCGCCATCATCTCCCCAACGAGCTGCTCTCCTTCCTGGTGGATTTCTTCCTGGGTTCCTGGCAGGATTGTTTCTGGCCACGATTCTCTGCATGCGCAGGAAATTGAAGGTTGGGTGCGCACTTCCCCCAGAGCATTTCAGTGCCTTCAAGGCCACAAGAGATCCAGATCCAACCCACCCTGAATTTCATTGGGTTTTATCTACCGCCAATTTGTTTTGAATATTACTTGTTCAGATTCTTGTACAGAGACTACGTTTGCAATAAACCCTTGTAATCCTTTGAACTGCCCAGATCATTTCGTTTCTCATGCTTGAGAGCCGCATTCTTCAAATTTGGTTCCAAAAAATCAAGATGAAAACCCTGAGAAAGCAATCGAGGTTTTATTAAAAACCATTCCCTGCAGAATCGCCTCTATAGTTTCTCCAACAATGTTACCGTTTCCAATACTGTAATCAGGATATTAGAGGCAGCACGGAGGCACAACACCAGAGGCGGCAGAGGGCACGAGGTCTGGACTGCACCTGAAATGGGGCTGCCCTTGAAGATTCTTGTGGGGGGGGGACAGTGTTCCCAGGGTGACTGTGGGGTGACCAGCAGGTGTGGGTGACAGAAGGACTGTTCTCCTAAAGTAACCTCTCTTGCCCCACAGCTGTCAGACTATCTTGGCCGCCAAATGGGGCGAAATCATCACCGTTTCCTGTAGCGAGATGCAAGGCCGCTACCTCAGTGTCAACTTACCCAGGAGCGACTCCTTGACCCTCTGTGAAGTGGAGGCCTACAGAGACAGATAGAGAAAGCAGAGCTTGCCTTGTGGGGGTGGGATCAATGCTCCTACGAAATGCCACTCGCTCTCCAAATAAAAGGGCTCCTAAGAGTCACTCCCACGTTCCCTTGGTTCATTCTTTGGGTTGAAAGGGGGAACCTTGTGTCTGTCACAGTGGCCATTCCCAGACTATCGTCATCCTTCCTGTATGATGCCCTTTTCAGGTCATCTGATCTATTGACCCCCAGGAATCTCCATGCAACCACTTAGTCCTTATTGGGACTCCTCAGAGATGGATATTTGCCCAGTTCCAACCTCTCCTGAGAACTGAACGTGCAGACTTCTGCGTTGAAGATGACTGTGTGTATCTATAGGTGATTGGTTGGGTGGTTGGGTGGGTAGGTGGGTGGGTGGACTGATGAATGGATGGATGGATGCATGGACAGACAAAGTCACAGACCTTCACACTTGTGTGCATCTGCAGATGATTGATTGGGTGGGTGGGTGGCCAGATGAATGGATCTATGGATGGATGCATGCAGGGGTGGGCAGCAGGCAGGATGGGGTGGGACACAGTTCCACCGGTGGAAATGAAGCTGCGTGCACAGCTCCAGCTGACCGGTGGCAGTAACTTCCTGGATGGGCAGTCTCAGCTCGGCTCTCTTTTTCCCCCTCCTGCTGCTGCTGCTGCGCGAACCTCGCTTTTTCCCTTTCTTCCTTCCTGGCCTCGGATGAGCTTCCCTCTCTCCTGCCTGGCTCCCCTCCAGCCTCACACAGCCACCTCCTGAGGCCAGGAAGGAGGAAAGAGGAGAAAGCGAGGAGCATGCAGCAGCAGGAGCAGAGAAAGAAAGGAGAGTCGAGCTGAGCAGTCTGGGCCTTGCAAAGCAATCACTCCGCCCGCAGCCGAGATGAAAAGGCATCATGTGACAATAGTAACCTTGTGACTCTCCCTCGGCTTCCCAATATTCTTAAATCCCCCTCCTGTCCTCCTCCTTCTCCTCTTCGGAAAGCGGCAGGGAGACCAGCACCGGCAGGAGTTGAGGGGGTCTTTTTCCTCCCCCCTCTTTTCTCAACAGCTGATCAGCAGCCTGAGGCAGGGGGCGACCCAGGAAGGAGAGCGCAAGAAACGCGGAGCAAGTTGTCACCCCAGCGAGAGACACTGGTGAGGTTGTAAGTCGAGGACTTCTCAGTTCACTTGAACGATGATGATCATTCAAGCCACTCCCACCTGGTCATATGGCCAGCAAGCCACTCCTACCCAGTCATATGACCATTAAGCCACACCCACAAAATAAGCCACACCCACAGTGTGGCAGTAAACATTTTGGCTGCCCATTACTGGTTGCATGGACGGATGGATGGACAGAGTCAAAGACCTTCACGCTTAACAAGACTTTATATGCAGTACATTCGCTTTAACAGCCACTGAGGTCCTGCCACTCAGGGGTGTTAAAATGCGAATCGCATTTCCTTCAGAAGGGCCTGTGCCATTCAAACTCACCTCATGATAAATGTAAGCAAAAACACCACACAGGCTGGCTGTGCAAAAACAGAGAGGGGAGGATGTCATGTAAACTCCCTTACATGGGGGGTGGAGACATAATCCCACCTCTATATGCCTCTCCATGAGAATTCAAAGGAAGAGGGACTCTTATCTACCACTTTGATGGAGCTTCAGAGCCTCACCAAGAATGGCCTCAAAGCTGAGCTTGACCAGGAGGTTCAAGAGTCTCAGGGAATGGAACCCTCCCCCCCCCCGTGTCCTCCTGACAAGACAACGGCATCTCTGGGCTCACCTGGGATGGAGTTCAGGTGTGGGGATGCCTCCTTTCTCACAGAGGAGCTTAGGGACGGAGCCAGGGGAGTCCTTGGTGTTTCCTGAGATTGGTTGCCTCCAGGCAGACAAGCATCACAACGTTACAAGGCTAGGGAGCAGCACCACCAAGCCCAGAGAGCATCAAGGGCTTCACAATTCAACCTGGAGCTAGAGAGGTTCCCTTCCCGTCAGGGGCTGCTGCACACACAGTGGGGAGAGGGGACGCGGGGGGGTGGTAGCAAAAATGGATAGTAGATAATGTATATTTTTGAGTGCCTGTATATAAAATGTATGTACACCTATGGCATATATACATTAATTACTGTTAGGATTAAATAGTATATTTTGGATGTTCAGGAATAGCAAATATCTTGTCTCTCTTTGTGCAAGAACAAAGACCACCATTGAAGGAGCCACTTCAGGATGTGGCCGGTTTGGGTCGCTGCTGGTTCCAGTGACCCAGGCTGCCAAGTTACTACCATTCCATAGAACCGGCCGGAAGCGGTGTAGTATAGGGTTCCTGCTTGGGCAGGGGGTTGAACTCGATGGCCTTCATGGTCCCTTTCAACTCTATCAATAAATAAATAAATAAATGAATGAATGAATGAATGAATGAATGAATGAATGAATGAATGAATGTACCATTCAACCTCACCTGGTGATAAATGTAAACCAAAACAAGACATAGGCTGGCTGTGCAAAAACAGAGGGAGGGGGTTGTGTAAACTGCCTTACATGGGGGTGAGACACATAACTCAACCTCTATATAGTTATAGTTATAGCTTATTAGATTTGTATGCCGCCCCTCTCCGAAGACTCTTCGTGTTGCCCATATCCCTTCAATGGGCAACACATCCGGCAGCCGACCTTTAGTAGGGACCAACTAGTCAGGAGTGGGTTCTGGTTTTCTTCCTGCCGTGCTGTGTGGCCGTGCACATGAACATGCATGCACAGTGCTAGAAACCCAGCTTCTGCATGTGCACAGAAGCAAAACAAGATGGTGCCTCCCACATCACCATCGAGGGAGACGATTCAGAGTGTGGCATGTTGGGGTGGCTGCTGGTTCCAGTGACCCAGGCCGCCAAGTTACTACTGGCTCCATAGAACCGGTCGGAAGCAGGAGGAGCCCACCTCTGCAGAGAGTGTTGTGTAGCAACCCAAGTGTTGGTTTGAGAGCACATCCATCCTCATCTGTGGAAGTTCAGCATCATTGTCAAACTTGCTATTTTCTACACTCCTACTACGCTTTGGTTGCCATAGCAATCGGGGGTGGGGTTTTGGGGTTTTGGGAGGGGAAGGTTCAGGAGGCCCTGATAAGTTTTGCTTTCTTGACATATAGCGGGATAACATTCATTCTCCTGGAAAGCAGGTGACCAGGAGGAGACCGTGAGGTGGTTCTGAAGATGCATCCACCTGACAGAAATGGACACGAGGGATTGGATATTTTCCAAAGGGAGGGTGGTCAAGTGGGATACTTTGATGTGTGCCTTTTTCTCAGTCTTTGCTCTCTTCGGTATAAGTTTTCTCCACCATAAAGTAAAACAATATACTGTACAGTGATACCTTGTCTTACAAACTTAATTGGTTCTGGGATGAGGTTCTTAAGGTGAAAAGTTTGTAAGATGAAACAATGTTTCCCATAGGAATCAATGGAAAAGTGATTAATGCGTGCAAGCCCAAAACTCACCCCTTTTGCCAGCTGAAGCGTCTGTTTTTGCACTGCTGGGATTCCCCTAAGGCTCCCCTCCATGGGAAACCCCACCTACGGACTTCTGTGTTTTTGCAATGCTGCAGGGGAATCCCAGCAGGGGAATCCCAGCATCGCAAAAATGAGCGCTTCGCTGGCAACTGAAGTCCGGAGGTGGGGTTTCCCAGCGAAGGGAGCATTAGGGGAATCCCCGCAGTGCAAAAACACCAAAGTCCTTGAAACCCCACCTCCGGACCTCTGTGTTTTTGCGATGCTGCAATTTCACTGAGGCTCCCCTTGCTGGGAAACTCCACCTCCAGACTTCCGTTGCCAGCGAAGTGCCCGTTTTTGCGCTGCTGGGATTCCCCTACACCATCACAAAAACACGGAAGTCCAGAGGTGGGGTTTTCCATGGAGGGGAGCCTCAGGGGAATCCCAGCAGTGCAATCCCAGCAGTGCAGAAATGGGTGCTTCAGTGGCAATGGAAGCCCGGAGGCGGGGCGGTGGGTTTGTAAGGTGAAAATAGTTTGTAAGAAGAGGCAAAAAAAATCTTAAACTCTGGGTTTGTATCTCGAAAAGTTTGTATGACGAGGCGTTTGTAAGATGAGGTATCACTGTATAGTTATAAGCGCATGGCAGGAGTTGGCCTTCTTCATTCTTTTGCAACAGCACCGTCGCCACAGCCACATCGCTAGCATCCGACTAAGTGATGAATTACTGTTCGGAGTCGGAGTGCTGTAGGATCGGTTCCTGGGCAAAGAGCCACTCCAGTCTATCAAAGGCTTTCTGGCAATTGATCGCCCAGCTGATTTGGCGGCTTTGGCTTTGGCTTGCTGGGCGTCAGGCCTGTTTTTAGCCCCTCGCTCAGTGGCAGGCTTACCTTAAGTCGGTCAAGATCAAAGGCATCCAAATTCTGGCAGTGTGAGCAGAGTTAGCCTGTAACACAGCATTCTAGCCACTGTGCCATCTTCTCAAGATGATGGGAAGTCAAAAGACCTTGAGGGCCCTCTCTGGGAAGGGTCCAATTCTTGTGGGTCCTGCCGGAGACCAGAACCTGTTGAAGAACATTACTCCTCGCCCTTCGGTCTTCAACAGAGACAATAGCCACAGAAATGATAGCCAAATATTTTATTTATATGAACAAGGAAGAGAGGTTGGAGGATATAATTATGGAGAAAATAAAACCAGTGGATAGTTGCCCTAGTTGATGCAGCCATGTTTTATACAAACAAAGCAAAAAAACCCTTGAGTTTTCTTTTGGTCTGCTTGTAAAACTAAGCAAAACACCCCATTCCATTCATAAACCCAGAGGCCATGTGAAATGTAGCACTGGTTTTATTGTTTGCTGAGAGTTTATTATGAGCTGGATGGGAATGCAGAATTTCTTGCTCAAAAGCCATGTGTGGTCTTGAGCTTTGGTTGAGAGCCTTTAACTGTTGCAGATGGTCAAGGTCACGGTGATGAAAATACTGGGGAGAGGACCATGTTTGCTAAGTTCGTGACTGGTCTCATAGCAAATTAAGTCAAAGGGTCCACCTGAGTTGAGAAAGAGGCCAACCTTTGCTCTCGCCTCCTGATTGGCTTGGACTTCATCAGTCAGGTTAATCCTACCTAGGACGAAGGGGATAAAACTGATGCTGGTCAGAGGCCCACCTGAAGCATCTGCTGGTGGAAAGAAGCTGTGTTTGCTAACCCCCAGGAAGGACCTCCAGTGCTTTGGACATCGCCAAGAGATTGAAGGAGGTGAGTGGCAAGGAAAGAAGGAAGAACTATCCACTCCTGGAGGAGGGGTGGGTGAAATTATGGGATGGCCTGAGAAAGTGGCCAAAGGAGAAAGAAAGAGACTCCAATAAACCCACCTGGATTTTTTTAAATGGGATTGAGGTAAGAAAGGCCAGGTGAGTGAAGAGGCAGAGGAGAGATTTCTGGCACACTCTTGATGGCCCTTTGGGAGAATGGAAGGACCTTGTGGTTATCTCCAACCCTCCTTTGGGTCCCTGGCTGGTCCTCATGCTCAGGTGTGTGTTGAGTAGAGGAAGGCAGCTCATCGTGGTCCCTATGTGGCCCTGCCAGGCCTTTCCTGATCTTTCTCCTCTTCATTTGCAGGATGAAGCTCATTGTCTGGGGGGGTCTGCTGGCTGTGACCCTCTTGGCTGACCTGGCAGCAACTGAGAGCTGCAGTCCTTCACGTAGAGGTAAAAAGCACCTAAAGACCTTTGTGTGTTTGCCTGTGTGTGGATACAGGTGTAGCCCTGGCCCTCTCAACCCCTAGTAGTCTTCTCCCAGCATCTCCCCTTAGTCTTGTTACACCACCAGATACCTGCACATTGTCTGCAACCCATAAACATGCTTGTTTGCTTGAAGGGAACCAGGGCTATGAGATTCCTTAACGTCTGTGGTCTGTTGCACAGCCAGGCTGAGATGTCCTTGGGAGCAGGGACTTCAGCTTGTATGTTTCCCAACATGCTGTTCTCTTGATGTATGTTCTTTGTCTCTCCAACCCATGCTCATACACACCAGAACATCTGGGTGTCCCCTGGAGGCTTTTGCAGAGGAATGAGCCAATAGAATAAACTGGGGTGTAATTGCCCACAGCACTTCAGGCCAACCCTGTTATTTGCTCTCCCTAATCTATTTGGTGGCTAATCCGGTTGTGGGTGGACCCAATTCTTGGTGGGCTTCCAGCTTAGACAGAACAGTCTCCAGTGGAACAACATCACACGGCAAATAGCCATGATAGAGATCCCACTGAATCTTCTGTGATGAGGTCCAGATCTTCTCTAAGAGTAGGAGAAAGGGAGGCCAAAAACGTAGCAATTGCACTAAACTCACTTCTTTCCACCCATTTCCCTGTCTTCAGAATGTACTCCTTGTGTCTCCCAATTGTTGCCCTCATGGCTTTGCATCTTCCATTCTTCTCTCCACCACCCTCTGCTTGAAGGATCTCCTCCTTTCTTTACAGCTGCAGATAATTTGGCCTTGGGGAAGCGGGCCATCCAGTCCTCCACCCTCTCTAATGAGAATGGTGGACCACCAGAGAAAGCCGTGGATGGGGACTGCAATGGCGTCTTGGCCCATGGCTCCTGTGCCCACACCAACGAGGAGAGGAACCCCTGGTGGTTGGTGGACCTGGGCGGGTATCATAGAATCCAACAGGTGGTGCTGAAAAACCGGCAGGACTGCTGTGCCGAGAGGCTGTATAAAGCGGAGGTCCACTTAGGAAACTCTCTGAAGGACAATGGAGCAGCCAACTATCTGTAAGTTGCTTTGAGAGTCCTCCCCAACTGGGGTCCTCCAGGTATTTGGGGCATCAACCGAGCATTTATTAATTAGATTTGACAAAACTCACAGCCAGTGCAGGTGATTTTGGGGATGTGGTTGTGTCTGAGATGCCGACATTGTCCTGGGGACCGAGGTGCCATGAGTCCTTTGGTGTGGAGTTTGTGAAATCACTGAAAATAGGTGAAATCTCGCATGACAGAGCATCGTCGCATGAGATTTCACTTGCTGTGCATGTGCAGAAGCTGAATTTTGCACCTACAACGGTCCAGAAGAATGTACTGGTAGCGGCCGGTAAGTGGACCCCCCATCTAGGAAAGACCTGATATCGCCTGGCTTAGTTGTGTTATCGGTTGTTGAGGGGAGTGTGTGAATGCCACCTGATTGTTAATTTTTGCGATCATTTATGTTGCAAATCTAGAACATGTGTTCCTTCAGAATTGGGTTGAGCTCCTGATACGAGGCCACGGGTGTGTTTTGGTGTCCTAGGCCAGTGTACTTGGCATCCGAGTCTGATAGTGAGGAGACTGGAGAGGATGTGGAGTCAGAGGCTAAAAATCTATTACACCTCCAGAGAGGACCATGAGTAACTCAGGAGAAGAGGTGGAGGTAGAGCTCCTTTTCAATGCAAGGGTGTGCAGGAGTATTAGCAGACAAGAATGGCTTAGGGGGAAGAGATCTATGTGTGAATAGCTCTATGGAACACTTGGCTGTTGGGAGAGTTTTGCGAATGTGGAAGGTAACCCCACCAACTAGCCACAGTTCACAACTATACTTAATTGTCTGAGTCTGCGGAGAGGGGTGGCATACAAATCCAATTAATACTAATAATACTAATACTAATACTAATAATAATAATAATAATAATAATAATAATTGATGTCTACAGTGAAAAACACTGCCATAGGCTTTCTTGTAGAAATATACTTTATTACTCTTCTTAGCAAATGCTTCTCTAAATAAACTATCACCTTTACATTTATCCACTATAACAAACCACCCACAATACTATCATACAACTACTATTACATCCCCCACTGCAACCAACTACAAACCATTAACCACAAATCACACTCATGCAAGGGTGCTATTTCCCTTATATAGGTTACAGCCAATCAGGTTGCAGCACAGTTAGTAAACCCATAGTTACATACTGATTATGGCTTACATCAGTTTTTTCTATGGTTGCAGACCATTTTCCTGCACTGTAATATTACTTCAAGAAATAAACCTATTTCTGACATTGACCATGCCTTGTGGCTATATAAGGATGCGACTCGTGATGGGCTAGCATGAACGTCAATGTTCGACAAAGGGATACGGCTTAGACAACGTGATTGAGAACTATTTCTGCTAAAAGAAAGCATTAGAAGCTGCAATTTGCCTTTCCAGCATAACTGCCAAGGGACTGTGAGTTATGGTGATTAACAGACTGAATCAAAGAAACCTTTTAAAGAGGGTTTTGTTTTTTGCTTCTGGACTGACACTGCGATTAGTGATTTGCTGCAAATTTGTATCTTCTGGCTGTGTGTTTGGACCTATTTCTTGGGGGGGCTCTTGGTTAGACAGAACACCCACAAGATTCCAAATCCAGCCCACCCGGAATTTCATTGACCTTTATCTGCCACCAATTTATTTTGAATATTACTTGATCAGATTCTTGTAGAGAGAGTAAGTTTTTAATAAACCTGTATAATTTTTTGAACTGCCTGGATCATTTCATTTCTCATGCTTGACAGCAGACCACTCTCCTAAAGTAACCTCTCTTGCCCCACAGCTGTGGCACTGTCGAGAACTACGACCTGGGTGCCATCATCACCATCTCCTGCAACGGGCGGGAAGGCCGCTACCTCAGTGTCAACATACCCGGGACGGAGTACTTGGCCCTCTGTGAAGTGGAGGCCTACGGCACCAAGTAGAAAAAATGGAGCTTGCCTTGTGTTTCTGTGGGGCAATCAACACTCCTACGAAATGTCACTCGCTCTCCAAATAAATGGGCTCCTAAGAGGCATTCCCCAGAGGGGCGGCATACAAATCCAATAAATAAAATAAATAAAATAAATAAAAGAGAGATCATTGTATCTGTCACAGGAATCATTCCCTGACCATCATCATCCCTCCTGCATGCGCTTTTTAGGTCATCTGATCTACTGATCCTAAACGTCGCTACAGAGCACTGCACACCAAGACCAATGTTCCTTCTAATTTTTTTTCGGGGTGGACAGAAAAGTATAGTGTCTGAGCGGCAGTCCCCTTGGGACTGGGCGGCATAGAAGAATAAATAAATAAATAAATAAATAAATAAATAAATAAAACAAATAAATAAATAAACGAATAAACGAATAAATAAATAAATAAATTCCTTCTTTTTTATTAAAAGAAATTAATAATAAAACAAAATCAAAATCTATTACTATTAAAACTAAAACAACCAGCAAAACCAAAAACATAACTATTAATAAAAACAGGTGAGGGCTGGGTTTTTTTTTCTGTTATTATTTAGGTGCTTTTACCATATGCGTTAAATCAAGAGTCACTTCTCTCTCTGTTTCTCTCTCTTTCCTGTCATTCTCTGCCTCAATCATTTTCTCATTTCTCTTTTTTTCTCCCCTTTTTCTATCATTTCTCTCTCTCTTTCTCTCTTCCTTCCACTCTTCTCTCTCTCTCTTGCTTTCTCTCAAACTAACCTTTGCCGGCCTCCGCTGTGAGAAAAACGCCTGCCCCGCCTCTCATGCAGCCCCTTTGCTAACAGCCGGGACAAAAGCACTCTCAGCGAAGGGACTGCGAGAGGGACGGGGTGGGCGTTTCCAAAGCGTTCAGAGAGGCTAGCGGCCGGATCAGGAGGACCATAAGCCACAGCCACTGCAGTCACTGCTATGGGAGGAGCCGTGCCCCAAGGCGGGAAGCGGAGGAGGAGAAAGAGGGGCGGATCGGGTGGCATGCGGGGGGTAGCGGTGAGAAGCCAGGGGCACAAGGGGACCAGAGGCGCTTGGGGGGCGGGGGCGGCCGCGGCTCCTTGCACGACCTTGAAAAAGGGTGTGTGGGGGGGGGTGTTTTGGGGTGCACAGGCGTGCGGGCACGCACTTTAGAGGGTTCAGTGACCAAGACAACTAGACACAAGAACAGTATTTTCCCAAACGCCATCACTCTGCTAAACAAATAATTCCCTCAACACTGTCAGACTTTCTACTAAATCTGCACTTCTATTTCTACTAGTTTTTCTCATCATTCCTATCACCCACTTCCTCCCACTTAGGACTGTATGACTGTAACTTGTTGCTTGTATCCTTAAGATTTTTATTAATATTGGTTTTTTCTTCACTGCTTATTTGACCTCTTTGACAATCATTAAGTGTTGTCCCACATGATTCTTGACAACTGTATCTTTTTCTTTTATGTACGCTGAGAGCATCTGCACCAAGACAAATTCCTTGTGTGTCCAATCACACTTGGCCAATAAAATTCTATTCTATTCTAAAAAGGTGCAACAAAGGGCAACTTGAATGATTAAAGAAATGGAGCCCCTCCCAGGTTGTAATGCCTTGGTCTCTTCAGCCTTGAAAGACGGTGTTTAAAGCAGTGGTTCTCAACCTTGGGGTCGGGACCCCTTTGGGAGTCGAACAACCATTTCACAGGGGTCACCTAAGACCATGGGAAAAGACAAATTTCCAATGGTGTTAGCAACTAAAGCTTCTATTCTGGCATCTCGGAACATATTTTTACAATCCAACCACTCAGGCGTTTTCAGGAGGGGTGTCCCTCTGACCTCTTGCCAATCAGCTTAAAGATCTGTTGGAAGAATTGGCGCTAAATTTATAGTTGGGGGTCACCACAAGATGAGAAACTGTATTAAGGGGTCGCGCCATTAGAAAGGTTGAGAACCAATGGTTTAAAGGGAGAGGCAATGTTTTCATAGAATCATAGAAGAGTTGGAAGAGACCTTCAAGGTCATTGGGTCCAACCCCCTGCGCAGTGCAGGATTCATTAAACCATCCCAGAAAGATGACTGTCCAGTCTCTGTTTGAAGACCTCCAGTGAAGGCAAGCCCACCACCTCCACTGGTTTATCATCCTTACCGCTAGAAAGTTTTTTTCTGCTATCTCATCTAAATCTCCTCCCTTGCAGTTTCATCCCATTGTTTCTAGTCCTTCCATGTGCTAATGAGAACAGTCCTGGTCCCTCTGCTCTCTGATGGCCCTTCAGAGATTTGTAGACAGCTATCAAGTCTCCTCTCAGCCTTCTCCTTTGCAGACTAAACATCCCTAGGTCCTTTAACCGTTCCTCATAGGACGTGGTTTCCAGACCACTCGCCATCCTTGTAACTCTCCTCTGAACTTGGTGTAGTTTATCAATGTTGTTATTATTATTATTATTATTATTATTATTATTATTATTATTAACATAGAAACATAGAAACATAGAAGACTGACGGCAGAAAAAGACCTCCTGGAGGCTGTTGGGGCCTGGATGGGTGTCAACAGACTCAAACTCAACCCGGATAAGACGGAGTGGCTGTGGGTTTTGCCTCCCAAGGACAATCCCATCTGTCCTTCCATTACCCTGGGGGGGGGGAACTTTTGACCCCCTCAGAGAGGGTCCGCAACTTGGGCGTCCTCCTCGATCCACAGCTCACATTAGAGAAACATCTTTCAGCTGTGGCGAGGGGGGCGTTTGCCCAGGTTCACCTGGTGCACCAGTTGCGGCCCTATTTGGACCGGGACTCATTGCTCACAGTCACTCATGCCCTCATCACCTCGAGGTTCGACTACTGTAATGCTCTCTACATGGGGCTACCTTTGAAAAGTGTTCGGAAACTTCAGATCGTGCAGAATGCAGCTGCGAGAGCAGTCATGGGCCTACCTAGGTATGCCCATGTTTCACCAACACTCCGCAGTCTGCATTGGTTGCCGATCAACTTCCGGTCACAATTCAAAGTGTTGGTTATGACCTTTAAAGCCCTTCATGGCATTGGACCAGAATATCTCCGAGACCGCCTTCTGCCGCACGAATCCCAGCGACCGATTAGGTCCCACAGAGTGGGCCTTCTCCGGGTCCCGTCAACTAAACAATGTCAGTTGGCGGGCCCCAGGGGAAGAGCCTTCTCTGTGGTGGCCCCGACCCTCTGGAACCAACTCCCCCCGGAGATTAGAACTGCCCCTACTCTCCTTGCCTTTCGTAAACTCCTTAAGACCCACCTGTGTCGTCAGGCATGGGGGAACTGAGACATCTCCCCCGGGCATATACAATTTATGAATGGTATGTGTGTATGTATGTGTGCTTAGAAAATGGGGTTTTTAAAATGTTTTTAGTAGAAATTTAGATTTGCTGAAATTGTTTTCTGTTATTCTGTTGTGAGCCGCCCCGAGTCTGCGGAGAGGGGCGGCATACAAATCTAAATAAACTAAACTAAACTAAACTAACTCCTGGTCCATCTAGTCTGCCCTTATACTATAGAAACATAGAAACATAGAAGTCTGACGGCAGAAAAAGACCTCATGGTCCATCTAGTCTGCCCTTATACTATTTCCTGTATTTTATCTTAGGATGGATATATGTTTATCCCAGGCATGTTTAAATTCAGTTACTGTGGATTTATCTACCACATCTGCTGGAAGTTTGTTCCAAGGATCTACTACTCTTTCAGTAAAATAATATTTTCTCACGTTGCTTCTGATCTTTCCCCCAAATAACCTCAGATTGTGCCCCCTTGTTCTTGTGTTCACTTTCCTATTAAAAACACTTCCCTCCTGGACCTTATTTAACCCTATTTTCTGTATTTTTCTGTATTCCCTCCTGGACCTTATTTAACCCTATTTTCTGTATTTTATCTTAGGATGGATATATGTTTATCCCAGGCTTGTTTAAATTCAGTTCCTGTGGATTGACCAACCACGTCTGCTGGAAGTTTGTTCCAAGGATCTACTACTCTTTCAGTAAAATAATATTTTCTCATGTTGCTTTTGATCTTTCCTCCAACTAACTTCAGATTGTGTCAGATTCTTCAGATTCTTGTGTTCACTTTCCTATTAAAAACACTTCCCTCCTAATTATTATTATTATTATTATTATTATTATTATTATTAATTAGATTTGTATGCCTCCCCTCTCCGCAGACTCAAGGCGGAGATTGGGGCCCCCAGAACTGAACAGAGTATTCCAAGTGTGGTCGTACCAAAGTCCTGCAGAGAGGAATAATTACTTCACGTGAGCGAGATTCTATGCTCCTCTTGATGCATCCCAGGATTGTGTTGGCCTTTTTTGCAGTAGCTTCACGCTGTTTTACGGTGGTTCTCCTCCTACCTCTCTGGACATTTGCAGTCGGTGTTAGTAGGGGGACAGAGGTCCACCCCTAGAACCCTATTGTGTGGGGTGCTAGAGGGGTCTGTCCTCTCCCCCCTACTATTTAACATTCACATGAAGCCACTGGGTGAGATCATCCGACGGCACAGGGTGAGGTATCATCAGTATGCTGATAACACCCAGTTATACATCTGCACCCTGTGGGTCAGCCTCTCTGCACTGTTCTTCATATCTTCACTGCAGCAACTGCCATATAGAAATGGGGGTGGGGGGAGGCATTGGGGATTTTGGGGGGGAGGCATGCTGGAGGAGCCCATGGGAGTTTTGATTTTTGTATGAAAAAAGGAAAAGGAAGGGGGAAGTGGCAACCCACTTATCACCAACTCAAGGCTAATGGCTCTACATTCCAGAAGCATGGCACGCCAGCGAAGATGCACACACCTGATGCTTATGGACATTTTGGATGGTGTGGGCTGCCCAAGGGGGGTGTTGGGGTTATTTGTAATAGGCCTCTCCGGCCCCTTTGCTTTTCTTTCGTTGCATTCACTTCTGATTTAGTAAAAAATGGACTCTGAGTTTTCCTTTCCTAAATTCTGAGTGAAGCAGACCTGACACTGTTCCGATTCAGTGAAATTGTGGAAGTGATGTGCCGGTGCCTGGAAGCTGTTAGGGTCTGGATGGGAGCCAACAGGCTCAAGCTCAACCCTGACAAGACCAAGTGGCTCTGGTCATTTCATCTGGAGGACCATAACATCTGGCCCTCCATTGTCCGGGGGGGGGACTTTAACCCCCTCAGAAAGGGTCCACCATCTGGGAGTTCTCCTTGATCCACAGCTGAGCCTTGGTTACCACCTCTCAGCTGTGGCCAGGGGGACCTTTGCCCAGTTCCCCCTGGTATACAAGAATGGTGGAAGGTCTGAAGTATAAAACGTATCAGGAAAGACTTAATGAACTCAATCTGTATAGTCTGGAAGACAGAAGGAAAAGGGGGGACATGATCGAAACATTTAAATATGTTAAAGGGTTAAATAGGGTTCAGGAGGGAAGTGTTTTTAACAGGAAAGTGAACACAAGAACAAGGGGACACAATCTGAAGTTAGTTGGGGGAAAGATCAAAGGCAACATGAGAAAATATTATTTTACTGAAAGAGTAGTAGATCCTTGGAACAAACTTCCAGCAGACGTGGTTGGTAAATCCACAGTAACCGAATTTAAACATGCCTGGGATAAACATATATCCATTGTAAGATAAAATACAGGAAATAGTAAAAGGGCAGACTAGATGGACCATGGGGTCTTTTTCTGCCGTCAGTCTTCTATGTTTCTATGTTTCTATGTATACCAGTTGCGGCCCTATTTGGACCAGGAGGCTCTGTGCACGGTCACTCAGGCCCTCATCACCTCTTGATTATTGATGGGGCTACCCTTGAAGAGTGTTCGGAGACTGCATGGGCTGTTGTGTGTGTACCTCGGTACCCCCACATAACAGCTACATTCCGCACACTGCACTGGCTGCCAACTGGTCTCCGGGCACAATTGAACATGTTGGTCATCGCCTATAAAGCCCTACATGGCTTAGGACCAGACTATTAATGGGACCATCTCCTCCTGCATCCCACCCAGAGACCAATTAGATCCCACAGGGTTGGCCTACTACAGGGCCCCATTGACTAAGCAGTGGAGGTTGGTGGGCCCATGAGGGAGAGCCTGCGCTGCGGCCATCCTGACTTTTTGGGACCAATCAAAGAATCATAGAGTTGGAAGGGATCTCCAGGGTCATAGGGTCCAAGCCCCTGCTCAATGCAGGATTCATTATCCACACTGCTCCCACCCTACTGGCCTTCCGAAAGGCCTTGAAGACCTGGCTTTGCCGACAGGCCTGGGGGCCAAGAGAGAAACATCAAGTCACGGCTGAATGGCGATTGCTTGATATGTATGTGTGATTGACTGCATAGTGTGGCTCAGGGATTTTAATCAATTAGTTAATCAGGTTTTACTGTTTTTTACTGTTTATATTTGACTTCTACTGTATTGTTGTAAGCTGCCCTGAGTCCTATGGGATTGGGAAGCATACAAATTAAATAAATTAAATTAAAGTACTGTATATAAAGTAGTCTTGCTAAGCGTGAACATCTGTGACTCTTTCCATCTGTCTGTCCATCCATGCATCCATCCATATATCCATTCATCTGCCCACCCACCCACCCAATCAATCACCTATAGATACACACAATCGTCTTCTTAAATGCAGAAGACTGCAAGTTCAGTTCCCAGGAGAGGTTGGAACTTGACAAATATCCATCTCTGACGAGTCCCAATAAGGACAAACTGGTCACAAAGAGATTCCTGGGGATCAATAGATCAGATGACCTGAAAAGTGCATACAGGAGGGATGACGATGGTCAGGGAATGGACACAACGATCTCCCCTTTAACCAAAGAATGAACCAAGGAAACATGGGAATGCCTCTTAGGAGCCCATTTATTTGGAGAGCGAGTGGCATTTCATAGGAGTGTTGATCCCACCCCCACAAGGCAAGCTCTGCTTTCTCTACTTGGTGCCATAGACCTCCACTTCACAGAGGGTCAAGTAATCGCTCCTGGGTAAATGGACACTGAGATAGCGGCCTTGCTGCCCATTGCAGTAGATGGTGGTGATGGAGCCCAGGCTGGAGTTCAGGATAATCCCACAGCTGTGGGGCAAGAGAGGTTACTTTAGGAGAGCAGTCCTTCTGGGACCCCCCACCACCTGCTGGTCATCCCACGGTCACCCTGAGAACTTTATCTCTCCCCCCCCCCGAATCTTCAAGGGCAGCCCCATTTCAGCAGCAATCCAGACCTCGTGCCCTCTGTTGCCTCTGGAGTTGTGCCTCCGTTGTGCCTCCAATATTCTGATTATTGGAAATAGTAGTTTCTCCTTGTTGGAGAAACTATAGCGTTGATTCTGCAGGGAATGGTTTTTAATCATTTAATCCCTGCTGGAGGAGCCCAGTTGGGGATGACTCTCTTTGATGGACACACTAATGGACACTAATGGTCCCCAGAACAAAGTCGGCATCTCAGATGCAATAGCTCCCCAAATCACCTGCAAGGGCTGTGAATTTTGTCTACTCGGTTGATGCCCCAAAAACCTGGAGGGCCCCAGTTGGGGATGACTCCGAAAGCAACTTACAGTGGGTTGGCTCTTCCATGGTCTTCCAGGGAGTCTCCTAAGTGGATCTCCGCACCATGCAGCCTCTCGGCACAGCAGTCTTCCCGGTTTTTCAACACCACCGTGTAGATTATATGAGACTCCCCCAGGTCCAGCAACCACCAGGGGTTGCTCTCCAGCTCGGTGTGGGTGCAGGAGCCTTTGATCCAAAACCCATTGCAGTCCCCATCCACGGCTTTCTCTGAAGGTCCACCATACTCATTAGGATAGGTGGAGGACTGGGAGGTCGGCTTTCCCAAGGCCAAATTAATTCCCTCTGCATCTGCAGGAAAGAACGGAGGCAATCCTTCAAGCAGAAGGTGGTGGAGAGAAGAAGGGAAGATGCAAAGGGGGCAACAACTATTGGGAGACACAAGGAGTAAGATTTGAAGACAGGGAAATGGGTAGAAAGAAGCACCACAATAGGTTGGACTAAAAGACCCACAGGGTCCCTTCCAACACAAACTATGAACAAATAAACAAGTGAGCTTAGTGCAATGGCTACTTTCTCTGGCCTCCTCTTCTTCCATTCCAAGAGAAGATCTGGACCTCATCACTGTAGATTCAATGAAATCTATTTGATATGATTTCACTCCACTGGAGACCACGTAGGTGATGGGTTCGTAGCCACTGGACAGATTAGGGAGAGCAAATATCACGGTTGGCCTGAGGTGCTGTGGGCAATTACACCCCAGTTTATATTCTATTGGCTCGTTCCTCTGCAAGAGCCTCCAGGGGACCCCCAGATGTTCTGGTGTGTGTGAGCATGGGCTGGAGAGACAAAGAGCACACACCAATATGCCCAAGGCCCCCAGCTGTTGGGAAACATACAAGCTGCTCCAAGAGATGTCTCACTCTGTCCGTGCAACAGATCACGGATGTTCAGGGATCTTATGGCCCTGGTTCCTTTCAAGCAATCAGGTATGGTTTCATGTTGCAGGCAGTGTGCAAGTGTAACAAGGCTAAGGGACATGCTGGGAGAAGACTTCTAGAGGTTGAGATGGCCAGGGCTACACCTGTATCCACACACAAGCAACACACAAAGATTTGTAGGAACCGGTGCCCCCTCTGCCGCCGCCGCCATGGAGTGTGCAAACAGAAGGAGGTGGGGGCCCGACTGTAGCCACCAGCTTGGTATGAATGGAGTTGCAGGCCTGCCGACAACGAGGAAGGTCGGAGATGGTGGGGGGAGCGGTCTCTGGGGGAGGAGAGTCAGAGCATAACAGTTTTAACTGGGAGAGGCCAGTACAGCTAGGTCGCTCATGGGGAACTAGAAGTTGCTGCTTGAAAGCCATTGCTTGTTCAACCTGTATAGCTGGTGGCAGGCGAGGTCAAGGCCCTGGTCTTAGGCTGCTGCTGCTGGACACCAGGTCGATAACCAACAAAGCCCCTCTGACCTGGGACATGCTCCCGGAGGAGGAGGAGGCAGACCTGGGGTGTGTAACTGAGACCTGGCTGGGCCACGAGGTGGGTGTCCTCCTCTCAGAGATGGGCCCAGATGGGTTTCAGGTGCTGCACCAGCCTTGGTCCCAGGGAAGTGGGGGGCACGCGGCGATTGTAGTCCGGAAGACTCTTAGCCCTTTCAAGATCTCTGCACCTGAGGTGGGTGGGTGTGAGTCTCTCTCTGTGAGGTTGGACCTAGAGGTTCAGGTGGGCTTGCTGCTAACGTACCTGCCTCCCTGCCTGCGCTGCTGTAGCTGGGCTGGCAGTGGAGTTCCCCAGACTTATGGTCTTGGGGGGGGGGTTTCAATCTTCTTCTGCAGAGAAGGGCAGCATAGAAATCCAATCAAATAAATAAATAAATGAAATTGTATCGGTCTAGGTGCCTTTTACCTCCAGGTGGAGGCCTGCAACTCTGAGTGGCTGCCGGGTCAGCCAAGAGGGCCACGGCCAGCAGACCCCCCCAGACGATGAACTTCATCCTGCAAACGAAGAGGGGAGAGATCAGGAAAGGTGTAGCAGGGCCACGTGGGGACCACAATTAGCTGGTTTCCTCTACTCAACACACACCTGAGCATGTGGACTGGCCACAGACCCAATGGAGGGTTGGAGATACCTTCAAGGTTCTTCCATTCTCCCAAATGACCAGAAAGGAGTGTTCCACAAATCGCTCCTCTGCCTCTTCCCTCACCTGGCCTTACTTATCTCAATCCCATTTTAAAATAAAAAATCAAGGTGGGTTTATTGGAGTCTCTTTCTTTCTCCTTTGCCCACTTTCTCAGGCCATCCCGTCATTTCACCCACCCCTCCTTCAAGAGTGGTTAGTTTTACCTTATTTCCCTGCCACTCACCTCCTTCAATGTCTTGGCGATGTCCAAAGCACCTGAGGTCCTTTCCTGGAGGGTGAGCAAACACAGCTTATTTCCACCCACAGGTGCTGCAGGTGAGTCCTCGACCTCCCTCTGACCAGCCTCGGCTTTATCCCCTTCATCCCAGGTAGGACTAACCTGACTGATGAAGCCCAAGCCAATCAGGAGGTGAGAGCAATATGATTGTGTCACGAACTTAGCAAACATGGTCCTCTCCCCAGTATTTTTATCATCGTGACCCTGACCGTCTCCAACAGGTATTGACTCTCTCCCAAAAGTCAGGACCACACATGGCTTTTGAGCAGGAAATTCTACATTCCCATCCAGCTCAAAATAAACTCTCAGCAAAGATTAAAATCAGCACTAAATGTCACAAGGACAAGATATGAGCATGTCTTGGAAGGCCCAAAACCGCTTGTGCAGCTGCATTTGGACGATCTGAAGTTTCTGAACACTCTTTAAAGGTCGCCCCATGTAGAGAGCACTGCAGTAGTCGAGCCTCGAGGTGATGAGGGCAGGAGTGACTGTGAGCAGTGAGTCCCAGTCCAAATAGGGCCGCAACTGATGCACCAGGCGAACCTGGGCAAACGCCCCCCTCGCCACAGTTGGAAGATGGTGCATTATATCCGCAAAATAAACCAATAAGATTTACTTTTTTCATTTCAATTTTCATATCATTGTGTGCAGAAATGTTCAGACTACTTTCCAAGTGAAAAAAGCTTTCAAAAAGACCAAACATAAGCACTGCAAATGAAGAGTTTTCGGTCCGGGTCAGGGTGACCCGGGAACATAAGATTTGTTACTTTTCTTAAACAGAACAGAAGGGACTGAGTCACCCTAAACAGGGTGGCTGGGCAGGATTCTGCAGATGCAATCAAGCCAACATTGTCAGCATGTCTTGTCGACCTGATCGCCACTTTGTAAATCTTAATATGAGCTTTTACAAGTGTTTGGTCAGATTCAGATCTGGTCTTTTTCCAACACTTCTCCAGACTTCTCTTCTGGCATTTCATTCCCTGCAGCTCTTCAGTAAACCAAGGAGACCTCCAGGGTCTGTTGCCAGAGAGAGGTCGCAAAGGCGCAATTTGGTCTAGGGCCTCAGTCGCAACCATATTCCAGGTTGCAGCAAGAGACTCTGCCGAACTGTGTACAAGTGAATCCGGCAAAACCCCAAGTGTCCTTTGAAAACCTTCTGGATCCATCAGGCGTCTGGGGCAGAACCTCCTAATCAGTTCCGCCTCTCTGCGGGGAAGGATTGGATCCTTAAAATAAAGCCGCAATAGGAAATGATCTGACCATGACGAAGGCAACGTTTCTAAGCCCCTTAGATTCAGATCATTACTCAACTGCTCTGAGAGGAGAATCATGCTGAGAGTGTGCCCCCTCTCATGGGTCAGGTCCTGAACTACTTTGGTCAGGTCCATGGTTGCCATGGTGGCCATGAACTCATGCACTGACTCAGAGGATTCACCAAGCGACGGCAGATTAAAATCCCCCAAGACAATAAGTCTGGGGGACTTCACCGCCAGCCCAGTTACCTCCTTGAGCAGTGTAGGCAGGGCTGTTGACACGCAGCTTGGAGGCAAGTACATGAGCAACAAATCCACCTGTACCCCTAGGTCCAGCCTCATAAGAAGGGACTCACAACCCACAATCTCAGGAGCAGTGAGCCTACGCAGCTTGAAGATGTTTTTGACTATAATTGCCCCTTCCCTGGGGTCATGGCTGATGCCACACCTGAAACCCGGCTGGGCACATTTCCAAGAGAGGAACTACTCCCTCTGGGCCCAGCCAGGTCTCAGTCACACACGCCAGGTCTGCCTCCTCCTCCAGGAGTAAATCCTGGATGAGGGGAGCTTTATTTATAGCAGACCTGGAATTGAGCAGCAACAGCCTGAGCCCAGGGTCCAGATTCCACTTGTCACCACCAGTACTCCGGGTACTCCGGGTCGAGTCCATGGTGCCGGAACAAGGAACTGCTTTCAAGCAGAGCTCCCTTCTACCCCGAGAGCAGCCTATCCCATGTCTCCCGTAATATCTGCCTCTCCCCAAAGACCGGAATATTTTGACCCTCTACCACCTCGGAGATGGGTTCCCCCACTACTGCTACCACCAAATCTTTTCTCAGCATCTGGGTTATTAATAATTAATATCCAATTCTTTTACACCATTTCCTAAATATAGTTATTCATTGTAACTGTTTTAATTTTATTTATTTATTTTTATTTATTTATTGGATTTGTATTTCCATCCAATCATAAAACCTTCCCCAAATTTTGCAACCTAACTAAGGCTCTATAGAGTGGTATTAGTACCTCCTTTGTCTTGGAGTGTAGTCCTCTGTTTATGCAGCTCAGGATTGTGTTAGCTTTTTTAGCTGCTGCTGCACATTGCTGGCTCATGTTTAATTGGTTGTCCACCAAGACTCCAAGATCTCTGTCATATTCAACATTGTTGAGTGTGTTTTCACCCAGTTTGTATGTATGTTTTGAAATTTTCTTGCCTAGGTGTAGGATTCTACTTTTCTCTGTGTTGAACTTCATTTTGTTTGGCCCACTGAATTAGTCTATCTAGATCCCTCTGTATCTTGAGCTTATCCTCTAGGGTGTTGGCCATTCCCACTACCTTGGTGTTGTCCACAAATTTAATTAGTTCCTGCTCTAATCCCTCATCTAGGTCATTGATGGATATTTATTTATTTATTTATTTATTTATTTATTTATTTTATTTCTATGCCACCCTTCTCAACCAACTCAGGGTGCCTTACAATAAGAATATGTTGAAAAGTACTGGGCCTAGGACTGATCCTTGTGATACCCCGTTGATTACTTCTTTCCATGTGGACATGGAACCATTTAGGACTACTCGTTGGGTGTGGTTGGTCAACCAGTGGTCAAGACATCTGATGGTATTGCTATCTATCCCATTTTTCTCTTTGCGGAGTAGTAGATTGTGGTCGACTTTATCAAATGCTTTACTGAAATCCAGATATACTATGTCTACTGCGTTGCACTGGTCAATTAATTTGGTCACAGTATTGAAGAATGAAATGAGATTAGTTTGGCAGTGTAATATTGCCAGAGAATAAACTACACAAGAAGCCTTTTTGGCAATGTTAGGTTATTAGACATGAGTACTCCAAGTTCTTTGACAGAGTGAGGGTCATCTACAAGATGTGAACAAGTAATATTCAAAATGAATTGGTACTATGATTGCTACAAGATCTTTCAAGAACTTAGCAAACACGGTCTACTCTCCAGTATTTTCATCACCGTGACCTTGACCATCTCCTACAGGCATTGGCTCTCTCTCAAAACTCGGACCACACATGGCTTTTGAGCAGGAAATTCTGCATTCCAATCCAGCTCACAATAAACTCTCAGCAAACACTAAAATCAATGTTAAAATTATGCATGGAATGGAGTATTTTGCTTAGTTTTACAACCAGACCAAAAGCAAACTCAAGGGTTTAAAAAAAACATGGCTGCCTCAACTAAGCCAAATATATCTGATTGAGATAGCCCACAAAAAGCTAGGCACAAAATTCTTAGGGCCCTTCCCAGTGGTCAAAGTAGTAAACCCGGTTACTGCACAGCTTGTGTTGCCCAGAATATTAGGGAAAATCCACCCAATGTTCCACCGCAGCTTACTAAAACCAGTGACAAGATCTGAATTAAGGCTACAAACCCTACCACTGCCCATTCCCTTAAACCTAAGGTGGACGCTCAATTTGACAAGCTCATCATTCAAGGGATACTGGAGATGGTAGACCCCTACCCTGCTCCCCATTAGGTCAGATGGAACCCTTCGTATTTGTGGGAACTATAAGTGTTCCATCAACAAGGCCCTGCAGTCTCATCCCTATCCTGTCCCTGTAGTGCAACACTTACTCCACTCTTAAGTCAGACTCAAAATGATGCGGAACTTCCACAAATGAGAATGGGTGTGCTCTCAAATCAACACATGGGTTGCTACAGAACACTCTCTGCAGAGGTGGGTACCTCCCGGTTCTATGGAATGGTAGTAACTTGGCAGACTGGGTCACTGGAACCAGCAGCGACCCAAACCTGACACATCCCAAACCAGCTCCCTCCGCTGGGTTTCTAGAACTGTGCATGTGTGTGCACGTGTGTGCCCATGCAGCACATCAGGAAGCAAACTGGCAATGGAGAAAATCAGAACCCACTCCTGACTAGTAAAGGCAGGCTGCCAGATGTGTTGCGCATAGAAGGGAACCTCTCTGGTTCCTGAATTGTGGAGTCCTTGGTGCACTCTGGGCTTGGTGGTGTTGCTCCCTAACTTTGTAACATTGTGGTGTTTGTCTGCATGGAGGCACCCAAGCTCAGGGAGCACCAAGGACTCCACTAGCTCCGTCCCAAAGCTCCTCTGTGAGAAAGGAGGCATCCCCACACCTGAACTCCATCCCAGGTGAGCCCAGAGATGCCGTTGTCTTCTCAGGAGGACATGGGGGGGTCCATTTTGAGCTTCTGCTCAGCTTAGAGGCCATTCTTGGTGAGGCTCTGAAGCCCCATCGGAGTGGTAGATAAGAGTCCCCCTTCCTTTGAATTCCCAAGGAGAGGCATAGAGACGTTTAGTTAGGTCTCCACCCCCCATGTAAGGGAGTTTACATGACAACCCCCACTCTTTTTTTTGCACAGCAAGCCTGTTGTTTTTGTTTACATTGATCACCACCAGGTGAGGTTGAATGGCACATGTCATTTTGAAGGAAATACGATACGCAACTCTCCGTAACACCACTGAGTAGCAGGACCTCAGCGGCTCTTAAAGCTAATGCTATGCATGGTATGTCAGTATGTCAGTATGTATGATTGGTTTCTAAATTGGGGTTTTAAATTAACTTAAATATTAGATTTGTTTACATTGTATTATTATTGCTGTTAGCCACCCCGAGTCTGCGGAGAGGGGCGGCATACAAATCTGATAAATAAATAAATAAATAAATAAATAAATAAATAAATAAATAAATAAATAAATAAATAAATAAATAAATAAATAAAGTGCTGTATATAAAGTAGTCTTGTTAAGTGTGAAGGTCTGTGACTCTGTCTGTCCATCCATCCATGCATCCATCCATCCACCAGTCCACCCGCCCACTCACCCACCCACCCACCCAATCAACCATCTATAGATGCACCCAATCATCTTCTTCAATGCAGAAGTCTGTATGTTCAATTCCCAGGAGAGGTTGGAACCTTGGCATATATCCATCTCTGACGAGTCCCAATAAGGACTAAGTGGTTACAAAGAGATTCTGGGGGATCAATAGATCAGATGACCTGAGAAGTGTATACAGGAGGGATGATGATGGTCAGGGAATGGCCACTGTGACAGACACAACGTTCTCCCTTTCAACTCAAAGAATGAACCAAGGAAACGTGAGAATGCCTCTTAGGAGACCATTTATTTGGAGAGCGAGTGGCATTTCGTAGGAGTGTTGCTCCCACCCCCACAAGGCAAGCTCTGCTTTCTCTATCTGTCTTTGTAGGCCTCCACTTCACAGAGGGTCAAGTAGTCGCTCCTGGGTAAGTGGACACTGAGGTAGCGGCCTTGCAGCCCGCTGCAGTAGAAGGTGATGACCAAGCCCGGGTTGAAGTCCCGTAAAATCTCACAGCTGTGGGGGAAGAGAGGTTACTTTAGGAGAGCAGTCTTTCTGAACCCCCCACCTGCTGGTCACCCTGAGAAGACTGTCCCCCCCACCCCTGGAATCTTCAAGGGCAGCCCCATTTCAGCAGCAGTCCAGACCTCACGCCCCCTCTTGCCTCTGGAGTTGTGCCTCCGTGGTGCCTCTAATATTCTGATTATTGGAAAAAGTATCGTTGGAGAAACTATAGAGGCGATTCTGCAGGGAATGATTTTTAATAAAACCTTTCTCAGGATGATCATCTTGATTTTTTGGGACTAAATTTGCTGCTGTCCTGCATGTGAAACGAAAAGATCCAGGCAGTTCAAAAGACTATACGGGTAGTTTATTGCAAACTTGGTCTCTCTCAAGCTTTTTTCCTGCCAAGAAAGGAAACAGCCGTTGCTGTCTCTACTGCAGAGGCAGAATTCATCCCACTGCTGGAACTGTGTTCAGAGGTAACCTGGTACATACAATTGTTGAAGGATTAAGTTAAACAGTGAGGTTGTGGTTTTAGAAGATAACTTAGTGTGCATTAAGATGGCCACTGGCGATTTAATAAAGAGTAGAACCAAACATGTGGACCACAAATACTGCGATGTAAAGGATGAGCTAATATGTTTGCAACACTGTGCATCAGGAAGCAATTTGGCTGATGTGATGAAAAAAAAACCACTGGGTGGTATAAGAAGTATGTAGAAAATACGGGTATGATTGTCTCCCCAGCCATGAAGGGAGGAGAGTCAAGGTTTTTTCCTGCCAGAGAGAGACAATCATTATGTAAAGCTCAGTATGCTAATCAGGGTGTGGTAGAGTCTGAGCATGTGCAAGAATGAAGAGGGAGGAGGGTGGAGATTAGCCCGAGTTCTCCCCCATTGCGCTCGGTGATTCCGATGGAGAAAGGTGTCTGTTGAAAGTGTCCCTGTAAATATGGCACTGAGGTCTTTACTTCTGCATCTATACAGCTTGTTCTGAACCTCAGCCACATGCAGTCACTTGTTTCTCAAACCTCCGGGTTGTAAATGCAAACTCCGATAGTCTCTCTACAAGAATCCGAACAAGTAATATTCAAAACAAATTGGTGGTAGATAAAAGCCAATGAAATTCAGGGTGGGCAGGATTTGGAGGGACTGGAGACTGACGACGTGTCTGACCCTCCCTCACTTGAGCTGGCCATCTCCTACAGCTGTGGTCACTGGTTTCTTTTGGTCCTGCTCTGAAGAACACTACAGTCTTCATTGAGGGCCTCAATGGTGTATTGTTGTTGTGAGCCGCTCCAAGTCCTTGGAGAGGGGTGGCATACAAATCTAATAAATTATGATGATGATGATGATGATGAATTTATCCAACCCAGTTTTCTCCCTGACCTGGATGGCTGCCTTGCCCAGATCAATCTATTGGACTTGGGCAGCTAATCAATTCAAATCAACAAATATATAAATACAATCTCAGGTCTAGTGAGAGAGGGAAAACCTGCACACAACGTAGCCAGGCGGTATCAGGTCTTTCCCTGTCTTTTGGGGGGACCAAGGAGGGAGGTGACCGCACAAACACCACACCAATGGACTCAGGACACTTTGTTCCCAAGGACAAAGTCAGCATCTCAGATGCAACAGCACCGCAAAATCAAGGGCTGTGAGTTTTGTCTCCTCGATTGATGCCCCAAATACCTGGAGGACCCCAGTTGGGTCTGACTCTCAAAGCAACTTACAGCTGGTTGAGTCTTCCATGGTCTTCCAGGGAGTCTCCTAAACGGACCTCCACACCATTCAGCCTCTCGGCACAGCAGTCCTCCCGGTTTTTCAGCAGCACCGTGTAGACTCTTTCAGTCTTGCCCAGGTCCACCAACCACCAGGGGTTCAGCTCCAGGTTGGTGTGGGTGCAGGAGCCATGGGTCCAGACCCCATTGCAATCCCCATCCACGGCTTTCTCTGATGGTCCACCATACACGTTAGGGTAGGTGGAGGACTGGAAAGTTGGCTTTCCCAAGGCTACGTTATTTGACTCTGCAAGAAAGAAAGAAAGAAAGGAGGAGATCCTTCAAGCAGAGGGTGGTGGAGAGAAGAAGGGAAGGTGAAAAGCCATGAGGGCAACAACAATTGGGGGACACAAGGAGCAAGTTTTGAAGACAGGGAAATGGGTAGAAAGAAGAGAGCTTAGTGCAATTGCTACGTTCCTTGGCCTCCTCTGCTTCCACTCCAAGAGAAGATCTGGACCTCATCCCAGTAGATTCAATGAGATCTATATGGTGACCAATTGACATGTGGTGTTGCTCCACTGGAGACCACGTAGGTGATGGGTTCGTAGCCAGTGGACAGATTAGGGAGAACAAATACAGTGACACCTCATCTTACAAACGCCTCGTCATACAAACTTTTTGAGATACAAACCTGGGATTTAAGATTTTTTTGCCTCTTCTTACAAACTATTTTCACCTTACAAACCCACCGCCGCCGCCAGGATGCACCACCTCCGGACTCCCATTGCCAGCGAAGCACCTGTTTTTGTGCTGCTGGGATTCCCCTGATGCTCCCCTCCATGGGAAACACCACCTCTGGACTTCCGTGTTTTTGTGATGCTGCAGGGGAATCCCAGCAGGGGAATTCCAGCAGCGCAAAAACGGGCACTTCGCTGGCAACGGAAGTCCGGAGGTGGGGTTTCCCAGCGAGGGGAGCCTCAGTGAAATCGCAGCATTGCAAAAATACAGAGGTCCGGAAGTGGAGTTTTGAGGACTTTGGTGTTTTTGCGATGCTGTGATTTCACTGATGCTCCCTTCACTGGGAAACACCACCTCCGGACTTCTGTTGCCAGCGAAGCGCTAGTTTTTGCGCTGCTGGGATTCCCCTGCTGGGATTTCCCTGCAGCATCACAAAAACACAGAAGTCCAGAGGTGGGGTTTCCTATGGAGGGGAACCTCAGGGCAATCCCAGCAGCACAAAAACGGGCACTTCGGCTGGCAAAAGGGGTGAATTTTGAGCTTGCACGCATTAATTGCTTTTCCATTGATTCCTATGGGAAACATTGTTTCGTCTTACAAACCTTTCACCTTAAGAACCTCATCCCGGAACCAATATCGTTTGTAAGACAAGGTATCATTGTATCATGGTTGGCCTGAACTGCTGTAGGCAATTACACCCCAGTTTATGTTCTATTGGTTTGTTCCTCTGCAAGAGCCTCCAGGGGTCACACAGATGTTCTGGGGTGTGTGAGCATGGGTTGGAGAGACAATGAACACACGTCAAGAGAACAACATGCTGCAGGGCCTCGGCTGTTGGGAAACATACAAGCAGAAGTCCCTGCTCCTAAGGACGTCTCACTCTGGCTGTGCAACAGACAACAGACGTTCAGGAATCCCGTGGCCCTGGTTCCTTTTGAGCAATCAAGTATGGTTACCTGTTGCAGGCAGTGTCCATGTATCTGAAGGTGTAACAAGACTATGGGGAGATGCTGGGAGAAGACTACAAGAGTTTGAGATCTCCAGGCTGCAGCTGTATCTACACACACGCAACACACAAAGGTCTTTAGGTGCTTTTTACCTATACGTGAAGGACTGCAATTCGTAGTTGCTGCCAGGTCAGCCAAGAAGGTCACAGCCAACAGACCCCCCCAGACAATGAGCTTCATCCTGCAAACAAAGAGGGGAGAGATCAGGAAAGGCCTGGCAGGGCCACAATGAGCTGCCTTCCTCTACTCAACACACACCTGAGCATGAGGACCAGCCATGGACCCAAAGGAGGGTTGGAGATACCTTCAAGGTCCTTCCATTCTCCCAAAGGTCCATCAAGAATGTTCCAGAAATTGCTCCTCTGCCTCTTCCCTCACCTGGCCTTTCTTACCTTTCTTACAAGGTGGGTTTATCGGAGTCTCTTTCTCCTTTGCCCACTTTCTCAGGCCATCCCGTAATTTCACCCACCGCTCCTTCAAGAGCGGTTAGTTCTTTCTTCTTTACCCACCACTCACCTCCTTCAATCTCTTGGTGATGTCCAAAGTGCTGCAGATCCTTCCTGGAGATGAGCAAACGCAGCTACTTTCCACCCACAGGTGCTTCAGGTGAGCCCTGCTTTTAAAACTGACCAGCCTCAGTTTTATCCCTTTCATCCCAGGTAGGACTAACCTGACTGATGAACTCCAAGCCAATCAGGATGACAGAGGAAAATTTGGCCTCTTTCCCAATTCAGGTGGACCTTTGGATTTAATTTGCTAGGAGATCTGTCATGAACTTAGCAAACATGGTCCTCTCCAGTATTTTTATCATCATGACCTTGACCGTCTCCAACAGTTATTGTCTCTCCCTGAAAGCTCAGGACCACACATGGCTTTTGAGCAGGAAATTCTACATTCCCATCCAGCTCATAATAAACTCTCAGCAAACATTAAAATCAGCACTAAATTTCACAAGGACTCTGGGTATATATATTTTTTAATTTAATTTTTAATTTTTCTCCACCTTAAAAATCAAACACACATAGATACAAAACACATAAACATTGCCTAACAAGATAGATATCTAAAATGTTCTTATCTAATACATCCAATTGTAGCAGGTGTTGGATGAAGGTGATGCCGTGGATATTGCCTATCTGGACTTCAGCAAAGCCTTTGATACGGTTCCACATAAAGAGCTGATAGATAAATTAGTGAAGATTGGACTTAATCCCTGGATAGTTCAATGGATTTGCAGCTGGCTGAAGCGTAGACATCAGAGAGTTATTGTTAATGGCGAGTATTCTGAGCAGAGTCAGGTTACAAGCGGTGTGCCACAAGGGTCTGTTCTGGGTCCTATTCTTTTTAATATGTTTATGAGTGACATAGGGGAAGGTTTGGTAGGGAAGGTTTGCCTATTTGCCGATGACTCTAAAGTGTGCAATAGGGTTGATATTCCTGGAGGGGTCTGTAATATGGTAAATGATTTAGCGTTACTAGATAAACGGTCAAAGCAATGGAAACTGCAGTTTAATGTTTCCAAATGTAAAATAATGCACTTGGGGAAAAGGAATCCTAAATCTGAGTATTGTATTGGCAGTTCTGTGTTAGCAAAAACCTCAGAAGAAAAGGATTTAGGAGTAGTGATTTCTGACAGTCTCAAAATGGGTGAGCAGTGTGGTCGGGCGGTAGGAAAAGCAAGTAGGATGCTTGACTGCATAGCTAGAGGTATAACAAGCAGGAAGAGGGAGATTGTGATCCCGCTATATAGAGCGCTGGTGAGACCACAAGTGGGTGAAATTGGAAAAGGATATCTGAAGTAGACCCAGAGACAGGGTTCAAACAAATCGGTACTTTTATTCAGCTCAGAGAACAAGTGACAGCTCAGCAAGGCAAAGTGACAATTCAGCGAGTACCGACTGACTCTGCTTGGAGAAACCGCTCCTTTTATACATTTGCGGTTCCCGCCAAAGCTAGAGCCAGCCGCGTCTGAGCCAATCAGGAGCGACTTCCTGCTTCGGCTCAGACAGCGCTGGAAAGAGGAACAAACTATTTACAGGAAATACAAGGTAGCCATTTCAGGATACAACACCCCTCCCCTCATAGTTGGACACATCCATCACGAAAGCCATGTGACAAAGTCGTCCAATCGGTGGGGCCTCCGTGGAGCTCGCGCTGACCTGCGCAGTTCAATTTCTCCTTCGACACCGACTGTGGAGGATGGCTCGCCGCTGTTCTCCCGGCGTGGCGGACTTGGCCTGGCGGGCCCAACGAAGGCTTCGGAGGATGAGGATGGCTCGGCGTCACTGGATGGTTCCCCCTGGCCCGATAAGTCTCTTTGCGTGTTTCTTAACTCGGGCAATGTGTTAAAGTCTGTTGAAGGGGGAGAGTCCATGTCAGCGGTTTGTGGCAATTGATTTTCTGTTCGCTTCCGAATGTGGTCTATGTGTCGTTTCCACAAACGACCATCCTCTAGTTTTACAATATAAGTCTTTGGTGCATTTTGCTTAACAACAATTCCTTTCATCCAGTTTACATTTCCATCAAAACTTTTTACATATACATTTTGTCCCAAATACATTTCTCTTTCAGGTTTTACACACATTTGGTTATTATTAACACAGAACCTTGGGTTCAACCTATCTAGTGGTGACCTTAATTTCCTTCCCATCAATAACTCTGCAGGGCTTACATGTGTGTGCGAGTTAGGGGTAATGTGTTGGGTGAGTAAGAATTGGTCCAAGTTTTGTTGTACATCCCCAGGACCTGACCTGCGCAATGCCTCCTTTGCCACACGAACGTAACGTTCTGCCAATCCATTAGCCCAGGGCGAATAAGGTGAGATGAGGGCATGCCTGACCCCTAGGCCATCTAGGAACAATTCGAATTGCCTGGCTGTTAGCTGTGGCCCATTGTCAGACACTAGGATATCTGGGCAACCATGGGATGCAAACAGTCTACTCAATACCTTGATGGTGGCACTTGTGGTTATGTTGTTCATTGCTATTATTTCCACCCATTTGGAGAAAGCATCAACCACTATTAAGAAATACTGGGACCCCACTGGACCAGCAAAGTCAATGTGGATTCTTGACCAAGGACCAGCAGGCTGCTCCCACTCAGCCGGAGTTGTTTTGGGGGGACTAGGCCGTGACTCTTGGCATGGTTCACACTTCGAAACCCAACTCTCAATGTCAGCATCCAGACCTGGCCACCATAAATGCCCCCTTGCTAGGCTCTTCATCCTGACAATCCCAGGATGACCCACATGTAACATTTTGAGTACCTTTTCCCTTAGGCTTTTGGGGATGATCACTCTATCTCCCCACAGCAGACAACCCTTTACATAAGATAACTCAAGTCTTTTGTTTTTAAAGTCACACAATTCAGGTTTCACAGCTTCATTTTGCCATCCCTTAAGTACACAGTTTACCACTTGTTTAAGGATTTGATCTTGCTGCGTGTGTGCAGCTACCTCTTTGGCCGTGGTTAGTGGGTTATCCTCGAGTTCTATCATTAGTACATCTGTGGAAGGAACAGGGTCCTCCACTAAGTCTGTTATGGGGCACCTGCTGAGGCCATCTGCGTGATTGATTTCCTTCCCCCCCTTGTGGGTGAGATCATACTGGTACCCTGAGAGGAAAAGAGCCCATCTGATCAGTCTTGGAGACATAAAAGGCGGAGTGGGCTTGTTGGGGGCTAGCAGACCTAGTAAAGGCTTGTGGTCAGTGACTAATTCAAAACTTCTTCCAAAAATGTAATTGTGAAATTTCTTTACCCCTGCCACTAAAGCTAGAGCCTCCTTGTCTAACTGGCTATAATTCCTCTCTGTGCTGGTCATGGTCCTTGAGAAAAATGCTATTGGGGCCTCTGTCTTATTAGGCAGAACGTGAGCTAGGACTCCTCCTATGCCGTACGGTGAAGCGTCGCACGTGAGCCTAATGGGTAGTGAAGCACTATATTGGACTACCACACTTTTAGAAGTTAGTAGTTGCTTTACTTGGAAAAATGCTTCACGTTCAGTTTTCCCCCAGGTCCAGCGGGTTTCCTTCTGGAGTAAACGGTGTAGAGGCTCTGCTACTGTTGCCTTCTGCTTCAGAAAAACGGAGTAAAAATTAAGGAGGCCTAAAAATGCCTGTAGCTCATTCTTATCTCGTGGCTCTGGGGCTTCCCTAATGGCTCTCAGCTTCTCTGTTGTGGGGTGGATACCTTCTTTGTCTATTTTATATCCTAGGAATTCTACACTGTTGGTTCCCCAGACACATTTGTCAGGCTTGATTCTTAAGCCTTTGTCCTGTAACCTCTTAAGTACTTCCCTTATTCTTTTGTTTACTTGTTCCTGGTTTTCCCCTGCAATTAAGATGTCATCAAAATATGGGATGGCCCCATTTACCCCTGACAATAGGCGTTCCATAATGCTCTGGAATATTCCTGGGGCTATGCTTACCCCAAACTGTAACCTCGTGCATTTGAAAGCCCCCCTGTGCGTTACAATTGTTTGTGCGTTTGCTGTTTGTTCATCGACCGGGAGTTGCTGGTAAGCTTGCGCGAGGTCGATCTTTGCAAACCTTTTTCCTTCCCCCAGGGAGTGTAGGAGTTGTTGTACAACCGGGATGGGGTAGGGGTGGTGTTGGAGGGCCTTATTGAGGGTAGATTTGTAGTCAGCGCAAACCCTTAAAGAACCATCAGGCTTCAGAGGCGTAACTATGGGAGTTTCCCATGGCCCTTGTTCCACAGGGACCAAAATACCTTGGCTTATAAGTTTATCAAGCTGCAGGTCTAGTTTGGGGAGAAGCGGAAGGGGGACCCTGCGAGGTTTTAGTCTGACTGGTGGGACCTTGGGGTCAATAGAAAATGATATAGGGGGCCCCTTATACGACCCTAAGGTGGGACTGAACACTTCAGGGAACTCTTGCACAAAGTTAGGCATCTTATCACAGTTTACATTACACACACCCGAAATTTCGATCCCCAACGGTTCCATCCAAGCTAAACCCAAAAGAGAGTGCTTAGCCCCCGTTACAATAAGCATGGGTAGGGTACATTTAACATTCTTGAATGTAATAGGTACATTTGCTGTTCCCAGGACCGAGATTACCCCCCCTTGAAAATCTCTGATCACTAAAGAGGTTTGATTTAGATCAGCTTTAGACATATTAGGCATATACAGTTTAAACTTCTCCCAAGGCATGATGGTATATCTAGATCCCGTATCAAGCTCCATTGAGCAAGGTTGGTTATTTAGTAACAGTGAGATAACAATTTTAGCCCCCTTTTTTGTTGCCGTGTTATTCACGGAAAATTGAGTGTTACCTCTATAGTAGTCGCGGTTAGCGGTTGAGTAGTTTCTTTGACCCGAATTGCGGAACGGTCTCTTTTCTCGCGATTGGGGGGTCTGGTTTTGTGGTCGTTGGTATTGCGGTGTGGCGAATGTCTCTTCTGGTGCCGTTGCTCTGCATGCGATGGTGATGTGGCCTCGACGGTTGCAGCGGTGGCATGTAGCGTCTCGGAAAGGGCATCGATGGCGCTGGTGGTTTCCCCGGCAGCCCGCGCAGGGGGCTGGGTGAGTAGCTCTGTGGTGTCTCGGCTGGTCTTGTACCAGGAAGCAGTTGTCCCCGTTGTGAGCTGGTTGGCTGGGGTCGTCTGATTCCACGGCGCGGGGAGACGCGGAGTCAATCTTGGCAATGAGTTCTCGCCTTCCGTGTTCTTTCAATTCTCTAGCTGCTGCGTCGGCGGCTTCTGCGGTTTGCGCTAGTTTAATCACGGTTTGTAGAGTCGGCTCTTCTTCGGTGAGGAGTTTATTTCTCACTGTGGCGCTTCTCATGCCGAAAACCAGGGCGTCGGTGAGGCGAGCTTCCGGGTCTTTAAACTTGCATTGAGCAAGTACCGTCCGAAGTCGCGTTGTAAACTGGTTGATTGATTCAGTTTCCTTCTGAGCTATCATGGAAAACTGATGCCGAAAGACCATGGCTGGTTTGGTCGGTTTGAAATGGCTCGCTAGCTTCTCCTGTAGGACGTCCCAAGCTACGGTTCTTGCTGGCTGCGGGTCGGTGAGAGTCTGGGCAAGGCCACGGATTTCTGGGCCGCAGTAATTAAGAAAAATAGCCCGTCTGCGATCGGCTTCGGCGTCCTGTATTCCCGCCGCCTCGAGGAAGATCTCGAAGGTGGCCATGTATTCGTCCCAGGACGTTTTTTCGAGATCGAAGAGTTCCGGAGCCTGGCCGATCTGGACTTTGTTCATGTTGCACGCGATGTTTCTTCCGTCCGTTCGTCGCCAGTGAAGTAGACCCAGAGACAGGGTTCAAACAAATCGGTACTTTTATTCAGCTCAGAGAACAAGTGACAGCTCAGCAAGGCAAAGTGACAATTCAGCGAGTACCGACTGACTCTGCTTGGAGAAACCGCTCCTTTTATACATTTGCGGTTCCCGCCAAAGCTAGAGCCAGCCGCGTCTGAGCCAATCAGGAGCGACTTCCTGCTTCGGCTCAGACAGCGCTGGAAAGAGGAACAAACTATTTACAGGAAATACAAGGTAGCCATTTCAGGATACAACAATATCAATAATATAAATAATGAGTTATTATTTAAAAAATGGAGTAAAATAGAAATTAATAATTTAACCGACCCTCTGAAAGCGGGTTTAGAAATATGGTTTAAATGGCAGGGGAAATTGGGAATTAGAAATTCAAAATTATCAATGTTACATGTATTGAATACAGGTAATGACGTTAACTTAAGCAGAATTATAAAAGAGCTAAATATTAAAGGGATAATGAGAATTGAACAATTATATGAGAAGGACGGGAGAGTTAGCAGAACTCGGCTGGAATGGTGGCTGGGTCAACAGAAATGGCTGCAGATTAATGCAATAAGTAAATATTTAAATAAAAGTGAGAATAAAGAAGCTTTCTTGAGAGAAGAAAATTGCTTAGAGAAAATATTAAAAGAAAATATCAATGATACAAAAGCACAAGCTAGTAATATATATAGAATGTTATCGCAAGCAGAAGAGGAAGTAATAAAAGACTTGACAAGATGCTGGCAAAATGATTTACAAATAGATGAAAGTGAAATGAAAGAAATAGTAGAAAATATACATAAGATTAAGAACACAAGAGTTAAAGAGATGAGAAGAAATTTTTTTCATAAATGGTATTATACACCAGCACAACTTGCACACTTCCAGGGGAAAGGCAACTGTTGGCATGGTTGCCAAAAGAAAGGAATTTTCATGCATATGTTCTGGGGGTGTGTAGAAATTCAGAAACTTTGGAAGGAAGTGCAGAAGGAAATAAATAAAATGCTAAATATTAATTGAATAATTACAAAAGAAATAGCTATATTAATTAAACAAAGAGAACTAAGAGATTTTAAAGAAATAAAAACTGCAGCATTGGAAAGTGCTCAAGCGGTAGTGGTATTGGGTTGGAAAGAGTCTATAAAATGGACACTACAGAACTGGTACTGGTACATGGTGGATCACATTCACTTTGAAATCATGGAAATAAGATTAAACAACTTTGATGAAAATAAACTGGAGAAGCTGATGGCACGATGGAATAAGGTGAAAGGTTATATGCTGAGTAGAATCTGTGACGAAAATGTGAAAAATAAACTCCAATCACTCTTTTAATAATAACAAATGCAAAGTAGAGCCAAGGAAATACATATATATAAACTAGTAAATATTTGAACCCCCGCAATTAGTGGTGGTGGTGATGGTTATTGTCAGTCGGGTGACGGGCACCCGCACTGTGCACTGTTTTATGTTTGTTTTATGTAACCATATCTATAAAATCAATAAAAATATATATATTTTCAAAATGGTGGAAGGTCTTAAGCATAAAACGTATCAGGAAAGACTTCATGAACTCAGCCTGTATAGTCTGGAGCAGTGTTTCCCAACCTTTTTTGAGCCGCGGCACATTATTCATGTTTTCAAAATTCTGGGGAACACTGAAGGGGGGGGCGGGGGGGGCTAAAGAAAAGTTTGGACAAAAAAAATATCTCTTCCTCCATTTCACTCTATTTCCCCTTCCCTCTTTCTCTCTCTTCCTTCCTTCCCTTCTTTCTCTCCATCCCTCTTTCTTTCTTTCTTCCTCTTTTTTGCTCTTTCTCTCTCCCTCCTTCCCTCCCTCTATGTCTTTCCCTCTCCCTCCTTCCCCCCTTTCTTTCTCTCTCTCTCTTGCTTTCTTTCCCTCTCTTTCTCTTGCTTTCTTTCTCATTCTCCCCTCCTTTTTTTCTCTCTCTCTTTCTCTCTCGTTCACCACGCCAGCAAAAGAGAGAAAAAGAAAGAGCGAGAGAGAGCCGGAGAGAGAGTGGAGTGCGCAGCAGCCATCAGCCTCCTCGCCCTCCCAGACGTCCCCAGCGCCCGGCCTCGTGCCGCCTCCCATTAGCCCGGCTGACTTTTCCCTGCTGCCATTTTCTCTTCATGGCGCAAAGCCTCACAGTCCCGGACTCCCGGATCGCTCGCTTCTTCGGCCAGCGCGGCGCTTTCCTGGGCAGATGGCTTTGCTGACCGGAGAAGCGAGCGATCCGGGAGTCCAGGACTGTGTGGCTTTGCGCCATGAAGAGAAAACGGCAGCAGGGAAAAGTCGTCCGTTTTCTCTTCATGGCGCAAAGCCACACAGTCCCAGACTCCCGGATCGCTCGCCCCAAGGCAGGAGGCGGCGGCGGAGGAGAGGGGGTGGATCGGGCGGGCAATGGAGCAGGGCGGAGAAGCCAGGGGCGCGTTTGGCCGGAGGCACCATGGGGAGGCAGGGGCAGCCGCGGCTCCCTTTACTCCTACTGCCGCACCTCCCTGCTCCTGCCTCCCTTTTCCTGCCTTCCTTCTTTGGGGCCCAGCAGGAGAACGCCAGATACGGCAGTCCAGCACCGGCAGCGCCCCGCCCAGCTGGAGCTTCCTAGGAGCGCCGCGGCACACCGTTTGGGAAACGCTGGTCTGGAGGACAGAAGGAAAAGGGGGCACATGATCGAAACATTTAAATATGTTAAAGGGTTAAATAAGGTCCAGGAGGGAAGTGTTTTTAGAAACATAGAAGTCTGACGGCAGAAAAAGACCTCCTGGTCCATCTAGTCTGCCCTTATACTATTTCCTGTACATTTTATCTTAGGATGGATATATGTTTATCCCAGGCATGTTTAAATTCAGTTACTGTGGATTTATCTACAACGTCTGCTGGAAGTTTGTTCCAAGGATCTACTACTCTTTCAGTAAAATAATATTTTCTCATGTTGCTTTTGATCTTTCCCCCAACTAACTTCAGATTGTGTCCCCTTGTTCTTGTGTTCACTTTCCTATTAAAAACACTTCCCTTCTGGACCTTGTTTAACCCTTTAATATATTTAAATGTTTCGATCATGTCCCCCCTTTTCCTTCTGTCCTCCAGACTATACAGATTGAGTTCATGAAGTCTTTCCTGATACGTTCTATGCTTAAGACCTTCCACCATTCTTGTAGCCCGTCTCTGGACCCGTTCAATTTTGTCAATATCTTTTTGTAGGTGAGGTCTCCAGAACTGAACACAGTATTCCAAATGTGGTCTCACCAGCATTCTATATAGCGGGATCATAATCTCCCTCTTCCTGCTTGTTATACCTCTAGCTATGCAGCCAAGCATCCTACTTGCTTTCCCTACCGCCTGACTGCACTGTTCACCCATTTTGAGACTGTCAGAAATCACTACCCCTAAATCCTTTTCTTTTGAAGTATTTGCTAACACAGAACTGCCAATACAATACTCAGATTGAGGATTCCTTTTCCCCAAGTGCATTATTTTACATTTGGAAACATTAAACTGCAGTTTCCATTGCTTTGACCATTTATCTAGTAAAGCTAAATCATTTACCATATTACAGACGCCTCCAGGAATATCAACCCTATTGCACACTTTAGAGTCATCGGCAAATAGGCAAACCTTCCCTACCAAACCTTCCCCTATGTCACTCACAAACATATTAAAAAGAATAGGACCCAGAACAGACCCTTGTGGCACACCGCTTGTAACCTGACTCTGCTCAGAATACTCGCCATTAACAATGACTCTCTGATGTCTACGCTTCAGCCAGCTGCAAATCATTGAACTATCCAGGGATTAAGTCCAATCTTCACTAATTTATCTATCAGCTCTTTATGTGGAACCGTATCAAAGGCTTTGCTGAAGTCCAGGTAGGCAATATCCACGGCACCACCTTCATCCAACACCTTTGTGACATAGTCAAAGAAATCAATGAGATTAGTTTGACATGATTTGCCTTCAGTAAAGCCATGCTGATTTGGGTCCAATAATTTATTGTTTTTTAGGTGCTGATTTATCCTCTTTTTGAGTAGAGTCTCCATCATTTTAACTACCACTGATGTCAAGCTAACTGGCCTGTAGTTACCAGCTTCTTCTCTACTGCCCTTCTTGTGGATAGGCACAACACTGGCCATTCTCCAATCCTCAGGAACTTCTCCTGTTAACAAGGATTGGTTAAACAAATCAGTCAGGGGGGTAGCAATGACAGATCTGAGTTCTTTAAGAACTCTGGGGTGGATGCCATCTGGACCCATTGCCTTATTTATCTTTAATCGTTCAAGCTCTTCTAAGACATCGGCTTCTAAGATCACTGGAGCTGAATCCGTACAGCTGGAAGCAATGCTATATCCCTCTATAGTATTATTTTGTACGGTGTCTTTTGAGAAAACTGAACAGAAGTAGCTATTGAAATGGTCAGCGATCTCCTTATTCCCATTAATGCATGTATTATTCCCGGTACTAAGCTTCGTGATGCCACAGTTTTTCTTCTTCTTAATAGGAAAGTGAACACAAGAACAAGGGGACACAATCTGAAGTTAGTTGGGGGAAAGATCAGAAGCAATGTGAGAAAATGTTATTTGACTGAAAGAGTAGTAGATGCTTGGAACAAACTTCCAGCAGACGTGGTTGGTAAATCCACAGCAACTGAATTTAAACATGCCTGGGATAAACATATATCCATCCTAAGATAAAATAGAGAAAATAGTATAAGGGCAGACTAGAAACATAGAAACATAGAAGTCTGACGGCAGAAAAAGACCTCCTGGTCCATCTAGTCTGCCTTTATACTATTTTCTGTATTTTATCTTAGGATGGATATGTGTTTATCCCAGGCATGTCTAAATTCAGTTCCTGGGGATTGACCAACCATGTCTGATGGAAGTTTGTTCCAGGGATCTACTACTCTTTCAGTAAAATAATATTTTCTCATGTTGCTTTTGATCTTTCCCCCAACTAACTTCAGATTGTGTCCCCTTGTTCTTGTGTTCACTTTCCTATTAAAAACACTTCCCTCCTGCACCTTATTTAACCTAGATGGATCATGAGGTCTTTTTCTGCCGTCAGTCTTCTATGTTTCTATTTTGTATTCCTATCTTCGGTTAAATTTTCCTAAATCCGTTTCTCCAACATTCCCCAAATTAAATAAATACAAATATTTAAAAAATAAACAAAGAAATCTTTAACACCTAACAAAATCTCTAAATAAATTTTCTTAAAATCTCCTAACACTCTAACACTTAAAATAATAACATTTTTTTTTTCAAATCATATCTACTTTAAACATTTTTTATATCTTTAACTAGTGCTACCACCAAAACATTTCTCAGCATCTGGGTTATTAATCATTAATATCCAATTCTTTTATATCATTTCCTAAATATAGTTATTCCCTTTAACTGTTTTTAATTTTCATCCAATCATAAAACTTTCCCCAAATTTTATAATAATCCAAATCTTCTTTATCTTTAAACCTCAAAGTCAATGTATTCATTTCAGCACAATCCATAATATTACTCTTTCACTTGATATCCTATTCAATTTCCAATTTTTGCATATGCAATTCCAGCCAGTTACTATATGTATAATTAAATGTTTCTTCTTTATTAAAATTTTCTTGTAAAATACCCAGGAGGAATATCTCCGGTTTTAAGTCAATAGTCCTTTTCAATATCTTCTGAATCCAATGTTGAATTTGTATCCAAAATTTTTGTCCTTCCGAACTGGTCCACCACATATGAATTGGTGATATGATTGCTATGAGATCTGTCATGAACTTAGCAAACATGGTCAGTATTTTCATCACTGTGACCTTGACCATCTCCAACAGTTAATGGCTCTCTCCCAAAGCTCAGGACCACACATGGCTTTTGAACAGGAAATTCTACATTCCCATCCAGCTCATAATAAACTCTCAGCAAACATTAAAATCAGCACTAAATTTCACAAGGACTTTGGGTATAATTTTTTTTATTTCTTATTTTATTTTTAATTTTTTAATTTTTCTCCACCTTAAAAATTAAACATACATAGATACAAAACACATAAACATTGCCTAACAAGATAGATATCTAAAATGTTCTTATCTAATACATCGTAATGTAGTATTCTGTATTCCTATCTTCAGTTAAATTTTCATAAATCCCTTTCTCCAACATTCACCAAATTAAATAAATACGAATATTTAAAAAATAAACAAAGAAATCTCTAAGTAAATTTTCTTAAAATCTCCTAACACTCTAACACTTAAAATAATAACATTAATTTTTTTTCAAATTATATCTACTTTAATTAAACATTTTTTATATCTTTAACTAGTGCTACCACCAAAACATTTCTCAGCATCTGGGTTATTAATCATTAATATCCAATTCTTTTATATCATTTCCTAAATATAGTTATTCACTTTAACTGTTTTTAATTTCCATCCAATCATAAAACTTTCCCCAAATTTTATAATAATCCAAATCTTCTTTATCTTTAAGCCTCAAAGTCAATGTATTCATTTCAGCACAATCCATAATATTACTCTTTCACTTGATATCCTATTCAATTTCCAATTTTTGCATATGCAATTCCAGCCAGTTACTATATGTATAATTAAATGTTTCTTCTTTATTAAAATTTTCTTGTAAAATACCCAGGAGGAATATCTCCGGTTTTAAGTCAATAGTCCTTTTCAATATCTTCTGAATCCAATGTTGAATTTGTATCCAAATTTTTTGTCTTTCCGAACAGGTCCACCATATATGAATTGGTGATATGATTGCTATGAGATCTGTCATGAACTTAGCAAACATGGTCAGTATTTTCATCACTGTGACCTTGACCATCTCCAACAGATATTGGCTCTCTCCCAAAGCTCAGGACCACACATGGCTTTTGAGCAGGTAATTCTGCATTCCTGTGCAGCTGACAATAAACTCTCAGCAAACACTAAAATCAACGTCAAAATTATGCATGGAATAGAATTATTTTGCTTAATTTTACAAGCAGACCAAAAGCAAACTCAAGGAAGCCAACTAAGCCAAATATATCCGACTGAGATTGCCCGGCAAAAAGCTAGGCCCAAAATTTTTAGAGCCCTTCCCAATAGTCAAAATAACAAACCTGGTAATTGTACAACTTGCGGTGTCCAGAATATTAGAGAAAATCCACCCAGTCTTCCACTGCAGCTTACTAAAACCAGTGACAAGATCTGAATTAAGGCCACAAACCCTACCACTGCCCGTTCCCTCTGCCCTTAAACCTAACGTGGACGCTAAGATTGAGAAGCACACCACCCAAGGGATACTGGAGCCCACGGATCACTCTAGGTGGGAGACCCCTATAGTGCCCCCCATGTGTTCCGTCTGTTGTGAGTGGTCCCCAACCAGCTCAGTTAGCCACAGATTCTGAGGAGGATGAACCGGGTCCATCTTGGTACCCTAGGCCAGTGGTTTTGCCAGCTGAGTCAGAGAGTGAGGGAGAATTCGAATCTGAGAAACCTGGGGAACTGCCAGAGACTGTAGAAACCCCAATGATGGTAATGTCTGACTCAGAGGAGGAGGGGGGCACATTAGGGATCAGGAGCCCCTGTTGGATGCCAGGATCAGAAGGTCACAAAGCAGACAGGAATATCTTTATGAGGAAAGTTCTAGAAGGTGAATATCTCTATGGAAGAAAGTCTAGATAGTGAATATCTCTAGGAAACAGTTGACCACAAACAGACAGAATATAAGTCAGGATTTATGTTTTCCAGGGCACCGGAGGGCCACACGAGGAACAACGAAATAAGGAAGAACTTCCTGATGGTCAGAGCGATCAACCAGTGGAACGGCCTGCCAACGGAGGTTGTGAACTCCCCAACTTTGGACATTTTCAAGAGGAGATTGGATGGACATTTGGCTGGGGTACTGTAGGATTTCCTGCTTAAGCAGGGGGTTGGACTTGATGACCTGCAAGGTCCCTTTCAATTCTAATAAATAAATAAATAAATAAATTTATGGATAAAGAGGTGCGGAGAATCAACATTTGTAATGGTGGAGGTCCTAGATCCGGAGTTTCAGAAATGCTTTGCTGGCAAACTAATGTTATCCTTGTTAAGTTCATCATGCAGAGATGCAGTTGTCTGAGGAACATCTGAAGATTGTGGATGTGTGTTTAAAAAAAACATTAGACCACTGAAGAATGTCTAAATTGGCTTCGACCAGAAATGCTGCCGACATGGAAGAAGAAACTAACCTTGTTTGTACAAATCATTTTTAAATATACATGTGTTTGATCTGAAATCTTTGTGAGTGGGTTCTCCTTTGTCCCAATTCGGTTAGGCCCAAAGCAGAACACCATCAACAAGGCCCTATAGTCTCACCCTTATCCTGTCGCTGTAGTACAACACTTACTCCACTCCTTAAGCCAGGGGTCAGTCTTCGCCAAACTGGACATGGCACAGGCCTTCCAACAACGCATAGTGGATGATGATTATTATTTTAGATTTGTATGCCGCCCCTCTCCGAAGACTCGGGGCGGCTTCGATGCCACCGCTGAGGCCTTAACCATGGTCACCTACTGGGGGGGGGGGCCTTCTGTTGTCACCACCTCCAGCTTGGCCTATTCCAAAATTCAACGGTGTGCTTGCTCTTCGGCCTGCCTGGCGTAATCTCTCATTTTGACGACATCCTCATTCCAGCCGTTTCAGACCAAGCGCTTTTACAATGTCCCTAGGGGGCACTTTTGCATCACAAAAGATACATAAAAATCAGTAAAATAAAGTTTTCGGAGAGGGGCGGCATATAAATCCAATAAATCTAATCTAATCTAATCTAAAGAATGTAAATATGTAAATATGAATGCTTTGAATAGGGATTTTGTGATTGCATGAAATAATACAAATATTACTGTAATTAATATGTATGTTATTATGGGATTTAATGAAATATCCGATGTAGCAATGAAGAAATACTGAATGTTTGCTGATATTGCTTTTTTTTGGTTGCTGTTTTTGTTTTGTGCTTGTTTATTATTATTTTTTCTTTTTGTTGTTATTTATTTGTCTGTTTCAAAATATATTTTAAAAACCAATATTTTTTTCCCAAAACAAAGTGTACTTTTGTGATTCCGTCAGGCAGCCCTCAAATTAAAAAGTGCCAGACAGGGGTATAGGGTGGACTCAGTGGGCACCCGCCCCACGCCAGCCAAGGTTTCTGCCATTAAACCAGCTCCTCCGCGCTCCTCCAGTGGGAACTGCAGGCCTTCTGTGGGCTGCTCAACATCTACAGCGCTTTCTTACCACACAAAGCCCCCTAGCAGAACCTTTACACAAACTCCTTGACACACAGGGACCCTGGCACTAGGGGCCTGAGCAGTGAAGGGCTGCAAAAAAATTTACTACCATACTGTAGGCGTGGCTTATTTTGTGGGTGTGGCTTGCTGGCCATGTGACCAGGTGAGAGTGGCTTGATGATCATGTGACCAGGGGGTGGCTTAAAGGTCATGTGACTTCTTTAAAGGTGGCCAACTTGACGTCACTCACATCAAGGGTTTGGGTGATGGTGCCTGGCCTCTCCTCGCCTCAAGGAGACACAATTTCCCTCTTTATTTACTATTATTCAACATCCACAATATACAATTTAATTCTATGTATATATGTGCCATATGTGTATATACATATTACAGAGGCACACAAAAATATACATTATCTATTATATAAACTGTATATGTACACACACGCCCAGCTCTTCTAAACTTATACACATTCAACCTCATTTACTGCGATAGGAAAAACAGACCCAGAGCCCAGAAGGGAAAAAAAGGAACAAAATCAACATTTTTCTACTGGTTTTGCATACCTGACTGTGCCCGTAGGAGCCCATCACTGCTTGCAGGTCAATAAATGCTTGACTGGTTATGTGAACCTGGCTTTTGTGTTCCAATGAGTGGGTCCCATCGGCTGGACAGTGGTGGGGCCTTCTCTGTGGTAGCTCCAGCTCTCTGGAACCAACTTCTCTCAGAGATCCACACGATTCCCACCCTCCTGGCCTTTGGAAAGGCTGTGAAAACATGGCTTTGCCGACAGGCTGATGAACCATACCATGTAGCCAGTGGTAGGCAGCAGCCGGTGCGCCCAGGTGTGTGGCTCTGGTAGGTTGGCGGCCATGCATGCGCGCAACCAGTGAGATTTGGGCTATTTTCGGCTTTTTTTGCTTTCACCCATGCATGGAAGCAAAGAAATAGGTGAAAATTGCCCAAATCTCGCATGCGCAAACGTCTTCACGGGAGCCGTTTTTGGGCAATTTTCACTGCTTTTTTGCTTCTGGGCATGCACAGAAAATTGCCAAAATCTTACATGTGGACGCCCATGTGCAAGAAATTTGGGCAATTTTCACCTTTTTCTTTGCTTCCGTGCATGCACAAAAGCAAAAAAAGGCATTTTTTTCATTTCATTTCATTTATTAGATTTTTATACCGCCCCACTCCGTAGAGTCTTGGCGGCTCACAGCAATAATAAAAACAATGTACCATAACAAATCTAATATTTAAAAATATCTAAAAAACCCTTATTTAAAAACAAGGCATACAAATTGCCCAAATCTCTCGCACACAAGAATGCTCACACAAGATTTTGGCTGCTATGCATACTCAGCAGCTGAATCTCATGCAAAATAGAAACAGAAGACCCTACGAGACCAGACTTTCAATCCTGGGCCTAGAAAGTTTAGAACTAAGACGCCTTAAACAAGATCTAAGTACTGTATTGCCCACAAGATCATATGCTGCAATGTCTTGCCTGTCGGCGACTACTTCAGCTTCAACCACAACACAAGAGCACACAACAGATTTAAACTTAATATTAAACGCTCCAAACCTGACTGTAAAAAATATGACTTCAGTAACCGAGTTGTCAAAGCGTGGAACTTAATACTGGACTCCATAGTGTCATCCCCAAACCCCCAACACTTTACCCTTAGATTATCTACGGTTGACCTATCCAGATTCCTAAGAGGTCAGTAAAGGGCGAGTACAAGTGCACTAAAGTCCCTTCCTTCCCCTGTCCTATTGCTCTCCTATATCTCCTATACCTTTCCTCTATTCCTATATCTCTTCTTCTATTCTTTCATTGATATGTTCTATTACTATACCTTCTTTTCTATTCTTTCTTAGATATATTTTACTATGAGTATCTCCTCTATAACCTTCATCATGTATTTTACTATGTGTATATAGATATATACCCACTAAAACCCTCATTGTGTATTGGACAAAATAAATAAATAAAAAGTGTGCACACCGTATGCGTGAGCACCAGCAGATAGCAGCACATCACCCCACAGAGCCCCGACTGAGTGGATGTTTTGTTAATAAGGGGTTTTAAAATGTTTTTATATTTTGCTGCTGTTGTATGCCACCCAGTGTCTGCAATGAGTTGGGCGGCTTATAAATCGCAAAAACAAATAACTCCCAGAATGCCGCTTGGCTGAAGAATTATGGGAATTGAAGTCCACAAGTCATCAAAGTTGCCAAGGTTGGAGACCCCCTGCCGTGAACCATCCCAGGCAGGAAGTGATGAGAATGGTTTTCAGTTATTGGGGGGGGGGGTTCCACCTTCTGCAGCCCTCCCTCCCCCCCTGCCCCTTCTCTTGTTTTGGGATCAATCTCTCAAGGTCTGCGTGGTTTTAACCATGATCCCCTTAAGTCAGTGGTGGGCTACCAAAATTTGTACTACCACACCGTGGGCGTGGCTCACGCATTTTGTTTCAACATCTTTCAGTGCAAATTGGGTGCTCTGGGGTGGAGCTCCAAATTTTGCTACCGGTACTGCGTTCCTGACCGTTCCCGTAATAATAAAATGATCACTGCCTTAAGTTGACTATGGAAGTCAGCCACGTTTTTGTTGAGCTGCAGAAACCATTGTAGGCTCCACTGATGGTAAGAGAACCACCACCTGTCCCCAGGTGGCAGGAAAACATGGCTGCGGGGGGGGGGGCAGCATTGGCCTCCCCCTCCTGCCACGGCTAGCCTCTTCTTGCCCTTTTTTGCGCCTTTTCCAGTTCCATGATCTCCTCAAGGATAGAATGGACCTGGAAAAGGTGCAAAAAAGGGCCACAAGACTGACCAAGGAAATGGAGCCCCTCCCTTATTTTTATTTATTTATTAATCAGATTTGTATGCCGGCCCTCTCCGTAGACTCGGGGCGGCTAACAGCAGTAATAATACAATGTAAACAAATCTAATATTTAAGTTAATTTAAAAAAAGAACCCCAATTTAAGAAACCAATCATACATACTGACATACCATGCATAAATTTTATAAGCCTAGGGGGAGGGAAAGTCTCAATTCCCCCATGCTTGACGACAGAGGTGGGTTTTAAGGAGCTTACGAAAGGCAAGGAGGGGGGGGGCAACTCTGATATCTGGGGGGAGTTGGTTCCAAAGGGTCGGGGCTGCCACAGAGAAGGCTCTTCCCCTGGGTCCCGCCAAACGACATTGTTTAGTTGACGAGACCTGGAGAAGGCCAACTCTGTGGGACCTAACCGGTCGCTGGGATTCGTGCGGTCCTGGAGATATTCTGGTCCGGTGCCATGAAGGGCTTTATAGGTCATAACCAACACTTTGAATTGTGACTGGAAACTGATCAGCAACCAATGCAAACTGCGGAGTGTTGGTGTAACATGGGCATATTTGGGGAAGCCCATGATAGCTCTCACAGCAAGGCCTTGGTCTCTTCAGCCTTGAAAGATGGCATTTAAGGGGTGACTTGATCGAAGGGTAAAAAAATCATGCACGGGACAGAAAAGGTGGAGAGAAAAATTATTCTATCATACAATACTAGGACAAGGGGCCCTCCCTAAAACTCAGAGTCCTAGGAGAGGGGCGGCATACAAACCCATTTAAATAAAAACAGAAAGCGAGAACAAATAAAGGGAAATATTTCTTCACCCAGAGGGTCCATGGTTGATGGGATTCACTTTCAGGTGGTCGTGACAGCTGTCAGCCTCAATAGCTTCAAGGCAGGATGAGACAGATTCATGGATACCAACTGTATTATAGGTGGTGATTGAAACGGATGTCCAAGTGCCGCCTCTGTGTTGGTTGAGGCAGGCAGGGGTCCCATTTGTTGGGGGGGGGGTGTCAAAGGAAAGGGAGGGTCTTGCCTTCTCTTTCGGCTCAAGATCCCCATGGACAATTGGGGGGGCACTGTGGGACACAGAATTCTGGACTTGATGGGCTTTGGTCCAATTCAGCATGGCTCTTCTTGGGTTCTTATCTCCCTCCCTTCCACCCACCCACAGGAACCTCTAGGCCTCCTAGCGGAAAGGAGGGCAAAAGGCCAGAAATTGTCTCTTCTGTTATGTCTTCATCCAGCCACACAAAAAGCCTGTGTCCATCTTGCTCTGCTACAAGAGAAATCCCCATACGTGCCCGCTTTCAGACTGGTGGACTTCAACTCCCAGAATCCCCCAGCCAGACTAGGGAATTCTGGAAGTTGAAGTCTACAGTGGAGGTGAAGCTTCTACGGCTGGCTGGGGAATTCTGGGAGTTGGAGTCCAGAGTGGTTGTGGAAGCTTCCAAGGCTCAGTAGGGAATTCTGGGAGTTGGGAACACTAGGAAAGTCTATTGTGGCCCACCTGCGTCCTGCGCAGCGGATTCTGAGGATCGAGAGACGGGTGTGGGTTGGTATTCAAGGCCAGCGCACTTGGCACCCGAGACCGATAGCGAGGAGGATGTGGAGTCAGAGACTGGAAGCCAACCAGAGCCTGTTGCACCTCCAGCAGTGTTCATGAGTGACTCAGGAAGAAGAGCCTCTTCTCGATGCAAGAGTGCACAGAAGTATTAGCAGACAGGAATAGCTGAGTAGGAAGAGGTCTATAGAATAGCTCTATGGAACAATTAGCCACGCCTTCTGGCTATATAAGGGCAAGTCTTGTGATGAGTGAGTGCGGAAGTCAACTGTGTAATGTGAGCGATGGATCGGAGTTGAATGTAGAACTAATGACTTCCAGAGGTGCTCTTGAGTGACTCGGGAGAAGAGCCTCTTCTGGATGCCAGAGTACGCAGGGGCGTCAGAAGGCATGCATGGTTGAACAGGAGGAATAGACCTCTAGAACACGTGGCCATGCCTTTTGGCTATTTAAGGGTGAGGCTTGTGACCAGCCAGTGCAGAAGTAAACTTGCGGATGTGAGTGAAGGCTGCTCGGATCTGGCTCTTGGATGATTTATGTGAATTACAAGTTAAGAAAGTGAAATCTTGGCTTCCTGCCAACCCAGAGTGAGTCATGTTAATTAGAGATTTGTGATCAAAGACAGACAATTTGGCAGTTTGGCTTTGTTTGGGGCTCTAATAAACAGCTGAGACCAAACAGATTTTCTTGATTTGCTGATATATTTTATACAGTTAAACCTTTCTGCCACTAAACTATTAGAATTAGAAACATAGAAGATTGACGGCAGAAAAAGACCTCCTGGTCCCTCTCGTCTGCCCTTATACTGTTTCCTAGGATGGATCAATGTTTATCCCAGGCATGTTTACATTCAGTTACTGTGGATTTACCAACCACGTCTGTTGGAAGTTTGTTCCATGCTTAAATCTTGTCAAATCCGTGTGCGTGGACATATTTCTTGGGGGAGAGGGGGGGGCTCATCGCTGGGACAGAACCAAGCCCACCAGTCTTAAAAGTGGCCAGGCCTGGAATGGAGCCCCCTACACTCTGGCCTCCCCTCCACCAGGAAGAAGCAGGGCCCGACACCTGCCCCTTTTAGGGACATAGAAAATAAATTTTATTCTCCGTTCAGGTGTCTACACTGTAGTTGCACCCCTAGCCACGACCCTCATGGGGAGGGGATGCAGCTGACGGGACTCGAGACAAACCACCCCAGAGGAGAAGGAGCCTCTGCCGGGAACCAGAGTCTGACTTTTGTGGCCCCACCGAGGAGACGAAAGAGCAGCAGCAGCAGCAGCAGCAGCCGGGACGTGGCTCCTCCACAGACTCAACAGAAACAAACAAACAAAAGAATTCGGGATCCAGACGCAGGGCCCTTCCGCCCCGCCTGGCCGTCCTCCTGCCCACCCTGGGCGTCGGTTAGCGCCATGCAGAGGCGGGCAGGTGGGGTGAGGAGGAAGAAGAGGAGGAGGAGGAGGAGGGCACGGCCGAGGCCTCGGTGGGTGCTCAAAGCCGGAGGAGGCTTCCTGGTGGTCAGGGCTGAGCTCCGGCGGCTGCGGGGACTGGCGAGCCCAGCGCATTCGGAGAGGCGATGACGGGGGAGGCGGCCAAGCTGCCCATCGGCTGGGAGGCTGACATGGAGGCGATTCCTGCAGGGGGAGAAAAGGCCAGTTTTTCCCTGAACGCCATCACTCTGCTAAACAAAAAATTCCCTCACCACTCTCAAACTATTTACTATTACTACTAGTTTTTTATCATCCTCCCTATCACCCATTTCCTCCCACTTATGACCGTATGACTGTCATTTGTTGCTTGTATAATTAAGATTTTTTATTAATATTGATTGTTTCTGATTGCTTATTTGACCCCTGTGATAATTATTGTTGTACCTACTAATTCTTGACAAATGCATCTTTTCTTTTATGGACACTGAGAGCATCTGCACCAAAGACAAATTCTATTCTATTCTATTCTATTCTAATCCAATCCATCAAAGGAAGGCCTGGAAAACGGAGGCAGGGAGGAATTGTGGAATGGCCGGTTCAGAGAAAAGAAGGACTTGGGGGACACACGGTGGCAGTGTTGAGGGGGTCCCCCTATTCTCCAAAGCCCCTGAAGGCAGGAGCAACGGGTGGAAACTCCTCAAGGAGAAAACCAGCCTGAACTAAGGAGGAATTTGCTGACAGTGAGGACGATTAAACCAGTGGAACGGCTTGCCACCAGGAGTTGTGGGCACTCCAACATTGTGGAAGTTCTCTGGAAGAGATTGGTCAGCCAACAGTCTCCTGCTAGAGCAGGGGGTTGGACTAGAAGACCTCCAAGGTCCCTTCCAGCTCTATTCTGATTAAGGAGAGAAGGGGTGAAGCTGAGATCTCATCCGTGTCCTCCCTGGATGACCACCCTCCTTCTCCTCACCAGCTACAGACCAGGTGCCTCACCTGCCAACATGCTGGAGGAGCTGACAGGTGTGTTAGATGAGGAGAGGACAGTCGAGGCAGCCAGCCTGGCCGGGTCCTTCACAATCAGATCTGTGGGGGGAGAGAGAGAGAAAGCAGAGGTGATGCAGGTGGATGGAGGGCTCCCTGAACATCTGCCCTGCTCTCAGCGCCCAGAAGGGGGCAGAAGTGTCCGTGCAGGGAAGAAGGGCAGGATGCACTGGAAGGGGCAGCATCGGTGTGTGTGTTAGTAGCAAGTGCATAACTGGTTGGGTTTGGCAATATATAAAACAAACCAACAAGGCCCCAACACACTGGAAGTTTTTAAGCGGGTGTTGGACAACCATCTGTCTGAAGTAGTGTAGGGTTTCCTGCCTAAGCAGCGGGTTGGACTAGAAGACCTCCAAGGTCCCTTCCAACTCTGTTGTAGTTGTTTTGTTATGCATGCTTAAATGTATTGAAACGCTATTGCTTTAAAGAGCTATGTTACGGATGGCCACAAGAGGGAGCCAGAAATGTGATTCTCTCTCTCTGCTATTTCTATTATGTTCTCTGTGGCTGCTGTAGTAAGAACTGTGTGTTCAAATGCTGGTTTATGTGTTTTTAAGATGAACAAGTAAGACTTATAGTTTTATGTGTGTACTGACTGAATTAACTGTGTATGACTAGGACTGTTCTTGACTGAGATATTTGCCAAAGTAAATAATGATTTATACCCTTAATGCAGCGTTTTTCAACCTTTTTCTTCAGAACCCTTTGGTGCCATCAGATTTCTGGCAGAACCTGTATCACGTTACTGTTTATGTCCCTTCAAGGTGAACCCCCAATTTTTTTGGATCTAAAAATGTTCGTAGGTGAGTTGGACTATTGGAAACCATTCTGACTTCAAAAAAGTCAACACTCTGCTATAGTACATTTCATGCCTGCAATTTTTTCCTCGCACACTTCAGAAAACTAGTCCACTAATTGTTAATTATGCGGTTTGCACATCACTGATCATGCTAGCTACCATTAATCAACAGTTCTACAAGTCTTGCAGGACTATGGCGAGTACGGAAAAATGTGCAGTGTGAACATTGTGCTTGGTGCCTTCTGCACAGCGGCTGTGTTCTTGGCTGAATTTTGGATGGACAGATGCGAATTTCTTCTCGTTTCTTGTGTTTGATGTTGCTTATGGTCGAAAATCCAAACTCGCACATGTATGAGGTGGAAAAAAGCAAGAGAAGTTGCAAAGCTTCCTCAGCAATTGCAGGGGGCTCGTTTTCAACCAACAACCAACATATATCAGCCAGACAAGCTACTCTAGAAGACCAGCTCTCGTTGCTCAAAGCGTTTTCAAACTCCTTCAGGTTTTCACTGGAACAGAACACCAAAAGTCCCTCTCTCAGCTCGTATAAACGAGATAGCACTTCTCCACGAGACAGCCACAGCACGTCTGTATGTTGGAGGAGCGTGATGTGGTCCTCTTCCATGCTCTGACGAAGTCTGGCAAACAAGCCACATTTAAGAGGTCTCATCTTTATGTAATTAACTATTTTCACCACCTTGTCCCGCACTGATTTTAAATCTTCTCCCACTTCTCCGTGTATGAAGCAGTGGGTGGCAACGATATCGGGATTCGCACCAGAGACACAAAACCTTTGACATTTCCCGTCATTGCAGGAGCAACATCTGTACTAATGCTGACGCATGTCAAGTCACCAGACTGCAAATATGCGCTGATAACGTCATATACATCTTGTCCTCTCACTGTTTCCGACAAGCCTTTACAACAGAAGACGCCCTCAACAATGGCACCATTGTCAACAAAACACACAAACCGCAGCAGCTGTGTTTTACCACTGACATCAGTGCTGTCATCCACCTGAAGTGTGAACAATCCGTGATTCTTAATCTTTGCCAGGACATTTCTTTCAATGTCAGTTGACATGTCTGCCATACGCCTGCGCATCGCATTGTCCGACAGTGGAATCTTATTGATTTCAGATACGGCGCTTTGTCCAAACATAATTTTAACCATCTCTTGGCACGCTGGTAAAATGACGGTTTCAGCGACAGTACGTGACATTTTCCTTTTCTTAGCTACAATCTCTGCAACAACACAGCTTGCTCCTTGAGCTTTCTTGTTAATCTTGGTTTTTTTCTCGAATGTTGCTGCTTGTTAGCCATGGCACTTTTTAACAGAGCCACCAGCCTATGGCCCCCACAATCCGGGTCCTCATTTGACCCACTTCGGAAGGATGGAAGGCTGAGTCAACCTGGAGCCGGTGGTGAGATTTGAACCGCTGACCTACAGACCTACAGTCAGCTTCAGTGGCCTGCAGTACAGCACTCTACCTGCTGCGCCACCCCGGCTCATCATTGTTCCCCACAAACAATGCAAAGAGGTGATGGACAGTCTGGGTCTCCTGTCCAAGTGAATCCCACAGCTAAACCATTGTGACTGTACTGACGAATCTTACGACGAGAACCGGCAGCCTCCGTTTTCTGCACTTTCTGTCGGCTCTGTGGATTCGGGTGCAACCTCAGGCGACTGCTCAGTAACGTCAGATTCATCCAACTTTCGTTTTGCAATCAATCGATCCAGGTTAGCAGTAAAAATACATTTAGATTTAAACTATATTGAAAGTTAATGCGTATGACACCGTACGGTCTAACAACGGAAATAGCATGAAGGCAAATAACTGCATAGTTCGCATGGTGCAGGTACCCAGGTTAGGCGGGATAAGGTCCTGGTTGGTTTGGCCCTAATTCTTTTTTTTTTTAAAGGCACAGAACCCCTGACTGTCCCTTGGGGAACCCTTGGGTTTCGCAGAACCCTGGTTGAAAAACACTGACGTAATGTATCTGGATTGTGCTACTAAACTATTGCTAGTATGTCCGGGACATCAGGTGAGTATCTGCTGGGCCTCCACGTTTCCTCTGTGTATGTGTTGTGAGCCGCCCCGAGTCTACGGAGAGGGGTGGCATACAAATCTAATAAATAAATAAATAAATAAATAAATGTGTGTCTTTGACCACTCAGAGATGCCTCCTTAACAGGGGGCAGGAGAGAGAAGGCTGGACAGAGGAGGCTCCCCTCCCCCCAAGAAGCCTCTACAGGAGGGGGCAATCAGCCAACACAGCTCCGCCTGCAGCCCACCCACTCCCCCCATCCCCGGTCCCAAGGCCTTGAGTTACGCAAGGGGACCCGGCCGAGGCTACTACCCACAGAAGTAGGGGTGCTCCATGGCCTCGCGGGCCGTCAGCCGCGTCTGGTGGTCGTAGCGCAGGAGTTTGTCCAGGAAGTCCAGGGCCTCGGTGCTCACCAAGTGCTGGTTCTCGCTGTGGACGAAGCGCTCCCACCGCTTGCGGGAATGCCTGGCCCGGAGGGAAAGGGGGAGGGGAGAGATTCTCACAGCCGCTCTTCACACGCGCCCCGTGGCCCACACCGAAGGGAGCGGTGCTTGGGAGGGGTCCCCGCTCACCCACCTGCCCAGGATGTCGTTGAAGCGGGGGTCCAGTTCCACGTTGTACTTGTCGATATAGTCGTAGAGGTCCTCAGTGCCCAAGACCTTGGCAATCCGCACCAGCTGGGGAAGGAGCGGAAGGTGTGTGTGTCACTCGGTGCTTTCCCACCAAAAGGCCACTGGACTTCCTTGCTTTTAATTCCCCTTGGAAACATTTTCCCTTCTGATCCAAGAAGCTCCGGAACCTCCACGGAAACTGAAGCAGCTTCTTGGACGAGATGCAGGGGGGTTTATATAAAAAAGTCAGCACTGTCAGCACGACATACCTGACCGGTTGGGTTTGTCAATATATGAACTAACCAGCAATGTATGTTTGGAGGAATTAGTCTAATGTTACTTTAAGGGCTCCAGCTGCAATTAGCCATAAAAGGGAGACAGATGTGTTGCTCTCTTCTATGTTGTATTGTATTGTTGGTTGTTGGTGGCTATTCTGGTTAATCTTGCTAATGCTCGTTATTGCTGGGCGCTAAGATATTGCTGTGTGTTTAATATTGCTATGCGCTAAGGTATTGGTCTATGTATTATACTGTATTATGGTATTATACAGTACAGTGGTACCTCAAGATACGAACCCCTCGTCTTACGAACAACTCGTGATACGAACCCGGGGTTCAGAAAAATTTTGCCTCTTCTTACAAACTTTTTTCGAGTTACGAACCGGCGTTCGGAGACTGCTGGGAAGCCGCGCGGCTGTTTTAAAAGGTGACAGCCAGGCGGCGGGGCTTCCCAGAAGCCTCCCAAACACCGGTTCGTAACTCAAACAAAGTTCGTAAGAAGAGGCAAAATTTTTCTGAACCCTGGGTTCGGTTCGGGAGGTTGCTGGGAAGCCCCCCAGGCCGGCTGCGACCTTTTAAAACAGCCGCGCGGCTTCCCAGCTGTCTCCCGAAGCCGAACGCGGAACTTCGGCTTTGGCGTTCGGCTTCAGGAGACAGCTGGGAAGCGGCGCAGCTGTTTTAAAAGGTCGCAGCCGGCCTGGGGGGCTTCCCAGGACCCCCCCGAACCCGGGATTGGGGGGGTGCTGGGAAGCCCCCCAGGCCGGCTGTCACCTTTTAAAACAGCCGCGCGGCTTCCCAGCAGTCGCCGAAAGCCGGTTTTTTGTGGGGGGGTTTTTGGTTGCACGGATTAATTGACTTTCCATTGTTTCCTATGGGAAACAATGTTCCGTCTTACGAACCTTTCGTCTTACGAACCTCCTCCTTGCACCAATTAAGTTCGTATCCTGAGGTATGACTGTATGTGTGTAATATTAATGGTTAGCTGCTGTATGTTTAGAACTGTATATGGTTTTCTTGATTTGGATATGTATGTAGCTGACTGTTTACTGATTAATCCATTGTCTACATTGTCAATAATATTTATACTTTTCCTGATTAGTCTGTTTCATTGGCTGAACCACCACCATTGCCACATGCAGTCTACCCTGTTTCAAGTTCCGTATTCTAACATTGGGTGTAAGCCCAGGGTGGAATCCTAACAAGCACAAAGGTCCAATTGCCCCCCAGGAAAAAGCCCCTTTGGGTCAACCGAAGCCTGGAGGATGGAGCATCTCCGTTCCTGTGCATGGGGAGGACCCCCAACCCCTGGGGGGCTCTCGTTCAAGGCCAACTCCAACTCTGGGTCCTGTGTGTGAGGCTGGGAAGGCAGGAGGGGGTGGGAACCCAGGGGCCCCCAAACAACCAAGGCAAGAGGGGGGGAGAGAGAGAGGGCCCCCAGGGACGAGACCGGACTGCAGCTCTGGCCAAGGGGAGCTCACCTGGTCGTAGTTGTCGTGCCCGTGGAAGAAAGGCTCCTTACGGAAGACCATACTGGCCAACATGCAGCCCAGGCTCCACATGTCCAGGCTGTAGTCATACATCTGTAGGAGAGAGAGGCGGGCGAGGGGGCCATGGGGCAGCAGCAGGACAGGCACAGACCCAAAGGCCTCCCCCTCAACGGCAGCCCCGGGCAGAGGACAAAGGACACACACACACACCTGGTCCCCCCCTCACCCTGGCTGGATTCTTGGAGGCCCAACCTTTACTCTCACCCTCCTCCCTCCCTCTCTTCCTCCCTTAGCAATAGCAATAGTACTTCTATAGGGCATCAACAGAGGGATACAATATAGGACTAGGGAGGCACTAATACCACTCTACAATGCCCTAGTCAGACCACACCTAGAGTATGGCACTCAGTTTTGGGCTCCACACTACAAAAAGGACATTGACACTCTAGAGAAAGTGCAGAAGGGAGCAACCAGGATGATAAAGGGACTGGAGACTAAACCATACGAGGGAAGGTTGCAGGAATTGGGCCTGGATGGTCTAGTGAAGAGGAGGTCCAGGGGGGACATGAGAGCAGTCTTCCAATACTTGAGGGGCTGCCACAGGGAGGAGGGGGTCACACTGTGTTTCCAAAGCACCTGAGGGCCAGACAAGGGGCAACGGATGGAAGCTGACCAAGGGGAGATTCAACCTGGAAATAAGGAGGGACTTCCTGACGGTGAGAGCGATCCACCAGTGGAATGGCCTGACTGCGGAGGTGGTGAACGCCCCCAACACTGGAGACCTTCAAGAAGAGATTGGGCTGCTGTTTGACTGGGGTGAGGTAGGGTCTCCTGAAACAGCAGGAGGTTGGACTAGAAGACGTAAAGGGCCCCTTCCAACACTAACTGTAAATAAAAATAAAACTAGGAAGAGCAGAGGATTTGTCCCTCTTTTATTATTATTATTATTATTATTATTATTATTATTATTATTATTATTATTATTATTATTTATTATTTAGATTTGTATGCCGCCCCTCTCCGCAATGTTATTACTATTACTATTACTATTATTATTATTATTTATTAGATTTGTACGCTGCCCTTCTCCGAAAACTATCCCACTGCTTGGGAAAAGACGAAAGTTTGGCCCCCGTTCAGGGTTTGCCGGCTTACCTGGTAATCCACCAAAAGCTCCGGTCCCTTGAAGTACCGGGACGCCACCCTGACGTTGTACTCCTGTCCCGGGTGGTAGAATTCTGCCAGTCCCCAGTCGATCAGGCGCAGCTGCAGCAGGTGACAGAATTGGGAGGGAGGGATATAAAAGACATGGTATCATTGGCTGAACCAAAAAAAACCCCCTTAAAATTATAAAATAGATAAAACACAAATCTCAAACTTAAAATGACTGATAATCAGTAACTCCACACAACTTGGAAGAAGAATGAATGGATATATATATATACACGCAAGTAATCTTACAGGTCCTACAGCCCATAATTTGGAAAGAACAGATAAACCGTTGTTAAAAGCCAACTTCTTTCCGTTTAAAGCTAAGAAAGATCTAATGATTTAACAGTTGAATGCTAAAATGGAAGTATATAAGTGTTTAAGATAACTTTATGATGTTATAAGTAGGCTGTAAACTATAATAGTCAACGGGATGATTGACGTTCATGTTAATTGTTTCGTACTTGAGCTTTGACATAGTTTTGTCCATACTGAATTTTTTATGTGTGTATTTTTTGTAATGTGTTTGTCTTTTTATTTATTGATTGATTTATATGCAGCCCCAAATCTTCTGAGAAGGACAGCATATCAATCAATCAAACAAACAAACGAATACTTAATAAAGATTTTTTTTTAAAGAATTGGAAGGGAGGGGTTGAAGAATAAATAAGTAAATTTATTTATTTATTAGATTTCTATGCTGCCCTTCTCTGCAGACTCATTCCTTTCCAAAGCGCACCCCCCCCCCGCGCTCTCTCTCTCTCTCACACACACACACAGAGATCACTGCAGACCAGGGGTCTCCAACCTTTGGGAACTTTTAAGACTGGTGGACGTCAACTCCCAGAATTCCCCAGGCAGCATTGGCTGGGAAAGCCTGGGAGTTGAAGTCTGCCAGACTTAAAAGTTCCCAAAAGTTGGGGGCCCCTGCTGTAGACCACCCACCCACAGGAGGATTGGGCAGCCAGAAGATGCACAAACAGGCCAAGGGATGAAGCTGTCAAGGCCACAGAGTCCCAGCAGTTGACAGTCAGCCTCTGGCCCCCAACCTGGAGCCGGTGGTGGGATTTGAACTTCCTTCCTTCCTTCCCTCTCTCCCTCCTTCCTTCCTTCCTTCCTTCCTTCTTTCTTTCTATAGAATTTAGACCTATCTACCACTTCTTAGTGCTTTTCCAGCCCTCTAAGCAGCTAAGGGACTCAGCCTCTTGCCCCCAACCATCTGGGTCCTCATTTGACCCACCTGGGAAGGAGGGAAGGCTGAGTCAACCTGGAGCCAGTGGGGAGATTTGAACCGCTGAACCACAGCTGGCAGTGAGCTGAAGGAGTCTGCAGTGCTAACCACTGCGACATGCCGGCTTTCTTCCTCCCTCCCTTCCTCTCCTTCTCTGCGTCACCCCCTGGCTCTATGCAACCTTTGGGACAGCCAGGACTTGGAGGATGGAGACCCCCCATAGCCAAGGGCAGAGAGCTGTTCAAGGCCGGCGCCTCCTGGTCTGCCCCACACACCCGGGGCCTGCTGGCCTTCCGAGCGAGCTCTGTGCCCCCATTGGAACCCCCCCCCCCCGTCCTCGGAGCGGCTGGGCTCACCTTCCGGTGCTCGTGGTCGATCATCACGTTGTGTGGCTTGACGTCGCGGTGCATGACCCCCATGCTGTGGCAGTAATCCAGAGCCTGCGAGGGGGTAGAGGAGAGCGGGTGGAGGAGACCCTGCCAGGACCCCCCCTCCCCTTCAGGGCAACCCGGGGCCTGCAGCCTTGAGGCCCCCCAGGCGGTTCAGAGCGTTGTGGGGCCCCACCCCACCCTGCAAAGCGTTTGGATGGCTGCAGGAAGGGCCAGGTGGGGGTGACATCTTCCAGGGAGCACAAGCAAGGTTGCAACTAAAGCTGCCCAAGGGAGACTGGCATTTGTGTATTTGTGTGTGTCTGTGGGTTTATTTATTTCTTTGTTTATTATTTAATTTACAGTGATCCCCCGATCATTGCGAGGGTTCCGTTCCAGGACCCCCCGCAATGAGCGGGTTTTCGCGAAGTAGCGCTGCGGAAGTAAAAACACCATCTGCGCATGTGCAGATGGTGTTTTTACTTTCGCCGCAGCAGCGAGGCTTCTCCGCTGTCTCCTGGCGAGCTTCCCCGCTTTAGGAGTCAGCGGAGAAGCGGCGCACCTGTTTTAAAACGATCGGAGCCGGCCTGGTGCGCCGCTTCTCCGCTGACTCCTAAAGCGGGGAAGTTCGCCAGGAGACAGCTGCGAAGCGGCGCGGGTGTTTTAAAACGTCGCAGCCGGCTGCAACGTTTTAAAACACCCGTGCCGCTTCGCAGCTGTCTCCTGAAGCCGAACACGGAAGTTAGTGTTCGGCTTCAGGAGACAGCTGCGAAGCGGCGCACGTGTTTTAAAACGTCGCAGACGGCCTGGGGGGCTTGGGGGCAAGTCCCCGAGCCCCCCAGGCCGGCTGCGACGTTTTAAAACACCCGGGTTGGGTGCTCGGGGGTTGCTGGAAAGCCCCCCCAGGCCGGCTCCGATCGTTTTAAAACAGGCGCGCGGCTTCTCCGCTGACTCCTGGCGAACTTCCCGGGCGAAGGGCGAAGGGCGGGCGAGCGGCGAACGGCGGGCGAACGGCGGGTGGCCGGGCGAAGGGCGAAGGGCGGGTGGCCGGGCGAACGGCGGGCGAGCGGGTGCTGGGGGGGGCTTCGCCCTCCCGCCAGCAAGAGGGGGAAGACCCAGGGAAGCCGCCCAGCAGCTGATCTGCCCGGCGCCATCTACGCATGCGTGCCCATAGAAAAAAGGGCGCGCATGCGCAGATGGTGTTTTGACTTCCGGGTTGAAAAATCGCAAATTAGCCTGTTCGCAATGGTCGGGAACGCAATAACCGGGGGATCACTGTATTACCGTATTTTTCAGAGTATAAGATGCACCTTTTTCCTCCCTAAAAGAGGCTGATAATTTGGGTGCGTCTCATACCCTGAATGTAAGCCCCCCCCCAAAACCCTAACTAGCTGCTAACGATAATCCCGGGTTTTACCTGCAGGCTCTTTCCCTGTTACTCTCTGCCAAGAAGAATGTTTCCCAAGCCCTGAGTCTTTGCAGGGTTTTTCCCATTGCTCTATTTGCTCTGAGTAAGTTTCTTTCCAGCCCTAATCAGGTGCTGACGATGTTCCCAGCTCTTACTGGCTTGCAAGCTCTTTCACTGTTACTCTCTCAGAATAAGGTTTTTTTAAAGCCCTTAACCAGGGGATAAAATAATGTGCTGAAGCTGACCAGACTAAGGACGCTGGTCAGATGTAAACCTGGTAGGCAGATTCTTTTCCCTGTTTTCCTCCCCCAAACTAAGGTGCATCTCAGACTCCGAAAAATGCTCCTGAGCCTCCAGGGGAGGAGTGGGGGGACCCTGGCCCTTTTATGACTTGTGGACTTCAACTCCCAGAATCCCTGAGCTGACGCCCATGAGCCGCACAAGGACCAGGGCCCCGCACCCGCTTACCCAAGCATGTTGGTGACCGGGCTTAGCTTCTGCCTATGTGCTGCCGTGTCCCTTTGTCCCAGCTCACAAACACAGCTCACGTGGTGTAAACAGGCCAAGCTGGCTTATAAAGTTGGCAGCTACCAACGCCTCCCACTGTGGCAGCTCTGCCAAGCCCGTTCCAGATCTGCTGCCCCTTAGCCGGCACTGCCAAGGGCTGGACATGAGGCGTTAGGGGGGTGGGGGTGTTGGCTCTCCACAGCTGAGCTCCCGGTCTCTTTGTGGCTGCAGGACCAGGCAGAGGAAACGCCACGGGGCAAACTCGCCCTTCTTGGCCATTCCCCAAAGAGAAAGCTGTCGCTCCCAGGTTGAAAAGGTAAACTCCCTCCCCCCTCCCCTCTCTCTCACCCCAGAGTCGGCCCCCTGCCTAATTCTTACCTTCAAGATTTCGTACATGTAGAATCGAATGTCAAAATCCGAAAGTGTCTGATACAATTGCTGCAGGGCAGAAGAGAACGGCAGTTAGAAAAACCTCCCCTGGGCTCAGGAGGTTCTATTTCAAAGCCCCTTATTTCTTTCATTCATTCATTTATTCTGGCCTGCACTGGCTGCCGATTGGTTTCCGGTCACAATTCAAAGTGTTGGCATTGACCTTTAAAGCCCTACATGGCATTGGGCCAGAATACATCCGGAACCGCCTTCTACTGCACGAATCCCAGCGGCCGATAAGGTCCCACAGAGTTGGCCTTCTCCGGATCCCATCGACCAAACAATGTTGTTTGGCGGGCCCCGGGGAAGAGCCTTCTCTGTGGCGACCCCGGCCCTCTGGAATCAACTCCCCCCAGAGATTAGAACGGCCCCCACCCTCCTTGTCTTTTGCAAATTACTCAAGACCCACCTATATCGCCAGGCATGGGGGAACTGAGACACCTCCCTAGGCTTTTATATTTTATGATTGGTATGTATTGTATGGTTTTAAACTGTTGGGCTTTTAGATATGTTTTATTTTAATATTAAATTTGTCTCACTGCTATATTGTGTCTGTATTACTGTTGTGAGCCACCCCGAGTCTTTGGAGAGGGGCAGCATACAAATCTAATAAATAATAAAATAATAAATAATTCATTCATTCATTCATTCATTCATTCATCCATCCATCCATCCATCCGACTTCTAGGCCGCCTTCTCCTGAGACTCAGGGCAGCTTACAACATAATAATACAGAACAATAGGACAAATTGAAGTTAATTAAAACAGCTAAAAACACCTTAAAACATTAAATATCATCAATTCATTCACATACAACTCAATCAAAGAGTGAAAAGAGGCTGGAGCAGAGTGACCAAGCTCAACAGCCCCAAGCCGGCCGGCATAAGTCTGTTTTTCAGCTTTTCCAGAAGGCCGGAAGAGTGGGGACCATGTGAATCTCCGGGGGGGGGGGGGGTTGATTCCAGAGGGCAGGGGCTGCCACAGAGAAGGCTCCTCCCCTAGGGCCCTCCAGCCAGTATTGTCTGGCTGGCGGGACCTGGAGAAGGCCGACTCTGTGGGCCCTGACCGGCCGCTGGGATACAGGAGACGGTCCCGTAGACAGCCAAGAGCCACCAAGTACAAAAACGGTGCCACAAGATCTCCGCCCCCCACCCGATCCTCTGTGATGATTTCAGGACCGTTTCTAAGAGGTTTTAGGGGTCAAAGGCCAAGCATTTTGCCCCTGCAGAGCTTCTAGCCTGCAGGGCTCTCCCCCACTGGCCCTGCTCTCATCCCGCTGTGGGGCAGAAACCATAGACTCCAAGGGATGGAAGGTACTTTTGAGTCTGCAAATCCTCAAGAGGAAATCGCTGAGAAGCCCCCTTGGCTTTACTGGGGCGTTTATTATCCATTTATTATTCATTCCTTTGACTTCTCTGCCACCCAATCCCATGGGACTCAGAGCGGCTGACAACACTATGAAAATACAATAGTGGAAAAAGTCAAAGGTTAAATACTAAAAACAATTTTAAAGACCCCATTATAAAACCCGCTGAGCAATCTAATCAAAACAGACATGCATGCCAATCAATCATAATTCAGCCATGACAGATGATAGTATTCAAGCCCCCAACCTGCCAGCAAATCCAGGTCTTCACAGCCTTTTGGAAGGACAGAAGGGTGGGAGCAGTATGGATATCAGGGGGGAGGACTTGGTTCCATAGAGCCGGGGCAACCACAGAGAAGGCCCTCCCCTGCAGTTCCACCAACCTGCATTGCTTAGTTGACAGGACCCAGAGAAGGCTGACCCTGTGCAATGGTCTCTGGGAGGTATGGGGCAGGAGACGGTCCCGTAAATAATCTGGTCCTAAGCCATGTAGGGCTTCATAGGTGATAGTCAAACTCAGAATCTGCAAAGGACGTTGTGCCTTTCTGCTAATGGCACCGATTCTTGCCCGCTGGCCTCCTGCCCAGAGCTGCCTCCTCTCTTTGGGTGGGGGGTACCACTCCTCCCCCTGCTCTGCTCTCCCACCACCACCACTGCCCAGCCCTGAGACTCAAGGTGGGGACACCGGAGGAGGAAAAGGGAGGTTTTGGGAGTGGGATCTGACCCAGCTCAAGGACTCCTGCGGCCTTTCCCCCCAGTTCAGGAAACAAGGACGCAGCAGAACCGGCTCCAAGCCGCCTGGACAATCTTCTCAGAGGTCTGGACTTCAACATAGCCAGATGGGGAATCCTGGGAGTGGCAAGTCCTGCCCCATTGCCCGAGACCCAATGAGAAACCCACTCCAGTCATCGTTTCCTTACCTTAAAATCTGTGTTGTTGACGTGTTCAAAGACCAGGGCGGGGGTCCGAGACTGCAGCGCCAGACGGTCCGAAGGCAGAAGGAAAAGAGCCGATGGGAGGGGGGAGGGAAAAAAGGCAAAATGAGATTTAACAGGGGCTCCCTTCTGCCTTCCTTCCGCTTTTCTTCACTTGGGTCATTGTGGTTTTTGTTGTGGGGCACCGCAAGCAAAGGGGAGATGGGCGGGAAGCCCTGGACCACCATTCGGGGCCTTGGAGACAGTGCTGGGGGACCCCATTAGGGGGAGGGGGAGAAATTGCATTGTATCTATTTATTTTGCCCTGTTTGTGTTGTGTATATTGGAGTTGGTGACCCTTTAAGAGCTGCAGGCCACAAAATAAAGTTATAGTAAAGTTATGGTAAAGTCCAGTGGCCGTGGAGTCCTCAACTTACAACAGTTGATTCAGTGACCACCTGAAATTACAATGTCCCTGGCAAAAGTAAGCTACGACTCATTTTCACACCCATGACTCTTGCAGGATACTCCATGATCCAAATCCAGACCCTTGGCAAGAGACTCGTCCTTGTGACAGTGGTCATGTCCCAGAGTTGGAGGTCAACCTTTGGACACGCAAAGCCAATGGGGAAGCAAGCGAACAGACAGAGAGAGAGAGCAGGCAGCTCTTGCCTAGTTAAATACTCTTCACACCGTTGCTCGGTTGCTGCAGGCTCAAGGGCCTCTGGATGACTCCGCATTCTCACCTGAGTCCCACTTTCTGCATTATGACCTTACCTAGGGATCTTTCATTTCCGACACGTGCCCCATTGGTTCACCATCCCTGGACTAGGAGATCCCCAAGGTCCCTTCCGGCTCTGTTACTCTATTCTACGTTCCAGGTTTAGGGAGGATTGCACCACGACACGGCCTCCCCCTTGCCAGCAGTCGGGCACTAGAAAGCCACGCCTCCCAATGGGTTTGGGGGGAGGTTTTTGGGGGGTGGGGGGTGTACTCTGGACCCAGGCACCCCCCGGCAGAAGTAGCCCTGCTCCTGGCAGAACCGTCCCTTCCTTCCGTTCCCAGCTGCTGGTGCTCAGCCTCTGCGGTGGGTGTGTCAGGAGAAGCCCCCCCCCTTACCACGGGGTCCTTGACGATGTCTAGGAGGTTGATGATGTTGGGGCCCCCACGGAGGTTTTCCAGGATCTTAATTTCACGCTTGATTTTCTTCTTTTTTACTGGCTGAGGGGAAGGAAAGACACAGCTGAGGTCAATGCTGCACTTTGGGGTTTTATTATTATTATTATTATTATTATTATTATTATTATTATTTATTGGATTTGTATGCCGCCCCTCTCCGCAGACTCGGGGCGGCTAACAACAATGATAAAAAAAACAGCATGTAACAATCCAATAATAAAACAACTAAAAACCCTTATTATAAAAACCAAACATAGACACAAACCTACCATGCATAACCTGTAATGGCCCAGGGGAAGGAATATCCTAACTCCCCCATGCCTGGCGACAAAGGTGGGTCTTGAGTAATTTGCAAAAGACAAGGAGGGTGGGGGCAATTCTAATCTCTGGGGGGGAGTTGATTCCAGAGGGCCGGGGCCACCACAGAGAAGGCTCTTCCCCTGGGGCCCGCCAAACAACATTGTTTGGTCAACGGGACCCGGAGAAGGCCAACCCTGTGGGACCTTTTCGGTCGCTGGGATTCATGCGGTAGCAGGCGGTTCCGGATGTATTCTGGCCCAATGCCATGTA